>NC_064632.1:575464766-575782188 GCF_023864275.1 Schistocerca cancellata
GGTATTTCCTAAGGCTACTGGCTTCTCAAGTGTTAATCTCTGACTTCAGGTTTCGTAACTCTTGGATTACTTTTTTTAAGATGAAGTTAAAAACAAATGAAAAAAGTCCATCATCACGTGTCACTCCTGTTAAAATTTTAAAATTTTCCCTGAATTTTACATTAGATTCCGTTACCAGTATTTTTATATACAGTATTTTACAATTCCTTTAGCACGCTTCGAGGAGACATGGAATGGGACTCGCTATACGGGACTTACACGAAAAATTTAAGTTTGGGTGTAAAATAACTTGGCTTACAGGAGTTGCAAACAGCAGAGCCAATGAGCTCTCATCTGTGTGCTCTATTTGTTTAATTTACTTATCTACACTCCTGGAAATTGAAATAAGAACACCGTGAATTCATTGTCCCAGGAAGGGGAAACTTTAATGACACATTCCTGGGGTCAGATACATCACATGATCACACTGACAGAACCACAGGCACATAGACACAGGCAACAGAGCATGCACAATGTCGGCACTAGTACAGTGTATATCCACCTTTCGCAGCAATGCAGGCTGCTATTCTCCCATGGAGACGATCGTAGAGATGCTGGATGTAGTCCTGTGGAACGGCTTGCCATGCCATTTCCACCTGGCGCCTCAGTTGGACCAGCGTTCGTGCTGGACGTGCAGACCGCGTGAGACGACGCTTCATCCAGTCCCAAACATGCTCAATGGGGGACAGATCCGGAGATCTTGCTGGCCAGGGTAGTTGACTTACACCTTCTAGAGCACGTTGGGTGGCACGGGATACATGCGGACGTGCACTGTCCTCTTGGAACAGCAAGTTCCCTTGCCGGTCTAGGAATGGTAGAACGATGGGTTCGATGACGGTTTGGATGTACCGTGCACTATTCAGTGTCCCCTCGACGATCACCAGTGGTTTACGGCCAGTGTAGGAGATCGCTCCCCACACCATGATGCCGGGTGTTGGCCCTGTGTGCCTCGGTCGTATGCAGTCCTGATTGTGGCGCTCACTTGCACGGCGCCAAACACGCATACGACCATCATTGGCACCAAGGCAGAAGCGACTCTCATCGCTGAAGACGACACGTCTCCATTCGTCCCTCCATTCACGCCTGTCGCGACACCACTGGAGGCGGGCTGCACGATGTTGGGGCGTGAGCGGAAGACGGCCTAACGGTGTGCGGAACCGTAGCCCAGCTTCATGGAGACGGTTGCGAATGGTCCTCGACGATACCCCAGGAGCAACAGTGTCCCTAATTTGCTGGGAAGTGGCGGTGCGGTCCCCTACGGCACTGCGTAGGATCCTACGGTCTTGGCGTGCATCCGTGCGTCGCTGCGGTCCGGTCCCAGGTCGACGGGCACGTGCACCTTCCGCCGACCACTGGCGACAACATCGATGTACTGTGGAGACCTCACGCCCCACGTGTTGAGCAATTCGGCGGTACGTCCACCCGGCCTCCCGCATGCCCACTATACGTCCTCGCTCAAAGTCCGTCAACTGCACATACGGTTCACGTCCACGCTGTCGCGGCATGCTACCAGTGTTAAAGACTGCGATGGAGCTCCGTATGCCACGGCAAACTGGCTGACACTGACGGCGGCGGTGCACAAATGCTGCGCAGCTAGCGCCATTCGACGGCCTACACCGCGGTTCCTGGTGTGTCCGCTGTGCTGTGCGTGTGATCATTGCTTGTACAGCCCTCTTGCAGTGTCCGGAGCAAGTATGGTGGGTCTGACACACCGGTGTCAATGTGTTCTTTTTTCCATTTCCAGGAGTGTATTTGTTTGACCTGATCTGATTATGGCCATCAGGCCCTCTGTTACATTGGAGCAGCCTTTCTCCCATACAGTGCCTTTTTCAACATAGTTACCTAAGAAATAGCAATTTTAATACAACATTACATTCATTGCATTAAGACTTGTTCCATGGATTACGAATATGACATTTTATAATGATGTGGATTGTGTCAGTTTAACATGTTTTCTTTATGTAATACAATTTTCTTTTTTACAGTTACCACTTCATATCTAAAAATTCATGTATCAATTAGAATGAATTGTCACTCAGAAAATTTTTAATTATTTTTAAATGTTTGTTGGCTATCTGCCATACTTTAATGCTATTTGGGAAGATTTTTGTTACAGCATAATTCACCCCTTCCTGTGCCAAAGTCAGATTTAACACAGAATAGTGAAGAACAACCTTTCTTCTAGTATTATAGCTATACAATTTAGCTATTATTTTTTAATTGGGAGGGATTATCAATAACAACTTTCATAAGTGAATATATGTTTTCCTAAGGTACTGTGAATATGTAGAGTTACTAAAATAATTGTTGGAAGGTGATCTTGTGTGGACTCCAGCTATTAATCTGATTTAACTCTTTTTTTGCAATGAATACTTTTTCTCTTAATGATGAATTACCCCTAAGTATGGTGCCATATGAAAGTAGTGGATGGAAACAGGCATAGTAGGTTAATTTACTGATATGTTTATCACCAAAATTGGCAATAACCGTAATAGCATAAGTAGCTGAACCTGTTTCAGCAGATGATCAACATGTTGCCTCCAATTCAATTTTTACTCAATGCAAACACCCAGAAATTTTTAATGTTCTGCCTTAGCCATAGGCTCCTGTTCAAAGTCTATATTTATCAATGATGTTATGTCACTTACTGTACAAAATTGTAAATACTGTGTTTTCTCAAAATTTAGTGAGGGTCCATTTGCAGATAAGTTTATGAAAGACAGTATTTACAAAGTCCTCAAGTAATCCTTATTTTGGGTGTGATTATTATACTTGTATCAACAGCAAAAAGAACTAGCTTTGCATCTTCATGAGCATAGAGTGGGAAGTCGTTATTGATATATATAAGAACAGTTAGGGACCCAAGGCTGAACCATGTGGGACACCATTCTTGATACTTCTCCATTCAGAGGACTCTGCTGAATTCTGCAGACTATCTGTACTTTTAATTTCAAACTTCTGCATTCTTCCAGTTACATATGAATTAAACCATTTTGTGGGTGATGTTCAGTTATTCAGAGCATTTAATATTTGATCAGTGAAAGCACATATAGTATTTTCTGTTGAAAAGTATTTCTGGAAATGAGACTGACATTTTGTTAGTACTTCATTTTCACAAATATGTGACACTGTTCTTGAACTTGTTACTTTTTCATGAATTTTAGATGAAGTTGTAAGAAGTGAGATTAGGAGGTAGTTGTTAGTGTCAGACCTATCCTCTTTTTTATGCAATGGTTTAACGATAGCATACTTCAGTCTGTCTGGAAAACTCTCCTGGTTCAGTGAGCTGCTACATATGTGTCTGAGAATCCAACTTATGTGTTGGGAACATGCTCTTCATACTGTTGGAAATGCCTTCAATTCCATGTGGGCTTTTACTTTTGAGTGAATTTATTATGTTCCTTATTTCAGTGGGAATGGTGGGTTGAATTTTAATTTTTATCGAAATGCATAGGTATTGCCTCTTCCATATACAACCTTGATTTTTCTAATGGAAATCTGGATCCTATTTTCTCTAAAACACTTAAAAATGATTATTAAAAGTATTTTCAAGTTGTGACTTTTTGTTAACAAACTTTTCATTGTGTTTGATAGAAATCCAGTCTTCCTATATTCTCAGTTGCCTTGTCCCCCATTTAACAATATTCCAAATTGTTTTAATTTTATTAGCAGAGATGCTAATCTCAGACATAATGCACATACTTCTGCACTTTTTAATAAATTTCTTTAATATGTGCAGTAGTTTTTACAATGTCTCATTGCTTCTGGATCAATACTCATTCTAGTTACAAGACACATTTCCCATTTCTGTTTACAAGATAATTTTATCCTGTTAGTAAGCCATGGCTTTTTTGATGGTTTCTTACAATTGTGTTTCACTGTTTTCTTAGGGAACCTGTTTTCAAATATACTTACAAAGGTATCATGAATAGGTTAAATTTTAAATTAGCATCAGGTTCCTGTAAATCTCATCCCATTCTTCTGTTGCAAGCTTTCCTTAAAATTTGCAATTTGCAATTTTGGAGGACCATTGTGCATTACTGTATTGAGCTGTATCATATATGTTAATTGGATGTACATGAAGATCACACAGTCCATTCTTACAGTAAAAGTTTTTATTTGATTAAATTTATCTTCATCTATAAAAACATTATCAATATGCTGCTTACCTGTAACATCTGAGTAGGAAAGTTAATAACTGATGTCAAACTAAAAGTAGTACTTCAAAGTCAAGTTTTCTGTCAGACTCTACCAAAAAATCTACATTGAAATCTCCACAAACAGTAATTTCCTTCCATCTGTCTTGCAGACAGCACAACAAAGAATCCAAGTTTTTTCGATACTAGCTGAAGATTTCCCAATGGATACCTATATACATCTACAATTATAAAAATACTATTGTTTTTTTAGCTTACATGCATATTCTTCTATATGTTAATCTAAACAAAATTTTTTAGTTTCTAAATTTTCCACACTATGATAAATTTAAACTTATATATGACAACTCCTCCTCTCTCCATAGTGTCTCTTCTTACATGTTCTGAAAGCTTCTATCCACCTACATTTACTCCACCTACATTTATGCTTTCATATCTGACTATATAATTTTTCAGACTGGCATAGACCTTTATTCCACCCTCACTTTCTAAAACTTCTAAAAAAACGGGATGCCTATCTACAATGTTTTTTTAAATTCCCTGATATTCTGATCCAATATACTAACATTATTTTTCACTGTGTTTTTATGAGAAACTTGTGACATACTAATATTACTTTTCACTGTACTTTTATCAGAATCTAGTGATATTTTAACATTTCTAGTACCTGCCTGTCTGAGCTTCTCATTAAGCTTAAATTCCTTCAATGGTACATCATTGGGCACTGAGCTTAGCCAAAAAAAGAGGTACATCCAAGAGTTTCAGTGCCCTCCCTTAAAGATTTTGCTACCATCTCAGGCAATTTACTCTTCCTTTTCCTACTGAGATGCAAGCTATGCCTTGTGGAGTCCCAAATACCAGTAGCGTCAACAGAAACCAAACCTGTACCTGACAAAGTAGGTACCATGACAACAGCAAACAAGTCAACATTTTTATGGTTCGTTTGAAATCCTGTTTTACCAGGTCACACTCAATTTTGTAACCCCTACCAATACTGTTTCCAACTCCACCCACTATAATAATATGACCTTGCTTTGTAAAACCCTTGCTCAATGATCTTACATCCTCTATCACTTGGGTAAGACATGCACTGGGCTTGAAAAATTTTGTGTCCTGATACCTTTCAGCTAATTTTTCCTGCAAGATCTTGCCCACATCTCCTCCATGGCTACTACCTAACAACAGAACTTTCCTCCTGCTTTCTATTTCCTTATTTTGAAACAGTTGGTTTCCTGCTGAAAGTCTGTTGAGTACTAACTACACTTGCATGAGTTAACTGAGGTAGCAAGCCAGATGTATTGTGTGTGCCAGTGGTAAAACTGTCATGTACTGTTCTCTTTATGTGGCCCCTGTTCCTTGCTACCATTTCCACCTGTCTTCTCTTTTCTCCCCCCGTAACCACATCAGTTCCTCCCTAGCACTATCCAGTTCAGGCTTGAGATATCTAATCATCCCTTCCTGTTCAGTTATTTTCCTATCACTTGAACATGCTCTGCACTACTATGAAAAATACTCAGTTACTTCCCCAATTCCTAAGCCACTAATTCCCCCAATGAAACCAAATGTCTCAACTGCTGCATGGAACCCCAGAACTAAGTTTACTACAGCAGCTCAAACACTTCTTGCTCATGGTTATTTACGATATCTTTACAAAATTAAGCTAGATAATAGCAGTAATATACTATTACCTACAAATCACAAGACTCACTTAGTTTATGTGAACACTAATATCTGTTATACTATTAATATAATAACATAATGCACTTAAAATAACGTTAAAGCTCAACCCAAAAAACTAGGCCCAAGATCGAGTATGCATGATATGGACTTCATACGTTTTTAAAACAAATAAAAGTTAGAACTTAAAACCTTTAATTCCAGGAGTAGATACGGCACTACTAAATGCACGTTTAACGAAAACAACATAAATCCTACAATTAATACTTACGAAAACATCTTAAATTTTGTACTCTAAACTACGTCTAAAGTCGGCGGGAACCGGGCCTTAGGTTATGTTTTCCTTTCTTCTTTTTTTGTGTTCGAGAGATTCTTTGAAATGTGATAAGGCTTCAATAAATAATATGAAATAGTTCTAATTAATGTCCTTATGGTGTAGTATTAACTTAACTGACGTTTATTACAGAATTAAATACATATCAGTATGAGCTCAGTGTTCAAGACCGTGCGGTTTGCGCCAGGGCTGCCAACCATCTCTACTATTAGTATTAAAATGATTTGAGTGTCTGAAGTGGCACTGTGTGTAAATTACAATAACTATGAACTAATAAAGTTAATACTGGCAGTACTGGCAGCCGCTGCCACTAATAGTGATAATAGCAATAATAATTAATAATAATAGTAACAACAGATAATATTATGGATTAAGTGACAATAATCGCAGTAGCAGATACCGGAAGAATTTGTAGGTGTACAAATTAGATGTTTTCTGATGTAGCGAGTTCTGGGAAAAGAAAATTTTTGGAAACTGCATCGGCTATGAATACTGGTAAATGACGAGGGTCAAACTGGGTTGAGCTTTAACCCTCTTCAGGAGCTGCTCCAAATCACATGCTAAGAAACTCTGGTATATTTCCTGGTAGCACCACAGTCATCCTTTCTAGTGGCAGCCATGCCAGTTTCTCGCAGCCATTACTGTAGTCAGGCGGAAATTGTATGTCATGGACTGAGTTGATTAGGAAACGTTATTGATACGTGTGTTCTGCATCACTACCGTTACATACTGTATCATGAAGCTTCAATTCTGAAGTGATCTGTGTCTTAAAACTAATTTTATAACCATATGTTATGTTCGTTAGCATAGGATTCTTATCAGCACTTTTTGTGCTAAGTCCCCTCTACAGGGTGTTCACCCTGTATAAATTCTCACATAGAAGTATTAGGTGGCAGTTTCCGCCTTAAATGTCATACGAGTAATTTTATAACGGAACATATACTGTACATTCAAATGGGCAGTATGAAAACTGCAGCATGAATACTGCAGACAGTGTTCACTACTGCCAATGATGCCACAGATAATTATTTCTCGTTCTCGTTTCCTTTCATCACAGTGAGGGACAGCTGTTATTTTTTTCAGCCTTGGAAGTTTTCTTTAGATGGTCTGGTTCACAACAGAGAAGTTAACTTAGAAGGACAGGAATGTCATAAACCTGTCTGTCACTGAAAGCCATCCTCTAGCTGTTAGAGCAGCAAGTGCATAGATGAGCAGCCTGTATTCCACGAACACTTCAATGTGCTAGACTCTAGAAGGAATGTTTTTTGGTGAGAAGTGTGGAAGTCAGGTGGAAAATCTCAGAATTTGAGTTGTGGGACCAGCTGTTGGTCGGAAATGTTTCTTTAAATCTAAGACAGAGGTTGGTTCTCTGTAATTATTTTGGTGGAAGAAACTTTTTCCAGCACTTGTATACTGCAAGCCTTTTGTTCATACAGGGTTAGAAAGCTGTCATTATCTCCCTTCATTCCTGTGCTGCACCGTTATTATTTGACTGACGAAATCTGAGAGCAGGAATATGTTACAGTTGCTTATAAAATTGTTATTGGTCGGAACTCACAGGGTCTGCTGCAACTGGTCAGTAAGATTCATATTCTGGTAAAACCAAGCAGGTTTCAGAGAGTAAATCCAGAACGCATGTGTGCAGGTGAAACGTCCCCTTTGAACAATTTATACACGACTGTGCTTAAACTGACACACAATAACTTTTAGCGCAACGCAATCTGACTTTCAAAAATCCCTACAAAAGAATGGCCCTGACTAACATTAACCTATACCTTTCACAAATCACTTACCTCACAAAAATCTTCATTACTCGAACTACTGCAATACAGGAAGCGCCACTACTGCCAGCTAAATAAAAGATTCAAACTACTGAAGGCACTAACTACTGATAGGGATAGTTAGCAAATGGAAGATTTTAATAGAGAACAAACAATGTATTTACCTTAATAGTCATAATATATATAGCAGTTCATGACAAATTATAAAACTCCGCCATCTCTCTCCCCACATCCACCACTGCTGGCGGCTCACCTCTAACTGCGCAACGCTACGCGCTGTTCACATCCAGCTGCCGCTGCCCAACACTACAATGGCAGACAACAATGCAAACTAGCCACAGACTGCACACAGCACAGCCAGTGATTTTCATACAGAGCGCTACGTGGCGTTGCCAATAAGAAAACATAAAACAGCCTACTTACATAAAGAAAACATAAACAGCCTACTTACATAGAGAAAACATAAACAGCCTACTTACATAAAGAAAACATAAACGGCCTACTTACACAGAGATGTCGAAGAGTGTGCTTGCTTCAGGGATGCTGAAGTTGTGTTTGACTTAAAGCATAGTACGGAGGTTCAGGTGGACTCAGAATTTCCGGTCATTACTGCAACGGCCTTCTACACACAACCTAGGAGAACACGCTTACGTCGGGGATGCTGAAGAATGTACTTCCGGGAAAGAGACATGTCTGCGACTTAGAGCAGATTAAAGAGATCGAGCTGGACTCGGAATTTCCAATTGTTACTGCAGCCAGCTTCCAGATTCACACCGTTTAGGAGTGGTAAGTATGAGCTGTCAATGCAGTCACCGTGGCGAGAGGATGTGAAGCTAGTTACTTTGTATTAGGGTCTAAATATTCAGGCAGCTAGTAGCACTAATCACGTGCGTTGGTGAATCTTCTGGTGGTCATACTTGCTTTTCTGGGGATCTTTCTTCAAATCATGTATGCAATCATGGGCTGTATCTGTAGCGCTGTTTCGTATCTTTCATGTGTCCACCTACCTGTGCCAAGACTGTAGTTCCCAGTTACAAACTTTTACTCATTTATTAAACATTTGTTTGATTCAATGTGTAAGTTATTTTATTTGATGTCTTATAGCAATAAGCTGAGTTGTTATTGTGACTGCGAGTTCTTTTTGTAGTTCAATGAGACCCCGCCATTAAAATGTCTGTGTAAGGTGTGGTACCTGTATTTTCACACTTAATTGAGTCACTCCTAACAATTTTCATACACTGAAACGTTATCTACTGTGTGACACTGTTTCCATAAATTTTCATTATCTGATGGGGAGTTTCCCTTCCCTGTAGGTCACCGGGTATCGTATTGGTAGCGACTTCGGAGCGAGCTAAAGAGCTCAACTGACACAATGCAGGAGATGTATCACAGTTAATTGCGAAAGATGATATCCCTGGAAGTGCACGATAGCAAAAGCGAAACCACAAACGTATGTTTGTAAACAAATAGTTTTCAAGATAGTTTTTTGTTTGTGTTTATGACCAGCCATTGTCCTAGTTACTACAAATTTACTAGCATTGTGAATGTTTCTGTTATGTCTCCATCTGATTCAACTCAAATTTCACCAACTGTCCACGGCTGGTAAATGTAGTCGATGCGTGATAGTGCACAAGCACATTATACTGCTGAAGTAAGACAGAACCTAAAGCGACAATGAGGTCCAAAATGGATACTTAGAGCTGCACCTATTCATTGGCCTTCAATATCTTGAGCCCTCAATCCTATGGCTTGTCCAGGTTCAGCACAAACGCATTCACTTGGACAGTTGAAGAACTGGAGCCGTGAATCCTACAAACTTTTTAAGATTGTCTATGTAATAAGAGGACATTTGAAAGCTTTCGAAACTCAGTGTCATATTGCGCGCAAATGCGGAGATTACACATGGGACACCTCCTTTCACAGTTAAGAGTACAATATACAGGGGGATTGTAAGTAAAGTTAAACTTTCAAAACACTGTAGAAATAACACCATTGGTCAGAATGATGTCAAATTGCAACGGAATATTATCGGAGAAGGGGGCAAACGTATGGCAGCAGAAAAAAAATAGTGTGAAAATTGATCAATAGATGGTGCTGTGTGTGTCATAATACGTAAATGAAAACACCTGACCTGCGCATGACCCACTGAAGTTGGAATAAACACGCCAGGCACACGGATTTTCCTTCTTTCACGTCTGTGATGTTCGCCATAACTGTCTCAGTGCACGATCGCGCTCTGCTTGTAAAGCTGTATTACAAGAATGAACTTCGCTCTGCAGTAGTTCCGGACACTGAAGGGTTTGAAAAAAGGCATTGGTACGATGACTGCCGTGGATCTGGAGGAAATGAATCGGAAATTCCAAAAGGCGGGTCCTTCTGATGTGCAACGTAGTAGAGGGAGGAAACAAATTGATTCGACGTCAGTGGAAGCAGTGGCCACAGCAGTGTAGGAGGAGACGAATGGTGGTATGTAAACTTGCAATGCACAGAGAATTACCACAACATTGGACACATCCAGAATGAGATTTTCACTCTGCAGCGGAGTGTGCGCTGATATGAAACTTCCTGGCAGATTAAAACTGTGTGCCCTACCGAGACTCGAACTCGGAACCTTTGCCTTTCGCGGGCAAGTGCTCTACCAACTGAGCTACCGAAGCACGACTGACGCCCGGTACTCACAGCTTTACTTCTGCCAGTATCTCCTACCTTCCAAACTATATATCAGCGCACACTCCGCTACAGAGTGAAAATCTCATTCTGGAAACATCCCCCAGGCTGTGGCTAAGCCATGTCTCCTCAGTATCCTTTCTTTCAGGAGTGCTAGTTCTGCAAGTTTCGCAGGAGAACTTCTGTAAAGTTTGGAAGGTAGGAGACGAGATACTGGCAGAAGTAAAGCTGTGAGTACCGGGCGTGAGTCGTACTTCGGTAGCTCAGTTGGTAGAGCACTTGCCCGCGAAAGGCAAAGGTCCCGAGTTCGAGTCTCGGTCGGGCACACAGTTTTAATCTGCCAGGAAGTTTCATTGGACACATCCTTCGAAACATACTTCTTTGTTAGCCATTCAAAATTACCCATGTGCACGAGTTGCTTACTTGCCAGCAAGAGAGAACTTTGCTTTAGAATTTCTTGCTCGCATGGAAGGTGACTATGATTGGGCGTGGAAGATTTTGTGGACAGACGAAGCCCTCTTCCATCTGACAGGACATGTCAAGACACAAAATTGTCGAATATGGGCAACCGAAAGTCCACACGCAAATCAACCAGTACCACTTCATTCTGCAAAGGTCACTCTGTGGTGCGCATTTACGGCATCATTTATCATAGGGCCATATTGTTTCGAAGAGACACGTACTTCCGGTCCTGTTACCTGTACCGACACTGGTAAGCGCTATGAGTGTCTTTTGCACAACCACGTCAGTCCAGCTCTTCAATAGCGTGGATGTCTGGATGGGATCATGTTTATGCAAGATGGAGCAGCTTCGAACATTGGAAGTCCAGTTAAGCAGTTACTGAAGCGCCATTTCGGAAATCCTAGAGTTATCAGCTGCCATTTCTCTACAGCCTGCCCATCCCGTTCACCTGATCTCAATCTGTGTGATTTCTGACTGTGAGGCTACCTGAAAGATGTGTTCAATGTTCCGATTGCAAACTTAGCTGCATTGAAGACACGCATTGGCAACACATTGTGGACATGACCCCGGAAACACTTCGATCAGTTGTGGAACTTGCTGTTTCTCGATTTCGACATTTAGCAGAAAACGGTGGACAGCATATTGAACACGTTTTGCGCCAGTCACACGGAAATTGTTGTTGTTGTTGTTGTGGTCTTCAGTCCTGAGACTGGTTTGATGCAGCTCTCCATGCTACTCTATCCTGTGCAAGCTTCTTCATCTCCCAGTACCTACTGCAACCTACATCCTTCTGAATCTGCTTAGTGTATTCATCTATTGGTCTCGCTCTACGATTTTTACCCTCCACGCTGCCCTCCAATACTAAATTGGTGATCACTTGATGCCTCAGAACATGTCCTACCAACCGATCCCTTCTCCTGGTCAAGTTGTGCCACAAACTTCTCTTCTCCCCAATCCTATTCAATACTTCCTCATTAGTTATGTGATCTACCCATCTAATCTTCAGCATTCTTCTGTAGCACCACATCTCGAAAGCTTCTATTCTCTTCTTGTCCAAACAATTTACCGTCCATGTTTCACTTCCATACATGGCTACACTCCATACAAATACTTTCAGAAATGACTTCCTGACACTTAAATCTATAATCGATGTTAACAAATTTCTCTTCTTCAGAAACGCTTTCCTTGCCATTGCCAGTCTACATTTTATATCCTCTCTACTTCGACCATCATCAGTTATTTTGCTCCCCAAATAGCAAAACTCCTTTACTACTTTAAGTGTCTCATTTCCTAATCTAATTCCCTCAGCATAACCCGACTTAATTCGACTACATTCGATTATCCTCGTTTTGCTTTTGTTGATGTTCATCTTATATCATCCTTTCAAGACACTGTCCATTCCATTCAACTGCTCTTCCAAGTCCTTTGCTGTCTCTGACAGAATTACAATGTCATCGGCGAACCTCAAAGTTTTTATTTCTTCTCCATGGATTTTAATACCTACTCCGAATTTTTCTTTTGTTTCCTTTACTGCTTGCTCAATATACAGATTGAATAACATCGGGGAGAGGCTACAACCCTGTCTTACTCCCTTCCCAACCACTGCTTCCCTTTCATGTCCCTCGACTCTTATAACTGCCATCTGGTTTCTGTACAAATTGTAAATAGCCTTTCGCTCCCTGTATTTTACCCCTGCCACATTTAGAATTTGAAAGAGAGTATTCCAGTCAACATTGTCAAAAGCTTTCTCTAAGTCTACAAATGCTAGAAATGTAGGTTTGCCGGCCGGCCGAAGTGGCCGTGCGGTTAAAGGCGCTGCAGTCTGGAACCGCAAGACCGCTACGGTCGCAGGTTAGAATCCTGCCTCGGGCATGGATGTTTGTGATGTCCTTAGGTTAGTTAGGTTTAACTAGTTCTAAGTTCTAGGGGACTAATGACCTCAGCAGTTGAGTCCCATTGTGCTCAGAGCCATTTGAACCATTTTTTTGTAGGTTTGCCTTTCCTTAATCTTTCTTCTAAGATAAGTCGTAAGGTCAGTATTGCCTCACGTGTTCCAGTGTTTCTACGGAATCCAAACTGATCTTCCCCGAGGTCGGCTTCTACTAGTTTTTCCATTCGTCTGTAAAGAATTCGTGTTAGTATTTTGCAGCTGTGGCTTATTAAACTGATTGTTCGGTAGTTAATAATCCAATCTGAATTTGACTCATGCTTTTTTTGCGGTTTTTGGTCTCAGGACTATTAAAAACCGATTTTTCTCATCCGATGTGATATGACCTTGCCGTGGTGGATGGGCTTACGTAACTAACAGTACCACACCTGTACACCCAAGCACACTGAGTAGTACAGTTTGTTGTATAATTCATTTGTCATTTGTAGTCGACCACTATTGAATTGTGATAGTTACAACGTCATCTATTTCTACATTTTGTAACTACCGTATTTACTCGAATCTAAGCCGCACTTTTTTTCCGGTTTTTGTAATGCAAAAAACCGCCTGCGGCTTAGAATCGAGTGCAAAGCAAGTGGAAGTTCTGAAAAATGTTGTTAGGTGCCGCTACAACTAACTTCTGCCGTCGAATATATGTAGCGCTACACATGCATGCTTTACAAAGATAAATACTGGCGCCAAAACTCTGTGTCAGTAAATAAATTAAAAAAAAAAGTGGAAGACGACCTTTTTTTCTCCGCCCCGAGTTTCGATCACTGTATTTACATACATTATCCAACGAAGTAAATACAAATTCCTTATTGTTTATCTTCGAATGTAGCAGAATTTCAATGTATTACGAAAATCCGACTGGCAAGACTGTTTAGGATGTTTGTCAATATAGCCAATTCTACGTTCTGAATTTTTTCCTATCTGTGAGAAGAGATGGTTGCTAATAGGAACCTGATGAAATGTGAATCACATGCAGTATTCTCTTCACCATAAGAATATAAACATTTTGCCATGTATTCTTTCGTGTTTGCTGCTATCTCATTTAAATCCTGTCTGCCTAATAAACTACGAAACTAGAGTGAGACAACAGCAAACGCGGAAGAATATACGTATCGTGTCATGTTTATATTCGTATTATTCTTATGCCTAATAGTGATACAGTTAGAAATGAAGCACGGCAACTGATTAGATTTTTAAATCGAAGATGACTCGAATTTCTGTGCAGAATTTCATGTACTGAAGAAGCGGCCGCAAAGATTTTCAGACGGAGAAAAATTTTCGCCTAACTCTCGTTCAGAAGATGTTCTATCATACGCAGTAGTGTAAGTAACAACAAATAGCAGTCTCTTGCCATTGTTTCCCCAATGAGACGATTCCCCTCTCTCTCCCCCCCTTTTTTTTTTTTTAAGTGGCGGTAGCGCGCAGAAAAGCAAGCCGTGCCGCGATCGGCGACAGGCCGTAAACGCGCACTATCAGAATGCGACAAACAATGCATGAAACAGTACAGTAATGCATTTTCAGCTTAGAGTGACGTAAACACCTATAACAAAGAAAACGGCACTTATCAGATCAAAGCAAAATAAGCCATCGATTCAAACCAGACAGAGCACGTGAAAAAGGAAGGGTACTCGTATAAATACGGACGGAGCGCCTGACGCATAGCAATGGCTACCTGGTAAAGCTTAACTGCTAAGCTTACGACTCGAACCAAACTACTGTCGCTGTATTGTCACTCATTCGACGTAAATTGTGTCTCATATTACAATGGACCAACTTTGTTTCGATTTGGAGGTGCGGCCTAAAACTTTTCTCTTCCCTTGAATTTCGAGTCGCAAATTTCAGGTGCGGCTTAGATTCGGGAAATTTTTTTTTTCCTTTATTTCGAGGCTCATTTTTCAGGTGCGGCTTAGATTCGAGTGCGGCTTAGATTCGAGTAAATACGGTATTTATTTTTCTTAACTATTTATTTTTCTTCTGCCATACGTTTTCCCCCTTCTCCGATAATATTCTGTTGCAATTTGACGTCATACTCTCCACTGGTGTTATTTCTACAGCGGTTTGAAAGTTTAACTTTAATTACAATCACCCTGTACATGGTGTCGTGTAATGACCTGATGCGGTACTGAATTTCCTGTTAAGACAGGCCACGGGAGAAATTTGAAACAAATTAAATGAAGACCTAATGGAAAAATTCACTTTTTAAATACATATCAATTAACTAGAACAATATTCCATATTGATGTTGGTGGTGCCACGTAACCACACATTCTTAGTTTCTTCATTAACCTCTGAATGCGTGACAGCGATCTTTTGGACCCGACAACCATCCATTTCTTCAATAAACTTACTCAAAAACTGTTTATTTTACTTTATGTTCGGTATAACGCTTGGAAATATAACTGTCTCTAGGAAAAATATTATTTGGTGCAAGCCAAATTAATTAACTTACTTTACTAATTTTGTAATCCCATACATCCAGTAGAAGGCAGGAGTCACTTAGACCACTTAGATTCCTTCCTAATAGTTTATTTGTCTTTGGTCGAATGGTACATCGTATTGGCAAGATTACAGATAATTCGCCACAACTGCATCATTGTTGATATGTAAAAAGGTACAGCTGAGTATTCTTTCCGAGGATAAGTGTCTTTCTTTATACCACAATTGTTTCACGCAAGTTTAAAATTATTGTCATGAACAGAATAATCGTGCAAGAAACTTTTATCCTTTACTTATAGCATAGACTCCATATTATAAGATACAAACAACAGAAAATAATCTGAGTCAGCGCAAGTGATCGGAATTATGAATCAACATTTTTTGAGTGGCTTGATGGAACTCCTTTTGGTCATGTACTGATGATCAGCAGGATAATAAATCTGTATCTTCTAGGATTCTGCAGACAGACTACAGATGTGTCGATGTCGTTTTTGCTCGTGATGGAACGAGCAGAATAAAACAATGCCATGGAAAATTTTTCCTAAACTAGTAACAGGTCGTTTAAATGTCCCTCTACGAATGCATGTTAGAACCCAAGAGGTAGAGAATGGGTAAACACGCTGTGATATGCTATATTGTGGTGTCACGTCGTAATATTGCCCGCCATACGTCGGTAAGTCTTTCGAAAGCAAGACAGTTCGTTTTGTAAGCTGCACAACTACCGAATTCCATTTCTAAATCGAGTATACTGAACGCTCAAAGCCTAAATGCACGTACTTATTTCGAAAAAAAAGAGGACTGGCTTGGATATTTAAAAGTTTATTCCGTATCTCTTCAGTGTTTGGTCTACATTTATGCATTTTTTTTTCCTTTATTGAGTTTCGATTCCCCCCTAAGGGGGCGGGCTGGCAGCAGCTTAGTACGCCGCTCCTCAGCCTACAAAGTTTTTAAAACATAAGAAAAAGATAATAAATAATAAAAGCAGGCGATAAAAACGGTGACTTAAATCGTAAAATGGCTGAAAATTATGGAAGTTAAAATATAAGACAAAGGGTTGGCGATGTTAATACAATACACGGGAAGCAGACAGGAAAAATAATTTTTTTTCTTTTTTTTTTTTTGGTCACTTGGCCACAAATTCCTTTCCTGTGCTAACCTCTTCATCTCAGTGTAGCACTTGCAACCTACGTCCTCCATTATTTGCTTGACGTAATCCAATCTCTGTTTTCCTCTACATTTTTTGCCCTCTACAGCTCCCTCTAGTACCATGGAAGTCATTCCCTCATGTCTTAGCAGATGTCCTACCATCCTGTCCCTTCTCCTTATCAGTGTTTTCCACATATTCCTTTCCTCTCCGATTCTGCGTAGAACCTCCTCATTCCTTACCTTATCAGTCCACCTAATTTTCAACATTCGTCCATAGCACCACATCTCAAATGCTTCGATTCTCTTCTGTTCCGGTTTTCCCACTGTCCATGTTTCACTGCCATACAATGCTGTACTCCAGACGTACATCGTCAGAAATTTCTTCCTCAAATTAAGGCCGGTATTTGATATTAGTAGACTTCTCTTGGCCAGAAATGCCTTTTTTGCCACAGCGAGTCTGCTTTTGATGTCCTCCTTACTCCGTCCGTCATTGGTTATTTTACTGACTATGTAGTAGAATTCCTTAACTTCATTGACTTCGTGACCATCAATCCTGATGTTAAGTTTATCGCTGTTCTCATTTCTACTACTTCTCATTACCTTCGTCTTTCTCCGATTTACTCTCAAACCATACTGTGTAATCATTAGACTGTTCATTCCGTTCAGCAGATCATTTAATTCTTCTTCACTTTCACTCAGGATAGCAATCTCATCAGCGAATCGTATCATTGATATCCTTTCACCTTGTATTTTAATTCCACTCCTGAACCTTTCTTTTATTTCCATCATTGCTTCCTCGATGTACAGATTGAAGAGTAGGGGCGAAAGGCTACAGCCTTGTCTTACACCCTTCTTAATACGAGCACTTCGTTCTTGATCGTCCACTCTTATTATTCCCTCTTGGTTGTTGTACATATTGTATATGACCCGTCTCTCCCTATAGCCTACCCCTACTTTTTTCAGAATCTCGAACACCTTGCACCATTTTATATTGTCGAACGCTTTTTCCAGGTCAACAAATCCTTTGAAAGTGTCTTGATTTTTCTTTTGCCTTGCTTCCATTATTAGCCGTAACGTCAGAATTGCCTCTCCCGTCCCTTTACTTTTCCTAAAGCCAAACTGATCGTCACCTAGCGCATTCTCAATTTTCTTTTCCATCCTTCTGTATATTATTCTTTTAAGCAGCTTCGATGCATGAGCTGTTAAGCTGATTGTGCGATAATTCTCGCACTTGTCAGCAGACAATTAAAAAAAGAAAGAGATATAAAAATCACACCCAGCAGCAGTATGATGTCCGTTCGCAACACTTCGGAAAAGACGCACAGCACTTAACACTCACTTGAAACACTGCACTAAAAAGTTGCCCAAGGGTCGATGGGGGGGGGGGGGGGGAGACCTGGACAGATGAGGGGAAAAAAGGGGGACGAGAGGAAAAACGAAGTGGGGGGGGGGTACATTGATGAATTTGTTAACGTGTGTAATAAAGCTTGTTTCATCCAAGTTTTCCATGGCATTAGCCTCATACCATACAATATTCCGAAAATTTTGTGACGATGGAGAAGCTTGATGAAGGCTTGCATTTCCTAAGCGTGTGCAGCATAAGTTCGAACGTTTTTACTGTCACTGAAAACATACACTGATGGCAAAAAGTTATTACACCTGGGAAAACGATAGCCGGCCGCAGTGGCCGAGCGGTTCTAGGAGCTACAGTCCGGAACCGCGCTACTGCTACGGTCGCAGGTTCGAATCCTGCCTCGGGCATGGATGTGTGTGATGTCCTTAGGTCAGTTAGGTTTAAGTAGTTGTAAGTCTAGGGGAATGATGACCTCAGATGTTAAGTCCCATTGTGCTCAGAGCCATTTGAACCGTTTTTGGGAAAACGACGTTCATTTCGATGCAATGGCAGCATATGCCACCTGGGGGACAGGGACAGTAGATGAACTAATAGTGGTTTCAACGTCGCCTGCCTACAGATATCGCAGTGACATAGCGCACAGAGCGTCATCAATGTTTACCCTTTAGTGGCGAATGCTCACAGGCAGAGGGCTCAGTATGGTGCAAATGTACAGGGTGTTTCAAAAATGACCGGTATATTTGAAACGGCAATAAAAACTAAACGAGCAGCGATAGAAATACACCGTTTGTTGCAATATGCTTGGGACAACAGTACATTTTCAGGCAGACAAACTTTCGAAATCACAGTAGTTACAATTTTCAACAACAGATGGCGCTGCGGTCTGGGAAACTCTATAGTACGATATTTCCCACATATCCACCATGCGTAGCAATAATATGGCGTAGTCTCTGAATGAAATTACCCGAAACCTTTGACAACGTGTCTGGCGGAATGGCTTCACATGCAGATGAGATGTACTGCTTCAGCTGTTCAATTGTTTCTGGATTCTGGCGGTGCACCTGGTCTTTCAAGTGTCCCCACAGAAAGAAGTCACAGGGGTTCATGTCTGGCGAATAGGGAGGCCAATCCACGCCGCCTCCTGTGTGTTTCGGATAGCCCAAAGCAATCACACGATCATCGAAATATTCATTCAGGAAATTAAAGACGTCGGCCGTGCGATGTGGCCGGGCACCATCTTGCATAAACCACGAGGTGTTTGCAGTGTCGTCTAAGGCAGTTTGTACCGCCACAAATTCACGAAGAATGTCCAGATAGCGTGATGCAGTAATCGTTTCGGATCTGAAAAATGGGCCAATGATTCCTTTGGAAGAAATGGCGCCCCAGACCAGTACTTTTTGAGGATGCAGAGACGATGGGACTGCAACATGGGGCTTTTCGGTTCCCCATATGCGCCAGTTCTGTTTATTGACGAAGCCGTCCAGGTAAAAATAAGCTTCGTCAGTAAACCAAATGCTGCCCACATGCATATCGCCGTCATCAATCCTGTGCACTATATCGTTAGCAAATGTCTCTCGTGCAGCAATGGTAGCGGCGCTGAGGGGTTGCCGCGTTTGAATTTTGTATGGATAGAGGTGTAAACTCTGGCGCATGAGACGATACGTGGACGTTGGCGTCATTTGGACCGCAGCTGCAACACGGCGAACGGAAACCCGAGGCCGCTGTTGGATCACCTGCTGCACTAGCTGCACGTTGCCCTCTGTGGTTGCCGTACGCGGTCGCCCTACCTTTCCAGCACGTTCATCCGTCACGTCCCCAGCCCGTTGAAATTTTTCAAACAGATCCTTTATTGTATCGCTTTTCGGTCCTTTTGTTACATTAAACCTCCGTTGAAAACTTCGTCTTGTTTCAACAACACTGTGTTCTAGGCGGTGGAATTCCAACACCAGAAAAATCCTCTGTTCTAAGGAATAAACCATGTTGTCTACAGCACACTTGCACGTTGTGAACAGCACACGCTTACAGCAGAAAGACGACGTAGAGAATGGCGCACCCACAGACTGCGTTGTCTTCTATATCTTTCACATCACTTGCAGCGCCATATGTTGTTGAAAATTGTAACTACTGTAATTTCGAAAGTTTGTCCGCCTGAAAATGTACTGTTGTCCCAAGCATATAGCAACAAACGGTGTATTTCTATCGCTGCTCGTTTAGTTTTTATTGCCGTTTCAAATATACCAGTCATTTTTGAAACACCCTGTATGAAGAAAGCGGGCGACCAAGGAAAGGACACGCACTCGCTGTTCCTACACCCAACTGGGCGAATTTGAAATGGGTCATATCGTGGCCTTCCGAGTGGCGGGATTGTCCTTTCGGAGAATTGCCACACAAGTTGGACGTGCTAGATCAGATGGGCGACGACGCTGCTGTGAATGGTTACGTGAACCGTCTCACACCCACAGACGAGACTCTTGGTGTCCACGCAACACGGACACCCGCCAGGATAGTCGTAACGGAAGGGTGCCAGCGGCAGATCGTACAGCTACCTAAAGGAGGAGTTGTGAGCACAGATGTGTCAAACACGAACTGTTGTAAACCGGCTATTTTCAGTGCGATACTGGCACGCTCACCTCTAGCCATTTTTCCACTCACACCACAACATCAACATGCACGTCTCGACTGATGCTACGAGGATCACTTAGAAGATGAAATGGTGAACCGTGGTCTTCACTGATTCTGCCTGCATGTCGGTGATGGTGGCGCGATCTCTATATAAGCGGCGGCCCCAGCTCCTAGCAGCCATTCGTCGACTCACCTCGGAAGATGTTCTCCGTAGTTGTGAACGAAACGTCAGGGAGAAGAAGTTCTACAGATCGACCACGGCAACTTAGCCCGGAAGAGTTTACTGATAAGGACGCCGGCCGTGAAAGCCTACATGGAATGATGGTCCTTTGTTCATACGACATGTAGTGAGCATTGTCTCATAGAGTGTGTCCGTCCAAGACTCGCTCACCCCATTTCAGGACTTATGGGCTGAGATGCGATAACCTACGATTCTCTTTCAACATTGATGTTTCTGGTGGGAACGCTACTCTGCGCTCGGTACGTGCAGGATGTTGTTAGGCCCACTGTTTTGCCGTTCTTGCAAAAGAAAGGTGATGTGTCGTTCCAAAAGGATCATGCTCGCCCCCGCGCCATCCGTGAAACTCAACGTATTTGTCAAGATGTGCAGCAACTTCTCTGGCCAGCATGATCTCCAGACCTCAGTCGGGCAGGTTTGGGTTATGAAGGGACGAGAAGTGACTGTCGTGACTTGTCAAAAAAAAAAAATTCTTACAGATATATGTGAACAGGTCGAGAAGGCTTGGCATAATGTATGACTTCCTTTGCAAGCTGTGTGGTTCTTTAGAGGACACAGGAATGAGGAACAGATGCTGTTCGTGAACAGAGTATTCAAATGTTTATTTAGTCGACATCTAATACCAAACAGCAGAAACATATGAAACTTCCTGGCAGATTAAAACTGTGTGCCCGACCGAGACTCGAACTCGGGACCTTTGCCTTTCGCGGGCAAGTGCTCTACCAACTTTTTTTTTTTTATTCCTACACTGGGACGTAATTTCAGACAGTTCTTTGCTCTAAAACTTCCTTCCTGAGCAACAGCAGTTCTGTAGGTAACGCACACCTGAAGCCAATATTTCGGCAATTAGAGATAACTTTAAAAACAGAAACGTGTTGTCCGAAAAAGAGATACATGTATACACGTTGTACGAGAAGTTTTAAAGATGCACAGCCAGATGTCAGTTCATTATCGAAAATCATAGCGAGATTTGTCATCCGTATTCATAGACTTGGAAGTAGAAAGTAAAAAAGAAAACTGTTATGCAATAAGAAGTTTCATTTCATATTATGAAATTTATAAAGTACCAAACAACAGAAAGTTTATGTAATAATATTAACAGAAGTACGACACCATTATTCAGAAGACATTATTCCTACAAAACCGAAAGCTACATCCTAGTACTTATTTAATTTCAGTTCAAAGGTAAGTTACGATTTCTTACTCAGATTCAATATCGCTACTAACATCACTTAAGAAAAAAGCGCTGATACAACCTTCCTTAGCACGCTGATAAATGTATGTAAATTCAAAACCTGTTATTAACCAAGATTAGAGTGAAACTTCCTGGCAGATTAAAACTGTGTGCTCGACCGAGACTTGAACTCGAGACCTTTGCCTTTCGCGGGCAAGTGCTCTACCAACTGAGCTACCGAAGCACGACTCACGCCCGGTACTCACAGCTTTACTTCTGCCAGTACCTCGTCTCCTACCTTCCAAACTTTACAGAAGCTCTCCTGCGAACCTTGCAGAACTAGCACTTCTGAAAGAAAGGATATTGCGGAGACATGGCTTAGCCACAGCCTGGGGGATGTTTCCAGAATGAGATTTTCACTCTGCAGCGGAGTGTGCGCTCATATGAAACTTCCGGTAGAGCACTTGCCCGCGGAAGGCAAAGGTCCCGAGTTCGAGTCTCGGTCGGGCACACAGTTTTAATCTGCCAGGAAGTTTCATATCAGCGCACACTCCGCTGCAGAGTGAAAATCTCATTCTGGAAACAGCAGAAACATAACTTTGTTGCTGTAGCTGTAGCGTCAGTTGCTACCAGTAGGTTCGAATGTACAAATATATACAAATACAAACGATTTATGTCTGTCACTCTTCATTACAATGTCTACTCAGACAATGTCTGTGATAGTTGGTTAGTTGGTTGATTTGACGGATGGGACCAAACAGTGAGGTTATCAGTTTCATAGGAATAGGGACAGATGGGGAGGATAGGCGGCCATGTCCTTTCAAAGGAACCGTCCTGGCATTTACCTGAAGCGATTTACGGAAATCACGGCTAAATCAGGATGGCTGGACGAGGATTTGAACAGTCGTGCTCCCGAACGCGAGCCGAGTCTGCTAACAGCTGCGCCACCTCGCTGGGTTTAATGCTTATTCAAAATGCGTGTGAAATCTTATGGGACTTAACTGCTAAGGTCATCAGTCCCTAAGCTTACACACTACTTAACCCAAATTATCCTAAGGACAAACACACACACCCATGCCGGAGAGAGGACTCGAACCTCCGCCGGGACCAGCCGCACAATGCATGACTGCAGCGCCTGAGACCGCTCGGCTAATCCCGCGCGCCAATGGTTATTCATCTGGTAAACACACAGAATGGGCTCAGTGTATGAACATATGAACTTAAGTACACTTGCAGCTGTAGCTCCAGGAATGGGATGCTTGCACCTCATTTTCAGTGGCACAATAATGCATGGTAGCACCCTCGTGTCATTGTAGCGGCTGTATGAAACGCAGCGGCGTAACTGGCGGCACACGTATTTGAAAGTGCAGCCTGTTGTGGCGTTGCAAGACAGCCACGCCACTCGGAAGTAGCCGAAATGCACGCGTATACACACGCGGGCTGGCGTGAGGTCTGAAACAGCATACGTAATGAATGCTATAAAGAAAAGTACGTAGCTTCTATAATACTTATCTTTAATCCATCCTTGTGGTACATCGCTCTTGATAATACAAGTGAGACTCTCAGATATGGTTAATGGCGCCTTGCTAGGTCGTAGCCATGGACTTAGCTGAAGGCTATTCTAACTGGCTCTCGGCAAATGAGAGAAAGGCTTCGTCAGTGTAGTCGCTAGCAAAGTCGTCGTACAACTGGGGCGAGTGCTAGTACGTCTCTCTAGACCTGCCGTGTGGTGGCGCTCGGTCTGCAATTACTGACAGTGGCGACACGCGGGTCCGACATGTACTAATGGACCGCGGCCGATTTAAAGCTACCACCTAGCAAGTGTGGTGTCTGGCGGTGACACCACACAGCCAACCACAAAGGGGCTGCTACCGCATATCCCGGGCCAGAATTCACCAAGCGTACAATAGGTTGGATGCCGGAGACACTATCTACAATGCCGCCTGTGGAGGCTACATCATGTAGGTGTATCAGCATGGGTCGTTACCTGACACCTCACAACTGTTCGTGCTGCTGATCTGTAAATGTAATCATTTCATGTCCTCAGTATGCACTGTTGCAACCATAACTCTTGTGTGAATTGTAAACCTCTGTACAATTCCTTTTTTCTGGCAATCTAGTAGCAGGATTGAAGGTGCGGTGAATCACGCCTTTTTAGTACCAGTAGTGCAAAGAAAGTAATTCAGTTTTTGGCTGTGACAGTAGATGTTATTCTTGTTGTGACTTGGCAAGACAGGCAAGCCACTATGACCGGTAGCCGAAAGGCACGCGTTTAAGCTCACGCAGGCTGGCGTGAGGTCTGGAACAGGACAATGTAATTAATATAGCCAATAAGGTACGTTGCTGCTGGAATACTTAACTTTAATCCATAATTGGTGTACATCGGTCTGACGGTACAGGCATCACAAGATAAATAGCAAATGATAAAGGCGCCTTGCTAGGTCGTAGCAAATGACGTAGCTGAAGGCTATGCTAACTATCGTCTCGGCAAATGAGAGCGTAATTTGTCAGTGAACCATCTCTAGCAAAGTCGGCTGTACAACTGGGGCGAGTGCTAGGACGTCTCTCTAGACCTGCCGTGTGGCGGCGCTCGTTCTGCAATCACTGACAGTGGCGACACGCGGGTCCGACGCATACTAGCGGACCGCGGTCGATTTAAAGGCTACCACCTAGCAAGTGGTATGGAAGTGAAACATGGACGGTAAATAGTTTGGACAAGAAGAGAATAGAAGCTTTCGAAATGTGGTGCTACAGAAGAATGCTGAAGATTAGATGGGTAGATCACATAACTAATGAGGAAGTATTGAATAGGATTGGGGAGAAGAGAAGTTTGTGGCACAACTTGACCAGAAGAAGGCATCGGTTGGTAGGACATGTTCTGAGGCATCAAGGGATCACCAATTTAGTATTGGAGGGCAGCGTGGAGGGTAAAAATCGTGGGGGGAGACCAAGAGATGAATACACTAAGCAGATTCAGAAGGATGTAGATTGTAGTAGGTACTGGGAGATGAAGAAGCTTGCACAGGATAGAGTAGCATGGAGAGCTGCATCAAACCAGTCTCAGGACTGAAGACCACAACAACAACCTTGCAAGTGTGGTGTCTGGCGGTGACACCACAATTCTAATAATTGCTTTTGTTGCATTCTGGAAATTTTAAATAAAGTGTGCTTTCCCATCAAAAAAGTATAGTTGCTGTTGTGTTGGCAGAAGAGCCAACACCGTGTTACTAGTGGAGGCTGAAATGCACGCGTTTTAGCTCACGCAGGCTGGCGTGAGGAGGGAAGAACTATACTGAAGTGAGGTCTGGAACATGACAAGGAATTAGAATTCAGAAAGCGGACGTAATTAGTTTGGTACTTAACTTTAATCCATTAATGATGAACGTCGCTCTTGACGGTACATGATTCACAATATTATATGTTAAGAATACATTCATATTAACTGAATATGGCGCCTTGCTAGGTCGTAGCAAATGACGTAGCTGAAGGCTATGCTAAACTGTCGTATCTGCAAATGAGAGCGTATGTAGTCAGTGAACCATCGCTAGCAAAGTCGGCTGTACAACTGGGGCGAGTGCTAGGGAGTCTCTCTAGACTAGACCTGCCGTGTGGCGGCGCTCGGTCTGCAATCACTGACAGTGTTGACATGCGGGTCTGTCGTATACTAGCGGACCGCGGCCGATTTAAAGGCTACCACCTAGCAAGTGTAGTGTCTGGCATGACACCACAGTTGCAGACAGAAAGCTCTGTTAAATCCTGTGAACCTATCTTAAGTTATAAGTTTAAAGCAATTTTGTGATGTTTGGGTTTATATAACGAGCTGATGATAAAGTAACTCAGAAGGAAGTAGCTACGTAGTATCTTAAGTACCGTAATTTAAGTAACTTTTGCTCATCCAACAACTTGTTTGCACACTGCCGGAAAAAATTAGCACTCTTTTTACAGGTTTCAAATTAATTCAAGATTTATTGTTGCAACATCGTATTCTGAGTACATGAAATGATTATATTTGCAGATAAGGCCAGCTAATGTGGCACAGCGGTTCTAGGTGCTTCAGTTTGGAACCGCGCGACCGCTACGGTCGCAGGTTCGAATCCTGCCTCGGGCATGGATGTGTGTGATGTCCTAAGGTTAGTTCGGTTTAAGTAGTTTTAAGTTCTAGGGGACTGATGACCTCAGATGTTGAGTCCCATAGTGCTCAGAGCCATTTGAATCATTTGAACCATTTACAGATGAATAGTACAAGCAGTTCTAAGGTACTGGAACACCCATATTAGTGCGCCGTGTAGCCTGTGGGTGCAGCAAAATAGATTTCTGGATTTCCAGAAAGCATTTGATGTTGTTGTTGTTGTTGTCTTCAGTCACGAGACTGGTTTGATGCAGCTCTCCAAGCTACTCTATCCTGTGCAAGCTTCTTCATCTCCCAGTACCTACTGCAACCTACATCCTTCTGAATCTGCTTAGTGTATTCATCTCTTGGTCTCCCCCTACGATTTTTACCCTCCACAGTGCCCTCCAATACTAAATTGGCGATCCCTTGATGCCTCAGAACATGTCCTATCAACCGATCCCTTCTTCTGGTCAAGTTGTGCCACAGACTTCTCTTCTCCCCAATCCTATTCAATACTTCCTCATTAGTTATGTGATCTAGCCATCTAATCTTCAGCATTCTTCTGTAGCACCACATTTCGAAAGCTTCTATTCTCTTCTTGTCCAAACTATTTACCGTCCATGTTTCACTTCCATACATGGCTACACTCCATACAAATACTTTCAGAAATGGCTTCCTGACACTTAAATCTATACTCGATGTTAACAAATTTCTCTTCTTCAGAAACGCTTTGCTTGCCATTGCCAGTCTACATTTTATATCCTCTCTACTTCGACCATCATCAGTTATTTTGCTCCCCAAATAGCAAAACTCCTTTACTACTTTAAGTGTCTCATTTCCTAATCTAATACCCTCAACATCACCCGACTTAATTCGACTACATTCCATTATCCTCGTTTTGCTTTTGTTGATGTTCATCTTATATCCTCCCTTCAAGACACCATCCATTCCGTTAAACTGCTCTTCCAAGTCCTTTGCTGTCTCTGACAGAATTACAATGTCATCAGCGAACCTCAAAGTTTTTATTTCTTCTCCATGGATTTTAATACCTACTCCGAATTTTTCTTTTGTTTCTTTTACTGCTTGCTCAATATACAGATTGAATAACATCGGGGAGAGGCTATAACCCTGTCTTACTCCCTTCCCAACCACTGCTTCCCTTTCATGTCCCTCGACTCTTATAACTGCCATCTGGTTTCTGTAAAAATTGTAAATAGTCTTTCGCTCCCTGTATTTTACCCCTGCCAGCTTTAGAATTTGAAAGAGAGTATTCCAGTCAACATTGTCAAAAGCTTTCTCTAAGTCTACAAATGCTAGAAACGTAGGTTTGCCTTTCCTTAATCTTTCTTCTAAGATAAGTCGTAAGGTCAGTATTGCCACACGTGTTCCAGTATTTCTACGGAATCCAAACTGATCTTCCCCGAGGTCGGCTTCTACTAGTTTTTCCATTCGTCTGCAAAGTATTCGTGTTAGTATTTGATGTGGTGATAATTTGGAGGCTGTTAAAGAACGCACGAGCATATAGAATGGGTTCACAAATATGTGAGTGACTCGAAGACTTATCAGGTTACAGAACCCAGGCTCCTCTAGGACGAGTGTCCATGAGAGACAAGGGTATCATGAGGAGTGAACCGGGAAACTGTGACAGCTCTATCATTTTTCTCTATACACATAAATGGTTTGGTGGACAAGATGGGCAACAATCTGGTTTTTTTTTCTGATGATGCTGTGGTTTACGGTAGGGTGTCGAACTTGAGTGACTGTAAGGGGATACAATAAAAAGCAGACAAACTTTCTAGTTTTTGCGATGAATGACAGCTAGAACTAAATGTAGAAACATTTAAGTTAATGCAGATGGTGGGAAAAACAAACCCATAATGCTCGTATACAACATTAGTAGTGTCCTGCTTGACACAATCACTTCATTTAAATATCTGGGCATAACTTCACAAAGTAATACGAAATGGAACGAGCATTCGATAATTGTGCTAGGAAAGGCCAATGGTCCACTTCAGTGTAGTGGCACAACTCTAGGGAAAGTGTGGTTAATCTGTAAAGGAGTCCGCATATAGGACGTTGGTATGACCTATTCGTGAGTACTGCTCGAAGGTTTGGGATCCGTACAAGGTCAACTGAAAGGAAGACATCGAATCATTTCAGAGGTGGGCTGTTAGATTCGTTACTGGTTGGTCCGAACAACTTGCAAGAGATGCTTCGGGAGCTCAAATGGGAATCCTTGGACGGAGGGCGACGTTTTTTCCGAGGAGAACTATTGAGAAAATTTAGACAATCGGCATTTGAAGCTGACTGCAGAACGATTCTTTTGCCAGCAACATACTTTGTGCAGAAGGACAATGAAGATAAGAGATATTAGGACCCATACAGAGGTTTATAGACAGTCGATTTTTAGACAGTCGATTTTCCCCCGCTCTGTTTACAAGTGGAACAGAAAAAGAAATTACTAATAGTGGGATTGGGTACCTTCCACCACACGCTATAAGGTGGCCTGCAGAGTATGGATGTCGGCATAGATGAAAGCACTGACAGGCATCCAGTCGATCGTACAGATGGTGAATACTTTCCATGGATAAGTTATGCCACAGGTGCTCATCTGTTCATGTAGTCTGAAAGAGCTGTTGATTGACTAGCTGCATCCCACATATGCTCGATTAGAGGCAATTCCAGACATCGTGTTGATGAAGAAAGTTGCCGAACGAGTTAACTTTCACAGGCAGTGTGTGGGCGAGTATTACACTACTGGCCATTAAAACTGCTACACCAAGAAGAAATGCAGATGTGTAACGGGTATTCATTGGACAAATATACACTCCTGGAAATTGAAATAAGAACACCGTGAATTCATTGTCCCAGGAAGGGGAAACTTTATTGACACATTCCTGGGGTCAGATACATCACAGGATCACACTGACAGAACCACAGGCACATAGACACAGGCAACAGAGCATGCACAATGTCGGCACTAGTACAGTGTATATCCACCTTTCGCAGCAATGCAGGCTGCTATTCTCCCATGGAGACGATCGTAGAGATGCTGGATGTAGTCCTGTGGAACGGCTTGCCATGCCATTTCCACCTGGCGCCTCAGTTGGACCAGCGTTCGTGCTGGACGTGCAGACCGCGTGAGACGACGCTTCATCCAGTCCCAAACATGCTCAATGGGGGACAGATCCGGAGATCTTGCTGGCCAGGGTAGTTGACTTACACCTTCTAGAGCACGTTGGGTGGCACGGGATACATGCGGACGTGCATTGTCCTGTTGGAACAGCAAGTTCCCTTGCCGGTCTAGGAATGGTATAACGATGGGTTCGATGACGGTTTGGATGTACCGTGCACTATTCAGTGTCCCCTCGACGATCACCAGTGGTGTATGGCCAGTGTAGGAGATCGCTCCCCACACCATGATGCCGGGTGTTGGCCCTGTGTGCCTCGGTCGTATGCAGTCCTGATTGTGGCGCTCACCTGCACGGCGCCAAACACGCATACGACCATCATTGACACCAAGGCAGAAGCAACTCTCATCGCTGAAGACGACACGTCTCCATTCGTCCCTCCATTCACGCCTGTCGCGACACCACTGGAGGCGGGCTGCACGATGTTGGGGCGTGAGCGGAAGACGGCCTAACGGTGTGCGGGACCGTAGCCCAGCTTCATGGAGACGGTTGCGAATGGTCCTCGCCGATACCCCAGGAGCAACAGTGTCCCTAATTTGCTGGGAAGTGGCGGTGCGGTCCCCTACGGCACTGCGTAGGATCCTACGGTCTTGGCGTGCATCCGTGCGTCGCTGCGGTCCGGTCCCAGGTCGACGGGCACGTGCACCTTCCGCCGACCACTGGCGACAACATCGATGTACTGTGGAGACCTCACGCCCCACGTGTTGAGCAATTCGGCGGTACGTCCACCCGGCCTCCCGCATGCCCACTACACGCCCTCGCTCAAAGTCCGTCAACTGTACATACGGTTCACGTCCACGCTGTCGCGGCATGCTACCAGTGTTAAAGACTGAGATGGAGCTCCGTATGCCACGGCAAACTGGCTGACACTGACGGCGGCGGTGCACAAATGCTGCGCAGCTAGCGCCATTCGACGGCCAACACCGCGGTTCCTGGTGTGTCCTCTGTGCCGTGCGTGTGATCATTGCTTGTACAGCCCTCTCGCAGTGTCCGGAGTAAGTATGGTGGGTCTGACACACCGGTGTCAATGTGTTCTTTTTTCCATTTCGAGGAGTGTATTATACTAGAACTGACATGTGATTACATTTTCACCCAATTTAGGTGCACAGATCCTGAGAAATCAGTTCCCAGAACAACCACCTCTGGCCGTAATAACGGCCTTCACGATACCACAGTTCGTCAAGAGTAGTGACTGGCGTACTGTGACGAGCCGGTTGCTCGGACACCATTGACCAGACGTTTTCAGTTGGTAAGAGATCTGGAGAATGTGCTGGCCAGAGCAGCAGTCGAACATTTTCTGTATGCAGAAAGGCCCGTACAGCACCTGCAAGATGCGGTCGTGCATTATCTTGCTGAAATGTAGGGTTTCGCAGGGATCGAATGAAGGGTAGAGCCACGGGTCGTAACACATCTGAAATGTAACGTCCACTGTTCAAAGTGCCGTCAATGCGAACAAGAGGTGACCGAGACGTGTGGGCAGTGGCACCCCATACCATCACGCCGGGTGATACGCCAGTATGGCGATAAAGAATACATGCTTCCAATGTGCGTTCACCGCGATGTCGCCAAGCACGGATGTGACCATCATGATGCTCTAAACAGAAGCTGGATTCATCCAAAAAAATGACGTTTTGCCATTCGTGCACCTAGGTTCGTCGTTGAGTACACCATCGCAGACGCTGCTGTCTGTGATGCAGCGTCAAGGGTAACCGCAGCCATGGTCTCCGAGCTGATAGTCCATGCTGCGGCAAACGTCGTCGAACTGTTCGTGCAGATGGTTGTTGTCTTGCAAACGTCCCCATCTGTTGACTCAGGGAGCGAGGCGTGGCTGCACGATCTGTTACAACCATGCGGATAAGATGCCTGTCATCTCGACTGCTAGTGATACGAGGCCGTTGGGATCCAGCACGGCGTTCCGTATTATTACCCTCCTGAACCAACCGGTTCCATATTCTGCTAACACTCGTTGGATCTCGACCAACGGGAGCAGCAAAGTCGCGATAGGATAAACTGCAATCTCGAAAGGCTACAATCCGACCGTTATCAAAGTCGGAAACGTGATGGTACGCATATTTCCTCCTTACACGAGGTATTACAACAACGTTTCACCAGGCAACGCCGGTCAACTGCTGTTTGTGTATGAGAAATCGGTTGGACACTTTCCTCATGTCAGCACCGTCACCAACCTTGTGTGAATGCTCTGAAAAGCTAATCGTTTGCATATCACAACATCTTCCTGTCGGTTAAATTTCGCGTCTGCAGCACGTCATCTTCGTGGTGTAGCAATTTTAATGGCCAGTGGTGTATCTTGTTGGAATAACCTTCGTGTTGATAGAACAGCAAAAGAACGTGTCTAACAACATTCTAGACATACCGAGCGCTGGTTAGTATCTCCTCCAGAAACACCAAAGATGTGAGTTGTTAGAATGAGATTTTCACTCTGCAGCGAAGTGTGCGCTGATATGAAACTTCCTGGCAGATTAAAACTGTGTGCCAGACCGAGACTCGAACTCGGGACCTTTGCCTTTCGCGGGCAAGTGCTCTACCATCTGAGCTACCGAAGCACGACTCACGCCCGGTACTCACAGCTTTACTTCTGCCAGTACCTCGTCTCCTACCTTCCAAACTTTACAGAAGCTCTCCTGCGAACCTTGCAGAACTAGCACTCCTGAAAGAAAGGATATTGCGGAGACATGGCTTAGCCACAGCCTGGGGGATGTTTCCAGAATGAGATTTTCACTCTGCAGCGGAGTGTGCGCTGATATGAAACTTCCTGGGAGATTAAAACTGTGTGTCCGACCGAGACTCGAGCTCGGGACCTTTGCCTTTCGCGGGCAAGTGCTCTACCATATGAGTTACGACGTCAGTCGTGCTTCGGTAGCTCAGATGGTAGAGCACTTGCCCGCGAAAGGCAAAGGTCCCGAGTTAGAGTCTCGGTCGGGCACACAGTTTTAATCTGCCAGGAAGTTTCATGTGAGTTGTTGTTTATCGCAGCCCAGACCATAAGGCCTGGGATGGGGCCAGTTTCTATTGGACGAATGCATTGTACGAGACAGTGCTCACCAGATCTGCGTTGTATGTGCAAACGACCATCAGTTGAGTGCAGGCAGAATCTGCTTTCATCACTGAAGACCACGGCGCGCCATTCCATCTTCCAAGTGATTCTCTGAGGGCACCAGTCGAGACATGCACGTCGCGTCGATGCTGTGGCGCTAGTTGAAGACAGACTAGAGCCTGTAATCCCATTGCTAATAATCGGTTCGCAACAGTTCATGTTCTGCGTGTACGTCCAGAACCTCGTCTACGGGCGTGAGAATGTCACGTCAGCACTCACTCCAACATCGCTGCACAGACCACCACGTCCAACTTGTGTGGAAATCATCCGTAAGGGCTGCTACTCGAAGGGCCACAATTAGACCTGTTTCAAAATCGCTCTGTTGGCTGTAAGAAGCACGAATGCGTCCCCGCGCAGTATTTACCTGCTCGCTTCTCACGTTTGCACCATACTGAACCTTCTGGCTGTGAGTACCCAATCAAAGGGTAGACACAGATGGCGCTCTGATAGCTATGCGAACCTTTGCCAGTACATCTGCTATCCCTCAGGTGGCATATTCCGCCGTCGGGTAAAAATCTATGTCGTTTTTCCAGGTGTGCCAATTTTTTTTTCCGGCAGTACGTTTTCCACTGGCTGTGTGGTTTGTTGCTAAATAACTAATCCGTAAGTCGTGGTTTCCTTATTTGATCCACGTGACACAAAGTTTATTCTACTAGTATTAAATACAAATTTAACCATGCGTTACCCACAATATATGTGAAAGCAGACTTTTTTTTTTTTTTACATTTTTCTCTTGGCTCAGTCCTCCGGAACTTATGGGTTACACATATCTCCAACTGGTTATGGAATTTCTCTGTGCTGCATACCTCATATGTACAGCGAAGTGTGTATTAAACCACACGAAGATTAAGCCTAAACTCAACGTTCCAGAGCATGTGTTCTATTTCTGAATGACTCGCATTAGGCTGTCTTAGACTGGAGTATTTGTATGTACGTGTTACAGTAAGAGCTGAAAGACGAAGTATGTCAGGTGCTCGTCCTTCAGTTTTTAGGATAATTTCGCTTTGGCTGTAATTACTAAGCGTTCGTTGGTGGAGGTAATCTCTTAGTTCTTTAACACATTACCTGCCTCCTATATCACGCCTCCTTCTGTGGACTACCGAAAAGATAGCGGAGGATTGTTCAGTTTGCTACATTATGGTCGCAGTGTTCCCACCCTGTGGTATTCCATCTCTTCGGTAAGAGGAGATAGTGCATCTTACTAATTTAGAAGGTGGATGCATTGCTAGTATCAAGAAGAAAATGGCAGAATATTACGTCTGAGGAAATGAATGCATTTTTTGCTCCCCGATCGGACAAAACAACCAGCGTTGCTTCTACTATAGTAAAGACAGTAGCCGCGCGGGATTAGCCGAGCGGTCTCAGGCGCTACAGTCATGTACTGTGCGGCTAGTCCCGGCGGAGGTTCGAGTCCTCCCTCGGGCATGGGTGTGTGTGTGTGTGTGTTTGACCTTAGGATTATTTAGGTTAAGTAGTGTGTAAGCTTAGGGACTGATGACCTTAGCAGTTAAGTCCCATAAGATTTCACACATAAAGACAGTAATGAGGACTTTGGGACGAACTGCAACAAACATCACGACATATAATATTTCACAAGTGGCGCGGCGTTTGAAGGTGAATAGCAGGAAAAGATTACAGCAACGGGAAATTGAGATACAAGACAAGGAAATCCCACCAGAATGAAAGCTTCCAAGTTCGCAGGTATTTTTCATGGTTTTGAATAGGTTATGTTCCCAAAAGAACAAAAGTGTCGTACTGCTCATTTCTCAGCACCACAGTGGCCCAGAAAGAAGGGCATAAAAAGAATGCATGTATAGTTTTGTTCAATAACAAAACCAAATCACGAGCCGATTCTCTTGGCCAGACGGCACGTATGTAAAGATCCAAGAGACAGTCAAGATGTTTGCCTTTTGTCTTGTAGACGACTGTAATGGATGTAGCACCCATAAGTACTCTGTGTTTATTTTCTCAGCAGCATCCCAACTACCAGGAAGACGACTCTGGTAAAAGGAGAAATTTCCTCGAGAAACTAGGACAAGAAAGGATACATCCTTACATGGAGAAGAGTGCTAACACTCCACGCCATCAAAATAATGTTCTAGAAGCCGTGGCGCGTTGTGGAACTATTCACCACCAACCGAAGACTGTGTGAACTGGAAGATCACCAAACAGAAAAGTTCCGTGTGCCCACATGGATTACACTAGAACAGTGATCACACAAGCAGCAAGTGCTGTAGTGTCCCTTTTGCAATATTCATCCTTATCAAGGTGAAACATAAATAAAACATACAGTATGTGACTCAAAATTAATTGCAAACATCGATTTATCATTGATTTAACTGTAAAAATATACAATATATATATCGATAAATGCAGAAAAGACATTATTTTTATTGTATGAAATTATAATGTGATTATCTTTGTTAGAGTACAAAATACAATGCAATACTCATTCTTGTGTCTAGTCTGTTTTGTTCTGTTCGTTCTGGTGTTAGCTGGATTAAGGTACGCAAGCTATTGTGCTGCGCTAGCATTTGTTTCTGTCGTAACGTAATTGCAAATATTTAATGGTGTAAACTGTGTCCTAGTACGAATATATTAGTATAAAGTGATCTCCGTGTGTTATTTCAAGAACCTATGCCACATTTATCTTATGAAAAGAATATTTAATGAAAATTATTTAGCATGTTTCCAGCTGCTGCGGAGGGAGTAACAGTAATCTCTGACTGTTAACAATCAGCCGCCATTACGCGGTATATTTAAAAATATTTTTTCACAGCACAATGTCTGATAGCCGGAGCGGAAGAAATTAAGTAAAAATATTCTGTGAGATTAATTGAAGTAATCCAGTGAAATAATTTTATTAAAACTTGTCTATTTTCTGTGATAGTAATAATTTCAGAGCTGAGTACTACTACGCTATTGCATTTACAGTAATTTGTAGGGAGCCTGGCGCTCGATAAAACCAGATATAATACGTAATTGGCAACCTACGAAATTCATTATTTTGCTTATTATATCTCTTTTGTATTTTTTTTGAAAGCTAAAAGTAAAAACTAACTCCACTAAGGATCAGTGACGGATCACGATAAATCAAAGGACAAACGAATTTACTAGGAAAGTGTTTCCTCAAAATAAATAGTTACATTACTTTCTTCTAAGAGATATAATAGTGCACAAACAATTTTGCAATAAAATAGTGTAATTGTTCGTAAAATGCGTAGTTTTCACTAGCAGTTCTTCTAGGATAAGCACAGTAAAATATAATTCCTTGTTAACTCTTAGAAAAAAATTATAACGTAATTTGTGATACTCTATTTCATTTAGTAGAATGAAAGCCAGAATAGCACAGTAAATACTATCTTATTCATTCTGTGTAACGAACCCATCGAATTTGATAACGTTGTTTTAATAAATAGCTTTTTGTATTTCTTCTGAGCTCTTATATACGTTTCTCATGTATTTCTGCGAGGCCAGCCACGTATTCATCTAAAGGTAAATCGCACGTTCGCAGACCCACGTTTACTGGATGTTTTTGCTCCTGCTATTGTACACCTTCGCCCCTGTTGATTTTCGCTCTTAATTTCCATGCATTCTGCACATTGTTGTGTATAAGAAGTCGTAATTTCCCCTGTCTGTATTGTGCTCCATCCTCACACCTCCCATATAATGCGTAGACAGACTAGCTGAGATTGTGGCCCAGGTGCATTAGCTTTCGTTGCTCACTCTTTGGCCTGCAAATCCTTTAATCAATTCTTGGCGGAATTAAGTCATTTACCTGCCAACTTTCTTCGTGACGTCTGTACAAAATATGATATCTTTCGGCGTTAAGGCTTTGAACTAAAATTCTGAGTATATTTCGGTCATCAGTTATCAGTTCATCAGTTTTTGTGATTAATCATCTGACTTCCCGTTCAGTTTTTGCGCTCTGCGGCTCCATGTTATGCTACGTTAAGTTAGGCCTTGATATCTTATTACTCTTCGTATCTTAGTGTCCCTTCTTGTGGCCAGTGTTTTCCACATATGCCTTCTCTCTGATCCTGCAGATAACCTCTTTATCGTCTATTCTGTCAGCCGACTTAATTTTTTGTAATTTTCTGTAACATCACATCTCAAATGCCGAATGACTCCCACTTCTATTGAACCATTTTCGGCTACAGTTGATGTTAAGCTATATTCATCTGGCAAGATACCCTGATCTTCTCTCTATTTCATTACACTGACTCTTGCTATATCGTTTGCTGACTTTCGCAAGTTTATGGTATTTCGTATGTAGCTAATCTGTTTACAGAAACTATTTCGTGAAAATTACAAACAGAGGTGGGCTACATAATTATTGTTTGCATTGTGTTGGTATCCCTTTAGTATATTTCAAAAGCTTCTTAAGAAGTTCATAAAGTAAGCATTGTTTACTTTATTTAATATATATTGTCCAATTTTCTTACAGTTTATGAAAACCTCAAGTTCCTTTCTGTAATTAACGCAGTATCTTTAAGTTGTTGTTTATGCTATCGAGTATAGGTCTTGTGTCACAGAAGCGTGTTGCTGTGGCTGATCTATGAGATATATTATGAAAGAAAACGTTGATGTGGTCTTTCCGTTTTAAGGCATGTTCTGTTTGGTCTATATGCCGAAAAGGACGTTTAAAACTAGTTTGGTAGATACCTGCGTTTGAGTAAAGGGCGAGATTGTCTTCAATATTGTAAGCTGTAACCTAGCTTATTCTTAGTGGAGAAAGCTGTTCTAATATAATATGACTTAAATATGTTGGCAACTTTTTGGGAAATGTTTCTTAATATGGGAGACATATAGAAGGGCTATAATTCTGAATATAATTGTGTTTTTTCTGTTTCCTTCTACTTTCTTTCTTATTTAGCTGACAGGTTTCCTGTAATAAATGAAGACTTTTATCCATTGGCTACAGCTACTTGGCTGATAGCTTCCACTTCAGTCTGATGCTTTTCTTCACTCAGTGGAAACTTGTAGACTATGTGTATCACTGATTGATATGCATCCGACAAATTTCGATGGCATGGGGAGTTATATATTCACGTTTGTGGTGGTCAGTTTCGTGAAAATTTTTATGTTGGTTTATCGTTGTGTTTGAAGACAGGTAGATCCAGAAAACTGATAGTGGTGTAGTTCTCATACTGAAGTGTGAACTGGCTATTCTTGTGCATATTTTTGAACGTGTGAATGATTGATTGCGTACCTTTAGTTTTATTTCCATCAATGATAAGGAATGTGCTATTCGCATATCTTTCATGAAACAGAATATTTTCAGTTTACGGAAGATTTTTCTAAACATTTTTTCTTCAAGTTGGTTAACAAATATTTCAGATATTAGATTAGATTAGCTGGCACCGTCTGCTAGACCCATGGCCTGCTATTATATTTTGTTGAAGGAGAAATAATTTAAATATATAAATTCAATTATTTCTGCCAGGGGTAGTCCCCTGTGTTGATTAAGTGCTGTTTTCCAGTGATTAGTACATTCAATATGTATATCAGTATATAAGTTGATAAGATTAGCTCATCTGAAAACGCAAAGCTATTTATCACAGAGTGAATTTTTGTTGAGACATAGTTATCTATAGTATATGATTAAGTTTACTCATTAATTCATTTGTTGGTCTATGAATTGAATTAACAGTTGACCTCATGGGACTGTCCTGTTTATGTACTTTAACTAAGCTCTTACGTGTAGAGCTTTCATATTTACGCGTAAGCAGTAATTTTTCTCTCTGCCAATAAACAAGAGATTAGTTTCTTTGAATGTGATCTTCAATTCTGCATGAAATTAGTTTGTAGATTCTTTGTATGTCTGATGTTCTTGTCAAAAACATTTAGAATAAATTTATATTAGTATACAAGTTGGTTCTAATGCCAGCATGTAAAATTTGTTGGGGACGTAATTATTCGATTCCTCTGAAAAATAAGAGCTGTTTATTACATAATATATTTTGCACATCTGTTCCCATATGAGCTAATTACTTAGAACATGTTCTGACCACAGCTGACACTTGGAACATGTGCCGTTCGTGGCTAAATACAAGAGCGCAAACTGCAAGCTTGGCCAACATCTCCATTTGTGTTCAAGCCTGCATTTCTCGCGGTTGTTCCATATCTTTGGAAACTTTTTCCACTTCATAACGGCGCTGATACAGCTACCGGCATGTGTATGATGTAAAGCTTCACTGTAGACCTGGCTGCGTTTGGTTTGGCTGTTGATATACTTTCCGGTATGTGAGGTCGTGGTCCAAGAACTTTTCTGCTCCTTACGTTTCGTCCAGGACTGCGCTGGACTTCCTCAGAGGCGCTGCTCGGCTGAGTCTTGCCGACTGACTGGTCGGGTGTCTGAGAGCGACTTATATATTGTGAGAAAGGGGGGCGTGGTTCAGGTGACACGTGATGAGCAGTGATAATCCATAGCAAACATGCTCTTCAACCAGGCAACCACCAAGTGAAGTTTTCGGATACCGAAGTTTTATCTACAACGTTAAATTACTATCCACGGCTTTATAGAGAAGCTATCGAAATTTATAAACATAACGATAATTTTAATAGGAAAGAGGAGGCTATGAAACTTAGCGATATATGGACAGTGGCTCTACAAAATTGCTAACAATTTTTATCTTTGACAAGGTGGTAATCGATAGTCAACCTTATCTTTGCTATGGATTATCACTGCTCATCACGTGTCACCTGAACCACGCCCCCCTTTCTCGCAATATATAAGTCGCTCTCAGACACCCGACCAGTCAGTCGGCAAGACTCAGCGGAGCAGCGCCTCTGAGGAAGTCCAGCGCAGTCCTGGACGAAACGTAAGGAGCAGAAAAGTTCTTGGACCACGACCTCACATCCCGGAAAGTATATCAACAGCCATGTCAACCGGTCGTGAAAGCCTTCATTGTGCGTTTGGTTTGCATTGAACTGCGCCACATGTCGTAATATGGACACCTCGCAGTGTTTTTAAAGCCTTGAAAAGGGACATTTTTACCTGCTAGGATATTTTATGCGCGTTATCCCATGTACCATCGCTACCAAATATCAGCCAATCCGAGGATACCTTAATAAAGATGAAACGCGCCACTGGCGAATAATAAAAAAAATTTAAGACTACAACTAAGAATGCTTCTTTCATCGTTCCATATTTTTGTACAAGCGCTTTATACCTATGAGTAGCTTTTTTCATCATGCACTGAGACAGGCGGGGTCCTGGAAATGTGCGAGCCAGCGTTGTCGTGAATCACAGTAACGCAGTTCAAAACACCAGTTTTTAAAAATTGGCCTTGCGAAAATAAAAATTATGCATCACAACTAACATTGTTTAGGGCGTTAAATCGCCGATCGTGAAAGATTTTGACAGAAAAGAGGAAAAAAAAAACATTAAACACGCATGAACCACTTTATGCACACAGAGAACAAATATCTCTCTTGGAAGCTGATTTTCGGCTTTCAGTGTGACGGTTCGTTTTTAGCACAAAATAGAGGGGGCAAGCGAAGCAATTATCATTGCGGTTGGAGTTCGCAGAAATCAGTTCACTTCTAAAAAGTGTCACACGAGTAATGCAGTGCATTAGCAACGTGGCTGGGAATTGCTGCGCGGGAAATTAAAAGCGGATGTAATTATCGGAAGCGTCAAACTGATGAGAAGTGATACCCAGAATTCCGTGCGGATACAATGCTACTGTTGTTGAAATTGGGGCGCTGTTCCAGGAGAGACGCGACCGAGGCGTGACAGCCGCGAAGGAAGCAGTGTTGTCCTTGCTTCAGCGTGAATAGAAATTATCGACTGCGGTCAGGTTCCAAGACAATGCACTGTGCAACTATCCATATATGTTACAAGATTACGTGTCCGGTGTTTACTCAGATGATAGTTCGTACGAGAGCACTCAGTTCTCATACAAGAAATTGGAAGTGTGCCGGTGAACGGATGCTACGAACGGTAGTTTTTATGGGAATTTTCGAACGAGAAAACTGCGTGGTAGATACACAGTCTGCAGCGACGAACATACGTGTACGGTGAACACGGAAGAAGTGACCAGTTGGAACGCATTGCATAATGGCGACGCTACCAAATTAATTAAACCGATATCAGATCACGGGAAGTCGACCACAGGAAATACAGACAAAAATGAAGTCAAACCATTTGAAACATGGTGTGCTATCAGAGAACGTTAGAGGTGAATTGGGCAGATTTTGTATGAAATGAAGCACTGAAAAGGACGGCGAAGATAGATGTTTTTTGGAAAAACACGTATCAGAAAAAGAGTAGTATTAATCGGCAAAGCGAAGTGTATAACCGACAGTGAAGGGAACAAAGTTGGTCACGTGACTAGGTACAGTTACGTTCCAGTTAAAGTAGTGTGATTGTGGATAAAATCGTCTAGATTGCTCAAAGGAACGGCTTTGTTTATAATGCCGTTTGCCATTACCACATCTGTAATTGAGATCTAAGGGACATTACGTTTGTTTATAAATAATTCTTCTGCTTCCAGTAGCGGTTTTCTTTATTTACGACGGCAGTTCAATAAGTAATGCAACACATTTTTTATCTCGGCCAATTTTGGTTGAAAAAACCGGAAATTTCTTGTGGAATATTTTCAAACATTCCCGCTTCGTCTCGTATAGTTTCATTGACTTCCGACAGGTGGCAGCGCTGTACGGAGCTGTTAGAAATGGCGTCTGTAACGGATGTGCGTTGCAAACAACGGGCAGTGATCGAGTTTCTTTTGGCGGAAAACCAGGGCATCTCAGATATTCATAGGCGCTTGCAGAATGTCTACGGTGATCTGGCAGTGGACAAAAGCACGGTGAGTCATTGAGCAAAGCGTGTGTCATCATCGCCGCAAGGTCAAGCAAGACTGTCTGATCTCCCGCGTGCGGGCCGGCCGTGCACAGCTGTGACTCCTGCAATGGCGGAGCGTGCGAACACACTCGTTCGAGATGATCGACGGATCACCATCAAACAACTCAGTGCTCAACTTGACATCTCTGTTGGTAGTGCTGTCACAATTGTTCACCAGTTGGGATATTCAAAGGTTTGTTCCCGCTGGGTCCCTCGTTGTCTAACCGAACACCATAAAGAGCAAAGGAAAACCATCTGTGCGGAATTGCTTGCTCGTCATGTGGCTGAGGGTGACAATTTCTTGTCAAAGATTGTTACAGGCGATGAAACATGGGTTCATCACTTCGAACCTGAAACAAAACGGCAATCAATGGAGTGGCGCCACACCCACTCCCCTACCAAGAAAAGGTTTAAAGCCATACCCTCAGCCGGTAAAGTCATGGTTACAGTCTTCTGGGACGCTGAAGGGGTTATTCTGTTCGATGTCCTTCCCCATGGTCAAACGATCAACTCTGAAGTGTATTGTGCTACTCTTCAGAAATTGAAGAAACGACTTCAGCGTGTTCGTAGGCACTAAAATCTGAACGAACTTCTCCTTCTTCATGACAACACAAGACCTCACACAAGTCTTCGCACCCGAGAGGAGCTCACAAAACTTCAGTGGACTGTTCTTCCTCATGCACCCTACAGCCCCGGTCTCGCACCGTCGGATTTCCATATGTTTGGCCCAATGAAGGACGCAATCCGTGGGAGGCACTACGCGGATGATGAAGAAGTTATTGATGCAGTACGACGTTGGCTCCGACATCGACCAGTGGAATGGTACCGTGCAGGCATACAGGCCTTCATTTCAAGGTGGCGTAAGGCCGTAGCATTGAATGGAGATAACGTTGAAAAATAGTGTTGTGTAGCTAAAAGATTGGGGAATAACCTGGTGTATTTCAATGCTGAATAAAACAACCCCTGTTTCAGAAAAAAAATGTATTGCATTACTTATTGAACTGCCCTCGTACTTTTCACACGACGCATTTCGGAAAATGATTCCCATTTTTAAGATTTTTTTTTATTATGTCATTTCTATGTGGTGTTGTCGATGTGTGACAGTCTGCTTCATTTCGTTGACTTTACTGCATTATCTAACAAACAAGCGATTTTTAGTTGGTTATCGATCTTTTCGTGAAGTTAGTGGCGAAATTTAGAAGAATTTGTACTTATGGTCCACTTGTGCAGTGTCTTACACACACGAAACATCACACGCAACTTGCAGCACACTTTAAACATTGAAAATATCTTACATAAAAAAAAAAACAGTTACAAAGATAACACTGTAGGTCTTCCACGCTCTATGATATTCTTCTGTACTTGTAGGAACATCTTTGTAACTTTTTTGTTTATGTAAGATGTTTTCGATGTTTAAAGTGTACAGCAAATTGTGTGTGACGTTTAGTGGTGTGAGACTCTGCACAAATGGACCATAAGAAAACTGTAAGTACAAATTCTTCTAAATTTCGCCACTAGCTTCACAAAAAGATCGATAATCAACTAAAAATCGAGTGGTTTTTTTATGTATTGCAGTAAATTCAATGAAATGAAGGGGACTCTCACACATCGACAACATCACATAGAAATGGCGTAATACACACAAAAAAATGCACTTGAAAAAGGGAATCATTATCAGAAACGCGTCGTGCGAAATGTAAATAAAGAAAATCGGGACTTGGTAGGAGAAGAATTGTTTATAAACAAATCTATTGTTGTCACAGTCACAGACTTTCGAAACCATTTACGAGGGTCACTCCAAAAAAAATGCACACCTATTTTTGTAAAACTACAGATTTCATTCTGCACGTGTGACAGTTTTACTGCCATCCTTGCCTCTTGTTTTCAAACTTAGTTCAACCTGTTCCCGTGAGTGGCACAATCACAGCATGTCTTCAAGATGGCTGCTACACTTGACGTCCGTCATAGAATTCCTGTGCTGTGAAAACGAGACAGTGGGAAAAATCCACAAGACGTTGAAAAAGGTGTATGGAGATGCTGCTGTCGATCGCAGTACAGTTACTCGGTGGGCAAGCACGTTACGTGATGAAAGCGTGCACGGCAATATTGAGGATTGTCCTCGCACCAGCAGGCCTCGCACTGCACACACTCCAGACAATATGCAGAGAGTTAACGAATTGGTGACTGCTGACCGACGCATCACAATAAACGAATTGTCACGCTACGTTCGGATAGGGGAAGGAAGTGTTTGCAGAATACTGAAAGTGTTGGCGTTAATAAAGGTTTGTGCCAGCTGGGTTCCCAGGATGTTGACAGTTGCTCACAAAGAAACAAGAAAAACGATATGCAGCAAACTTCTGGAACAGTACGAGAATGGTGGAGATGAATTTCTTGGAAGAATTGTGACAGGTGATGAAACATGGCTACATCATTTTTCACCAGTGACGAAGAGGCAATCAATGGAGTGGCATCATGCAAATTCACACACACAAAAAAAAAAAAAAATCAAAACCACACCTTCTGCTGGAAAAGTTATGGCTACGGTTTTTTTTTTTTTTTTCGATACCGAAGGACTCTTTCTTGTCGACATCATGCCAAGAGGAATCACCATAAATTCTGATGCATATATGACGACACTGAAGAAACTTCAAGCTCTACTGAGTCGTGGTCGACCACATCGGCAAAAGCAGGATGTTTTGCGGTTGCACGACAATGCACGGTCACATGTCAGTCAAAAAACCATGGAAGCGATCACAAAACTCGGATGGACAGCACTGAAACACCCGTCTTACAGTCGTGACCTGGCTCCATGTGACTATCATCTCTTTGGGAAACTGAAAGACTCTTTTCGTGGAACAAGATTTGAAGATGATGACTCCCTTGTGCACGCTGCCAAACAGTGGCTCTAACAGGTTGGTCCAGAATTTTACCATGATGGTATAATGGCGATGGTTCCAAGATGGTGTAAGATAGTTGAAAGGGATGAAAATTATGTGGAGAAACGAAAATATTGTTTCCAAAGGATGTACCTACACACTGTAAAAGTTTCAAACATGTAGAATAACAGATGGATTAAAAAAAATTGGTGTGCATTTCTTTTGGAGTGACCCTCGTACAATGGATGAAATCAAAGTAACATGAGAACGAGAGGCGTTTCTTTAAAATTTTCAGGCTACGAAAAATGAAAAAAACAAAATGTTAAATAGTTTTACATACTTCATTCACCAAAACTCAGATCTTGTAAATCGAGGTTCAGTGACAGTATCAATAAAAGCTATGCATAATTGGCGCTTCAACTGCCAACTTCTTCTTTCTTCTTCCTCTTTTTGTTTGGCCTTTACCCCGTATCCATGCAGGATCTGCGAGTTAATCTGGATTTCGCATGGTAGTGGTATAAATGTGTTTCCAAGCCCCCACCCCCACCCATTACCCTCCCCCCACCCCCACCTATTTCCCTCCCCAAACTTTCGGTTGGAAATTGTGTTCCCCACTTCTTTGCGTCTAGCGTTAACAATGTGAAAATTTGAGAAACTGTTCGAAATTTCTTGTGTATCTTGTAACTGAGTGGTTACTCGGTAGTTGGATGTTCAAGGAACACTGCTTCTCAGTTTATTAAATTTTGTTCCTTTATGAAATTTGTTGCAAGTAATTCATCTCTGGTTCCAACCAAAAGCTCAATATATAGTATCATTACTAGGAATAAGAACAATCTACATAAAGATCTAAAATCACTTACCGTGGTCCAAAAAGGGGTCCAATATTCAGGAACACAAATTTTCAATAAATTGCCAATAACCATGAAAAACCTGGTTACAGAGAAAGCACGGTTTAAACAGAGTTTGTTAGACTTTTTGATAGGCAACTCGTTCTACTCCATAACAGATATTGTTAAGCCAGCTTAAGTAAAAATATATGTTAGATTTCAGTTTTTGCAGCACCTGGTCACAACATTCAAGATTAGATATTATGTGTATCATAAATTTATTAATAGTGCATAAAAATATTTCATTCTGACAGCATATTAATTCTGTAAATATTAGCAGTCCCAGTTTCCCGCATTGTATTCACCTATTTCGACTATCTCCTGACAAATGATCAGGGTAGTAAGAATTATATTCAAATGTTTTATGTTTTACTTTCTGACATGTTCTAAACCCACGAGAATCATCTAATTTTTTTGGTCTATGGAACGAAAACTGAATATAATCAAATATAGGAAACTGTCTAAAAATCGCCTCGAGGGTCGCCGATACACAGGTCCTAACCGTTAACAAGCCAGGCGCCTCCCCGAATCCCGTATGGGGCGTGCTAACGTGCACGGTTGTTTGGGTCAATCCATCTACTGCCAATGTGGCTCAAAAATTTTTCAAAGATAGTATTGTTAGGCCAGGGATGACCCTAGTTTGGGGAACATCGCATTCAACATTTTCCCCTTATACTCAGAAAATGACAGTCTTTAAATTACAGATATCCAACGTCACAGTGTAAAACACACTTCAAATGAGTGTAGCTGCACATTCATAAAATTAGTTATTCAGGTGGCGACAGTAAGTGCATGTGGAGTTCACGGAAATTTAAGAACAAGTATTCATCAAATCTGCTTTACGACAATTGTTATGCAAGATGTAACAGGTATAGGTGCAAATATTACTATTGGTGACTGAGAACGGTGTACTGAACAACATTACACCACTATTCATCTCACTTGCGGACTAATAATTATTACAAGTCGTATGATTTTAGGTTGGTTAGTGCTCCAAGTACATGTGCCAAGATCAAGCCATTGATGCTTATTTTCCCTGGGCGCAGCAGGTCAGACGTTGAATTCTGGATACGTGGACGCAATATGGTGAATCTCTACTCACGGGCGTAATCCACTTAATGGTGCAGTAACGACCGTGCAGATAACATCCGGTGAGAAGGTAGTGACGTGTTTGTCGAAAGACTGTTCGACACAGAAAAAAACAACTAACACACTCAGGTTTGTACATATCAAGGTGCAACATGTAAAATTATTTGCCCTTACGCCCGTTACACCCTGTATAATAGATGCATAAACCTCAGTATTAAATACATCTTGCCTTACCATGATGTTGAGATTATAAAAATTATCTTTGCTCTTACAATTGCGCCATCGTTTGGCCCAAAGGCAAGTTTTCAAATGGTATCTCTCCGGATGTATGAATTCTCCAACCAGCGAACTTTCTGCCCACTAGAAATCTGCGAACTCTCCGCCTCGTACCTGCGTCCGTTGTGTCCCGTCCTACCTGCAGCTGGACCGTCCTGATCACCTTGCTCTACCTGTCCCCTGGACTCGGCCGAACACCGCCCACACAGTCCCGTCTGCCTGTTACTATCGCTCTAGTTTTCGTATACTTCACACCGTGCCACTTGGATATTACCATCTCAGTAGTTGTGATATGGAAGTTTCAACGACAATTCGTGGTAACCCTAGGTGCCACTATGAAGGTTATTCTTACACACTGAAGGAAACGAAGGAAGATTGGACTGTGGTTTGGCGCTGTTCAAAACAGAAAGAGAAGCATTGCCGCGGAAAGCTTAAAACCAAGGATGCTACAGTGCTCTTTTCGCACGACCATCAATGTGGAGCTCCGGATGGAGCAAGTTTGGAAGTCCAGAGGACTCTGAACCAGGCAAAGAAGAGGGCACGAGAGGAAAATACGTATATTTCCAAAAACTATCCGGAGGAGCTAGGTAGCTTGCATAATCGAGGGTACGATTTTGTGACAGAAATGTCAGAGCAGCGAACAACGAAGAGGACGTTATACAAGCAAAGGGCAAAATCGCAGGGAAGTTAGAGGGTTCCAGAGACTAGAGAAGAGATTCAACTTAAAGCAGAGCTATTAACTATGAATGATGGCAGCAGTTTCCTGTTAAGTGACGATAAATCAGGAGACAGGATAATAGTTTTTTGTGGAAGAGCAGGGAGAGTGGCACTAAGAAGTAAACGAAAGTTTTTTATGGATGGTATTTTCAAGTGCTGTAGCAAACAGTATCACGGATATATACAATTCATGCAGATTTTGGAAGTAATAAAAATGAGACTAATATCTATCCAGCTGCATTTGAGTTATTACCCAATAAAAGGAAAAAGACATACATCAGGCTTTTCAGAAATGTGCTGGAAAATATTCCAGAATGGAACCCTGCAAGTATGACTGTAGATTTTAAGTCAGGAGCTATTTCTGCAATTATACAAATTTTACCAACTTCCGCAGTGCATGGAAGCTATTTCCACACGAGAAAGTATCTCTGGAGGAAAGTACAGGATCTTGTATTCACTCGCAAATATAAAGAAAATGAAGAAGTGAGACAACAAATTCGTATGTGTGCTGCACTGGCATTTCTACAGCCTGAAGATGTATGTGATGGCTGGCTGGAGATACATTGACAGTCACCACATGTTCCTAGGCTTTCTGACTTTCTCGACTATTTTGTAGAGAGATGGTTGGAAAATGATGAAAACCCTATCAGCCTCCGGAGCTGCTACAAAAGGTTCCCTCAAACAACTAACTCTGTACAGGGCTGGCATAACAAAATTAATAATATGCTTTCCAAACCAAATCCTAAAATTAGTGATTTAATTACTTGCATGAAAACACAAGAAAAAAAATTTAATGTTTGTATTAATGAGAACAGAGCTGAGTATGGAAGGTAAAATAAAGACAACGGTGTACATGAAATGGGATGAATGGATGGAGAGAATGTTGAAAAAGTACGAGGAGGATAGTGAGATAAGGGCTTGCTTGAAGGCTATCTCCTACCTTAAAAACTAGACTAGATTCAGTATCAGAAGATGTATATAAATAAAAATATATGAAATGTAAATAGCAATCTTTAAAAATAAAAAAATATATAAAAAAATTTGATGAAGGTTTTTGTAAGGTGTCGTTGGCTTTGTTAATTTTGAATATGGCAAAGGATAATGTTCTGACTGTCTTCTCACGGTGGTAAACAGACATTCCACATAGCTATTAATTCTGGCCTTATCTCAAAGTAATCAAAAATGCTACTGTGACATTCCAAGAATACATAAATTGATATTAATGACAAGTTTGGGATTTAACCTAAAACGATAACACAAGCTCTCCCTTTCCCATATTACATTTAATTTACCAAAGCTCTCAAGAATCAAGTTATAACCAATAAGCAAATTTAATTACTTCTTCTCTGAATAAATAAATTTATATTTAAACACTGAATATGTAATTAATCAAATTATATCTCTATATGTGAAAATGTTATCAACTGAAACAAGTGTATCTTAAGCAATGAAAATTACTCCTACGTTGTAGCTGTACAATGAACTAAGCTGGGGGAGGATGACTTTATCTAATCTATTCTCATGTACTCATTGGAGGGGAGGTGAAAATGTTATCAACTGAAACAAGTGTATCTTAAGCAATGAAAATTTCACCTATGTTGTAGCTGTACAATGCACTAAGCTGGGGGAGGATGACTTTATCTAATCTATTCTCATGTACTCATTGGAGGGGAGGTCAGTAATTAGTACTTGAATTTCTCTGTTCAAAGCGTACACAGGTTGGAATATGCAACTCTCGCAAAATTGGACTCAACATTTAATTTCCCCAAAAGCACTTCGTACATTACCAAATGGCAACTGCGGCGGCGTTGTCTCCATGCTGGATATGAAATCGCTAATTCCCTTCTCTGGCCCTGACTGAAAGTAATCAGTCTCAAATGCTATGTGTTCCATAGAACGTTCAAATTTCCCTAGTCGAAATTAATAGCAGTTGCACACTCACTCTAGACTGAAGCGACGCGCACAAAATTAAGCCAGAAAACATTCCTGCAGGGATACTTTGTAACACCTCACCCGTCACTAATCTGGTTTTGGCGTGTGTTCACCCCAGGTAATTGACTAACAGATCAACAGAGAGTGCAAAACTGCCACAATGTCGGATAATGCAAAGAAAGTAATATGGCCCTGTGACTCCTGATTGAAGTGCGGTGGCAGTGTTGCCATTAATTGATTCAGAATTGATCCCTTTTAATTAAAAAGGGTTGCACATTGATTTTATATTCAGCTATTGAACGCCAGAGGCAAATGTTGAATATAAAATTAATTAAGAAAGTGACTTGGGATTTCAAATACTTGATTGAAAACAGATGCAGTCGATTAGTACAGATTTATTTTAACTCATGACCTTCAATCGTCACATTACATGACTCTCCTAACAGGCAGTGGTAATAAATAGCGTTTACGTGGAGTAAAGCACAATAAATCAAAAGTAATTCCTATTGACTGCCCCAGGCGTAATGCGAAGTGAGAGAAGAATTCTACAATACACGGCCCATGAAACCCTCATGGAAGCTTTGCCGACATGATCCAACAAATTAATCAGTGGCCAGAGCGGGCCCAATATCACCAAATGCAGTGTGGCGGAGCGGCGTCGTTCTGTGGACGTCGGCCGACCTCGTGGTGCTGCAAGGCTGTGCTCGTCTATTCACTCCTAGCTATCTTGCTCAGTATATAGCTGAACCAAAACTTCCTATCTCCAAGCTCAATCGTTCCCTTTGCTAATTCCTAAACTGCAGAGATGCTCACACTTTTTCAGGCAAGCTGAGTCAAGAACGCCACGTCCGCACTCTAGGCAACCTGGGAACGGAAGTCCTCTACTGAGACTTCTCACAGTCCGCTCTTCGCCTTGGTTTCCCCCCCCCCCCCCCCCAGCAAATTCACTTACGCCAATTGCAGCACAAGTCGCATTAATTATGTGTCGCTTCCCAGCGCCGACCAATGCCTGCTCTGGGAAGTGAACAAATTCCCACAAAATTTCCCTTCCTTTCAACTTCTTCTATTTAGCTCCCCCAGCCCACCCATCAAGGTTAGCGTCTGCACAAACACCAAGTTTTCCGGAATTCTGACTCCCAGGAGAGTACTTCAAATTCCTTGGTCCTATGTTCCCATCGGAGGCCGGGGTAGTTTATTCTGTCGCTCCTCATCTGATTTACTTCAGACTCTGCGAACCGTGAATTCAGTGTGAAGTTGCTATAGTCATGAACATGCATATTTTGACCTCTGTTGACTGCTCCACCGTAACTTTGCGCGGCTTTCTCGCATGTTTCACATAAAACGGGATGATGGACATTTATGAACAGGCGTACAAGTTCTCCATCTGTTTCCCGGTACACCAGCATGGAGTCAGGGTCAACCACCCACTCACTGTCGCTCATCATAAGGCGGCTGTAAGTCGCGCACCATTGCCGCTTTCTCAGAGCTTGAGCTGCCCTAAGCTGCCTATTGTCACTTCCCTTAGCCACTCCACTGGATGGCCACGGTCAACTCTAAATACTTCCCTGGGGTAAACTAGCGTCCAGTAAATCGACTCGTTTCCACAAAATTTTCATGTCGTGTGAATTACTTTAAAACCATCACCCAACATTAATTATTCCACTACGTCCATACTATACCCTCTACAAGATGGATTGTGCCTTGTCAGTCATTTTGTTCAGCTCTACTGTTCACTCAACGTGAGTTAGGTGATCTTTAATGACTTCATGTAAGGGACATAGTTCTTGCCATCTTACATAGCCCCTCTCTTGAAATCAATTTTGTAGTACAGGTGATGACTCCTACGGTGTTACCATCTGTGGTACAAAATTAATATCTCCATAACTGGTATATTTAATCCATTCGCATGAGTAGTTACGGGCGATTGATTACCACTGCCTCCTCTCTGATGCGAACTCCCGCTCATTCCTAGGGTACCTGCCTTCAATGACTGGATTTACTGTTAAAGACGTGGTCATTATTTAGTATAATTTTACTTTAATCTCTGACGATTCCTGAGACAATTATTGGTCAGAGTACTCAAAAGAAAACTACAACTATATTACAAGGACACACATCGCAAAGGGCAAATAGGCATGTTTAAGCACCTCTGTGCTTGTCATTTGAATGGCAAGACCCGCAATTATAGCTTAAAGTCCATTCACTCTCAGTTATCCATCCCTACTCGACTTAAATTCCTAAAAAAATACATCAACAATATTTGTATAACATTTTGTGAAGTTGATAGTGGTTGGTCTCATTCAATTATATGTGAACGCCTATTTGATATTTTATAAATAAAGGTTTTTTGTCTCACTGTCTCTGGACGTTTATATTGTGCATGGTGTAAGTGTCATCTTTACACAATTCAACAAGGTCTGGCCCAGTCCAGTGTCTGGGATTGTGTACACACATGTACCTTTTTTTTATACATGTCTATAAAACACAACCAAAATAACAAGAATCATCGCGTATTGAGCAACCACTGTTGTGTATTTGTAACAAGGTATAAGTATGAAATCTTATTCTAACACAAAGAGATGTGGCATGACAAATGTATGACGTTTTAACAAATGGCACATTTATAACATCATAACATTCTTATAACATAATTCATAAACAGAACAAATGAGTACCTTACGCTTTTTTTTCGCTTCCTCTCAACTTCTTCTATTTAGCTCCCCCAGGCCACCCATCAAGGTTAGCGTCTGCACAAACACCACGTTTTCCAGAATTCTGACTCCCAGCAGAGTACTTCAGATTCCTTGGTCCTACGTTCCCATCGGAGGCCTGCGTATTTCTTTCTGTCGCTCCTCACCTGATTTACTTCAGACTCTGCGAACCGTGAAATCAGTGTGAAGTTGCTATAGTCACATATTTTGACCTCTGTTGACTGCTCCACCGTAGCTTTGCGCGGCTTTCTCGCATGTTTCACAGAAAATGGGACGACGGACATTCATCAACAGGCGTACAAGTTCTCTGTCTCTTTCCTGGTACACCAGCATGGAGTCGAGATCAACCACCCACTCACAGTCACTCATCTTAAGGCGGCTGAAGGCCGCGCACCATTACCACTTTCTCAGAGCTTGAGCTGCCCTAAGCTGCCTATTGTCGCTTCCCTTAGCCACTCCCCCAGCCGGCCACAGTCAACTCTAAATACTTCCCTGGAGTAAACTAGCGTCCAGTAAATCGACTCGTTTCCACAAAGTTTTCATGTCGTGTGAATTACTTTAAAACCATCACCCGACATTAATTATTCCACTACGTCCATACTACACCCTCTACAAGATGCATTGTGCCTTGTCAGTCATTTTGTTCAGCCCTACTGTTCGCTCAACGTGAGTTAGGTGATTTTTAATGACTGCATGTAAGGGGCATAGTTCTTGCCATCTTACAACTTAACTATCGTTTTACGTTTGTCGCCATGATACGTGAAGAGTATCGCCCTCACTTCACAAATGTAAAGTAGAGTCAGAGTCATGCCTTGACCAGGTATGTGGCCCAGCGCTAGACATGAGCGCCCGCTCTCTCTGTCTCTGTGTCTTAATTGAGTTCTCAAAGTGCTTTTATATGACTTTATCATCTCCACCTTGATCCTACTACATCACAGGTCTGGCTTCAGCCGACCGCTCCCTCGTTAAAAGTGAATTCTTATTTTTCTTGCCCGGATCTCGACTCGTTAATGTACTCTGGCCACTTAATTGCATCTCGGCCGTGTTTATTCTGATAGTTATTATATTGATTTTCCCTTATTCCTTTCTGCAGTGCACCTGGGCTTTGTTTTGTTAAAGCTAATTAAGTCGTTCCAATGTCATTAGCCACCTACCCTGTCTGTCTCCAAGCTGCGTTCACTTTGTTATATTACTCATGCCCCTGTCGTTAAAAGGGTAAATCGTTTGTTATTCCGTCCATGAAGTGGTTCTAATTATTTCCTGTTGTCAGTAATATCGTTATTTGCTGCGGATTTTATTCGGTATCGTCGTTATGCAGCTTACGTAAGGCCCAAAAGTGTGGACACTTTGCATTATAAGCTGATTTTAAACATGCCTAAATGACAATAAAATTACTTTTGCCATTTAGCCAGTCTAAAGCCTGGATAAAGTGCGATGGGAATCAGCTTATTTTTAAAAGTGTAGGTATGTGATTTCTAACGCATCTAAACCCAAAGCGCCACTAGTCCCATGCCTCAGTAATGTTTACAAATTAACTGTTAAAATCAAGCTACACTACACATGTGTGAACATAATGCCACTTAATATTTCCGTGTATTTAATAAGTGCACTTTTATGAAAATATTTCTATTGACAATGACTGCTGTCTGGTGCTGTAAAAGAACCGAATGTTCTAAAGCGTCTGTGAAGTCTTACTTTGTTCTGTCTACTGTCTACTTGTTGTTTATCGTACCAAGTGAGGTTAGCACAGTGGCTAACCAGGATTCAATCATCTGGCCGTCCATAGTCTACTGTATTTGGTTTTCCTTGTTTAAGCAAATGCTGTGAAGGTTCCTTAAAGAGGTCATGGTATCCCCCTCCACCTCCACCTCTCCAGTAACCAACAATTTGAGGGAGATTAAATCTCTAATGACCACAACTGTGGATGTGACATGAAACACCAAACGCAAAATTGGTTTTCTCTAGGTTGTAATCATGAATGATCATATATTGAGCTAAAATTAAGCATATCTTTTCAATGTAAACTTGCTTTTTGTGAGTTACCATTCACTTCAGAAAGACGTGCACTAACGATGAAAAGATGAGACTCCTGAGCTATTTAAATATTAAGTTATTGAATGACTTGGCGATATTTCCTGTGATCTATTTCCAGCTCACGCAGAACTGTATTAATTTCCTATTTTGTTACCAACACGTCGAATGTTTTGTTCTGCTTCCGACTGACGTTTACGCAGTGGTCTAGCTATGTATTTTGGTACCCAACACAGACTTCTGTCATCCTGACCAATTACCATCCTCACAAAATCATTTATTTATTTACTAATTCCGATAGAAACATTCTTCCGTTTGAGGTGCTGTCAAGGTAAGGTATTTCTGTTTACAGTTAGACTTGTTCCTAAGGTTTTAAGGTTTAAAAATTCAACCACACTTGAAAATTTTTAACAGAATTATATGCATTGTTCAAACTCGTGCCTGTGGTAAAGATACTACGACAAGAATAGTACAAACTGTGATTTTTAGTTGAATGTGCAATCCAATGTCTAAAAACATTCTCACGCTGTGGCTGATCTAGAAGTCAGACGTTAATTGTTAGTTAATGCTTTCTTTACCTCATTGTCTGTTAAACAAAAACGAATCAGTGAAGTTTATTTTTAAATTTTTTGTCACTTACTATTTTGATTATTCAACTGTTAGATTTCCAAGACAGTCAAAGATCACTGACAGATGCCAGAAAATAAAATATTACTACTACTTTCATTGGATTCTTCTTCATTTGTTCTTTCTTAAACTAATACACCGTCTTCTTTTGCATGACAGTTATGTGCAAGATTTTCTATGTTTTCTTTAAGTTCTTCAGTTTCATCAAGAACCACCTTCTTAATAGGTTCTTAAATTTTGTTTGTCTAGTCAATTTTTTGGTCATCTGCAAATGCACTCTTGAACTATATTATTTTTGTGCCTTCTTTCATGTCCTTTGGGTCGAGTGCTTCTCTGATGTAAGTTTAACAAATTTCAGCATTGAACCAGCCAACAAATGGGCCTTCAGAAACCTGACTGCAATTTACTTGTTTATTTATTTATTTACTTATTTTGTGTTTCACTTGGGCAACGTCGCTTCAATGTTTTCTAAACCACATTTCTGCATAAATTAATTGAATATCTTTTTTTTTTTTTACTTTTAATCCGTAATAACTCTCTACGAAAGACATATACACAATAGAACTACTAACACTGAAATTGTTACATGCAGCATATAGCATGGCTAGTGCCATACAGCTTGAGCGTGCTAGCTCACGTCCACAGGGGATTAGTGGGCCCTTCCCCGACCTTTCCTGGGTGGAAATTTCACAAGGTGGAAAATTCACAGAGCAGAGAATACACGACACCATCTCCTCACTCTCTTCTTACTTCTGTCATGCTCTTCAGGTCGCCGTAATTTCCATTTCCTTTTACGTCATATGTCCTCTTGCAGTTCCTCCTTCCTCTCAATCTCCTCCCACAAACTATTTCTTTCAAAGACTGTCATTAAGCATTCCCATCTCAATGAGTGTCCCTTCCAACTCTTCTTCTTTTCACTTATAACCTGCAGTAGACTTCTCCTCTGACCAACCTCTTTCCAACACTCTTTCGTTACTCACTCTGTCTGTCCACCTTATCATCTTCTGTTCCATTCTCCTCCACATCCTCATCTCAAATGCTCCTAGCCCTTTTCTCGTCCTCTCGTCTCTGTATCCATTTTCCTACACCATTGACTGCCATACTCCAGAATGACAAACCTTTTCCTCAGACCTTTATCTACTTTGTCTGTTTCTATTGAACACCTCCTTTGACACAGTAATACAAGTTTTTACCTCTTGATGACATCTCAAGTCTTCAGTGATCGTACTTCCAAGATCTCATCTGGTTGACAATAACTTGTTCTTCTTAATGTTTTGCAGTCTCCTTCCTGTGCCATTCACTACATTTACCGTTTTTACTGTACTGATTCTCATATCATATTCCACACAAGCTTTGTTCGAATGTTTCAGCATTTTATTTACAGTTCGTTCACTTTCTGTCACTAGTACCGAGTCATCAACAAATCCTATACACACTAATCTGTTCCCAAGAGTCTGCCTGCTTAGCTGGGTGATAATATGCTCGCCTCCCATGCAAGCAAGCCAGGGTTCGATTTCCGCCCGGGTTGGAGATTTTCTCCACTCATGGACTGGGTGTTGTGTTGTCCTCATCATCATTTCGCCCTCATCACCAGCACGCAAGTCGCCCAATCTGGCGTCGACTGACATAAGACTGGCACTTGGCAGCCGAACTTCCCTAGATCGGGCCTCCAGGCCAGCAATGGCATATGCTCATTTCATTTCCATATTCCCAAGAACATATGCTCCTCTTTTCCATCTAAGCGTTTGCGTATAATTTCTTCCAGGTATAAGTCATATAACACAGGGGAGAGGCAACAATGCCCCTTTTCTGTATTACTTCTTGCCGACATTTAATTTCCAATCTTTATTCTTACTTCCTCTCGTAAACATAGATTCTGTACCAGTTGTATCTACTTTCAATCTACTTTTTTGCTCTTCAGCATATCCATCAGCTTTTTCCATTGAACTCTGTCGAAACCTTCTTCCAGATAAATGAAAACAGCGTTGTCTCTCTGCTTTTCTCAATATGTCTTTCCCCTTTGATTCTCAACAGACCAATAGCATCTCATGCTCCTTTTCCTCTTCTAAAACCGAACTGTTCCTCCCCAAAACATCTGTCAAACTCGTCTTTTATTCATTGCTCTCAACAATACTCTGGCTGCCTGAGAAATTAGACTGATAATCCTATGCTCTTACATTTTTTGGTACGTCTCTTTATTTCATTTGGTTTTCCATAAAGCAACTATGAAGTCTTACCTACCCCCCTGAGTGTCTCCAAATGTAATCTTTATTTTGCCTTACCTCTCCATACTTTATTCAACTTCGCTTGTATTTTCTGGTCTGAATTTATATCTGATCCTGAGCAAGCTTTGCCGTTCTTCAGACAGTTTATAAGCCTTCGTCGTATCAGGATGTACTCCATCTCATACCTTTCTCCATTCAAATTGACATCCATAATGTCTTGCTTAGTGATTTTCAAATAATAAGCCGGCGGATGTGGCCGAGCGGTTGTAGACGCTTCAATCCAGAACCACGCTGCTGCTATGGTCGCAGGTTCGAATTCTGCCCTGGGCATGGATGTGTGTGATCTTATTAGGTTAGTTAGGTTTAAGTAGTTCTAAGTCTAGGGGACTGGTGACCTCAGATGTTAAGTTCCATAGTTCTCAGAACCATTTGAACCATTTGATCATATAAGACGTTACTCACCACTAGTTAATTAGTAATATTCTGTCATCATTCACAAATTTTACTTCATAACTGCTGTCCAACAAAATATAATTTGTGATTGACGACAGAAAATTATTCATTGGTAATCCCTAACTCACAAGTTACAGTTAGGGATAGCCCAAGACTTAATGTCCATTAATAACTAATGAATTTTCTCTGCAGAAGCTAATTACCCAATCACACTTTACTTTCGTCTCTTGCTCCAGCAACCATTGCATTAGAGTTCCCCATTGTGATAATCCCGTCACTTCTATTTTCTTTCTCTGTAGGCTCTTGAATCTTCTCGTAATATTCTTACACCTCCTCATTAGTATGCTGGCTAGCTGGTATATTTACCTGTATTATTAATACCACATCTTTCTAACTGTGCTGCAGTTCATCATCAGCCTTCCATCAATGTATTCCACCTTCATTACCTTCTTTTCCAATTTCTGCCCTATAAGTATTCTTATTCCGTTTACACCATTCTTGATTCCCCCTGAGTAGAAAAACTTACGATATTCACTTTCTACCTCCCCCTTCTCTCCCCACCCCACTTCAATCTCTTGCTTTTCATCTCCTGTTTTGCATTTTTAGTCTTTCCTGCTTGCAAGAGTGCACGGACATTTGATGTCCGAATCCTTAACTTTTCTTCCTTCACTCTTCCTTTAGTATATGACACCTCCCAATGTGCTCCCCTCCCAGAGATCCAAATGAGGGAATGCATTAAGTCCAGAATCCTTCACGTGGGGAGGCATACCATGGACTGCTTGGTAAATTAATGTGCTAGTATCCCACATCCCACTATTTCCCACGTAACCAGTAGGCTGACCTGCCTGAAATCAGTCGATCACTATGAGTCAGATGCTCCCTCTAGGGCAGTGGTCGTCAAACTGCGGCCCGTGGGCCGCATGTGACCCAGATCATGTTTTCGTGCAGCCCATAACCCTCCTCGGCTTCGCACGGGTAGCATTAGTTATCTACTTGTCTGGGGTAGCGGTGTTTTGTTTACGGAAACTGCGTAGAATTGTGATTAAAGCCGGGGAAGTAATTAGGTAACTGAAAACCATCCACCACTTTCATTTGACACTTACCGGTGTCTCGCAGTGCTAAGGGCATGAGCGGTCTGCTAGCCAACAATGTGAGCCGTGCATCAAACACGCCGCGCGCCCACGGCCGCTCGTTTGTTGGCGGGGGTCTTGTCCCGCAGTCGCCTCATTATTACCTTTGTTGTCTCAGTGAGTCAGTCGTGAACTAAGTTTCGGTGCCCCTGAGCGTTCGTCGCGTATTGACTGTATTTGTGCCCATATTTGGCGATACAATTATTAGTGGAATAAATAATGTCTGATGTACTCCCAAGAACAGTGACTAAGAGAAAAATACGTGAAGAGAAAAGAAGTTTCCAAGAAATATGGGAAGAAGAGTTTTGCTTTATAAGTGGACACAAAGAAGGTACTGCTACTTGCTTAATATGCTGGGATACGATTGTGGGACTGAAGAGATACAATTTTTTTCGCCACTAGACAAGTAAGCACAATTCATTTACTGCAGCTTTTCCTTAGAATTCAAATGAAAGATAGGGAAATATTGATCATCTACCATTCGTCGTTAACAAAACGTTATGTTAGCATCAGTTGGGCAAAGTGAGGCTGTCACAAGAGCATCATACCAAGTATGTAATATTCTAGCAAAAAATATGAAAGCTTTTATTGATGCTGAATTAGTGAAGCAATGTATGATGACTGTTTCTAAAACTTTGTTTCAAAATTTCTCCAACAGTAAACAAATATCAGCTGAAATAAATAAGCTCACACTTTCAGAATCAAACTGTCGACATCGTATAGAAGATATTTCAAAATATATGTTTGAGGCAGTAATTAATGAAGTCCAACTGTGCAAATGCTTCAGTCTTGCGTGTGATTCCAGTACAGATTTAGCTTCGATGGCTCAGCTGACATTATTTGTGCGTTACTGCACAAATGATGGGGTAATAAAGGAAGATTTTTTAGCAATTTTAACCATGACAGCTCACACAAAAAAAAATGTGGTTTTGTGGATGCAATTAAAGAATTTGTAAGAGAAATTACTTATCTATGAGCAAATTAATATCAGTATGTACAGATGGCTGTCCATCAATGACAGGCGTCAACAATGGTTTGATAACACTGATTAACAAGGAATGTAATTTGCCATATTTTAATCTCCATTCACTGCTCACTGCATCAAGAAAGTTTGATATGTCAAATTTCAAATACCAAATTAAAGAATGTTATGCAAACGGTTATAAGCATTATAAATTTCATTAGTGCCTGCGAACTTAATAACCAAAAATTTAAAGAACTTCTGCACAAATTGCAAGCTTGTTACGGTGATGTTCTCCTGCATACTGCTGTCAGTGCTGGAACGGTTTGTCAATTTGAAATCTGAAATTATTTTATTCTTACAACAAAGTAGCAAAAATTATCCTGAACTTCATGATGATGAATGGTGGATCTTACAGCTTTTTTGACCGATATTATACAAAAATTTAACCCACTTAACTTGGAATTACAAGGACCAAGCAAGATAATTGGACAAATGACTAACAAAATATTTGCATTTGAAGCCAAACTGCAGTTATACATAAATGAACTCGAAGTAAAAGATCTGTCTAATTTTCCAACTGTTGCTATGCTCTGATCAGGGTTAACTATCGCCGAAACTATTTACCAAAACATGAAAGAATATTTGGAAGCCTATTTGGAAGAAATAAAAAAAATTTCGCTGATGATAGAAATATTCGAAGGTCTTTCATTTGCGTAGAGAACCCTTGGCATGTTGGACATGATGATCTCAAATTATTCTGCCAATTTGGATTTCCTCAAACTAATTTGCTAGAAGAAATAATCGAACTTCAGCATGACACACAGTTTAAAGCTCTGTTTATAGAACATCGTGAAACACAACAGTACACTGAATGTTGGAAATGTGTGCCTAACGATTATAAAAATTTACGAGACTGTGCACAGTTCATTTTAACACTATTTCCTTCAACTGACCTCTGTGAAGCTTCATTTTCAAAAATGAAGTACCTTAAAAATAAATATCGTAATCGGTTGTCCAGTCATTAAGAGTACGCAATGAGGACTGCATGCAGCCCAAACGACGCAGATATGGACGACAAAGCCCAAAGAGTTCAACAAGACACATTAATGAAAAGTTATATATTTGTATTTACATTTGTTTTGCAATTATAATGACTAAAAACCAGATTCAATAATAGACCTGTAGCTTTCTTATACAGCCTGTTGCATGTGCAGTGCATCTGTCCTTTTCTTATTTTTTTTTAATTTCTTATTTATTTCTACATTTTTTGAAAGTTTGAAATTAATGGAATTATAATAAAGTTTTTGTGGCCATTTGAATAATGTAATATAATATTTTATTAATACATCTATCTCATTTTGCATGAAAGTTATTTAAAATAAATTTCAGGAACAAGATACACTGATCCTAGATTTGTTTTTGGTAGTGGCTCAAAATTACTAATGATTCCCTTCCTTCCCTTCACCCTTCGTATGCTCCTGCCTAGCTACATGAATATTGTAAGATTATGCGAGCCATGTGAATTTTATTTCCACAGAGGTAATTAAACTGGAATGAATTAGTCGGATGCACTGTATTCTTTTTTCCAGTTTATTGAAATTTGATCAGCAGCATTTGATGCAGTTTTCAACACTCATAAACATGGTGACAGTCATCCTGTGAAAGTCTGTGAATGGGACATGTCATCATTGACTCATGCCACCACAACGATTATTCCAGTTGGTCTCAACACTCGACTCCTATGAAGACAGACTAAAAATGTAATTGTTGACAATGCGATACAACTACTCGTATATCTCCTACGAATATATCCCTGATAATCTAATAGTTGTCAAACGGGTATATAAAAATCTTTTTCCCTGTATTGCAGAATTTCAGTGTCATAAACATGGCTTATTGTTTTCAACAACTGCACAGCAATGTTATTTGGCGAAAGTGTGACATACATCCAGCAGTTGCAAGTGGTTTGTTTCCGAAAGTACTATTTTATTTTAACAGGTGCTAATGTTTACAGTTTCTGAAGAGCGATAAATAACATATATCCAAATCCGGTAAAGAATAAATGGTTTGCATCTGTCGGCTGTACTTGTCTCCTTCGTCAAATGAAAAATATACTGGAAGAACTGTAAGTAGGAGTGCGTAAAGTTGTTCTATCACCGTTACAGGTGCCACTTGGTACAGGGGTAGATAGATTTGTCGTTGCGGTGGGAGAGGAGGTAATAATGGAAATGTTTTCTTGTTTGTTTCTCAGTGCTGACAACGAATGGGTGTGTGTGCCTCATACCAATTATCTGCTATTGTATCAATCTTAAATGAAAGTGCGTTGGATTCTTGAATACGCATTATAGAGACGATCATATAAGCACTCTGTCTTCAGGCCCGAGTGGCCTACCGGGACCATCCGACTGCCGTGTCATCGTCAAGGTGGATGAGGGTAGGAGGGGCGTGGGGTCAGCACACCGCTCTCCCGGTCGTTATGATGGTATTCTTGACCGAAGCCGCTACTATTCGGTCGAGTAGCTCCTCAATTGGCATCACGAGGCTGAGTGCACCCCGAAAAATGGCAACAGCGCATTTTGGATGGATGGTCAGCCATCCAAGTGCCGGCCACGCCCAACAGCAGTTGACTTCGGTGATCTCGCGGGAACCGGTGTATCCACTGCGCCAAGGCCGTTGCCTATAGAGACTGCCACATGCGGTACTTATTTGTTAAAAGAAATAATTAGTCAGTAGCTCTTAAAAATGTGTGTGTGTGTGTGTGTGTTTATCCTCCACTTCTCCTCCTAAACCCTTGGACCGATTTCAACCACTGATACACGTATTATTTTCAATATGTAAGGAAATATTGTGGGGTAACCAAAGGCAACGTCTTATTGGGGCGGGGGATGGTAATGTGGAGGGACAAAGGGGAGGAGGACATGGACACATACTGGGGGAGTGCAAAATGGACAGATAAAGGGGTGAAGAGACGGTGAGTGAGGGGAAAGTCGAGATGGCCGACAGAGAGTGACGGAAGGAAGAGACAGAACAACATAAGATTGGAATAAATACATATCTAGCCAATTCCAGATACCTCATGTAGTATGAAATAAAATTAAGGCTGTTGTAGTTCAGTCAAGTGAGTTGAAGAAAAATTACTTTCAAAACATTTAGAAAACAGTTGTGATCATGTCTCATGTTACATAACACATTTAAGTATAAGTCGATTTGCTGTTATTAACCATCTGTTCACAAAGAAAACGCAGCAACATTTCGTCGGGCAATTACAGTGGTACAAATGTGAATGTATGCTTTCCCGGCGTATACAGCTGGCGAAGAGTTCTCGGGCTTCCAGCCGGGTGGCGGTGTCTTCAAACTGCGACGTTTCGACGAGTGACATACTCATCATCTTCTGGCGAAGTGCCGAGACTTTGCGGATGCCGGTCCCTTTATACCTGCGGTGTGCCCCCCACCACCTGGCCGCGGGAGGCTGGGTCCAGAGGAGCCGGCGGGCGAGGTGGAGGGGGAAGCGGGTGCGCCGTTCGTGTCTCCGTCAGAGCATTGTGATCGCGTCTCGTGAGCTGGACGGTTCTTGTTGCGTTCCTGGCGTATTGCGGCTAATGCTGGATTCCAGGCCGCGCTCAGTTGGTAGCCTTCGTCCCTGTTCACAAGATTCTCGTGGACCCGTATTTCTATTGATTCTTTAATGACGCTATCCCAATAGCTCCCGGCTCGGCACAGCACCCTGGTGTTTTCGAAGTCAAAGGTGTGGTTTTCTTTGATGCTATGTTCCGCTATAGCAGATTTCTCTATCTGTCCAAGTCGAACATGCCTGATGTGTTCTTCGCACCTTTTAGAGAGATGCAGCGCTGCGTTTGACCAATGTACTGCACACCACATTCGCAGGCAATGTTGTATATACCAGGTGTGTTTAGTTTGAGTGGGTCTTTAGCTGAGCACAGCAGCTCTTTCGTCTTCGGCGGTGGTCGGAAGACGGTATTTATGTTAGATTTTCTTAATAGCCTCCCGATTTCGGCCGATGTGGGCCCCAAATATGGGAGAAAGGCGAGTCTCTTGTTCACTTCCTCTACCTCAAATTTGTCAGCCTGTCTCCTCTTGAAGGCCCTGTCAATCTGTGTTTTACTGTACCCGCTTTTCCGAAATACCTCTCTTAGGTGGTGTAATTCGTCTGAGAGGCTTTCTTTGTCACAAATGACGTGCGCCCTATGTACCAAGGTGGTCAGTACTGACTGGCGTTGCGCCGGATGGTGGCAGCTGGTTGCATGGAGGTACAGGTCTGTGTGCGTCTTTTTTCTATATACTGAATGGCCCAGCCTGCCGTCCGCTTTCTTCCTGATCAGTATGTCCAGGAATGGAATACAGCCATTCTCTTCTACTTCCATCGTGAAGGTGATATTTTCATGTATGCCGTTTAGGTGGTCCATAAACTCCTCCAGTGCCTGCCTGCCATGCTGCCAGATCACGAAAGTGTCGTCCACATAGCGGAAGAAGTGCCTGGGTTTACGGTGAGCAGTTCGTAGTGCCACCTCCTCAAAGTGTTCCATATATGGTACAATTTACGGGCCACTGAGGGTGGCAGCAATATGAAACAGAGAACATTCTACACGTAGTGGTCCGAATGCTATCGACTTTAACGATAATTGCTAGAACGTCAGTCGTAAACCTCTCGCTTCTTTACTATAGATAGTCTATTAGAGGTTCATAACACACCATTTACGTGGTTTGTCAGTTAATAAAAAGACTTGGAAATCTGCAACCCGAGGTGCCACATCATAGTGTTAGTTTTGGCCCTTGAGCAAATAAGTTTGATGACCACTGCTCTAGGGTACAATCGCTCAGTATGGGTCAGTTGCTCCATCTGGGGTACAGTCGCCACTTTTACCCTTTATGCATCCAAAGGGAAAAGGTACCTCTTCCGGCAACTTCACTGTTCCGAAAGACTACTCTGTCACCGCTTTTAAGATCTTCATCGTTCCTCTGGCAAGGGTGTCAAGGTGTTTGATAACATGTCAGTTATTAAGTCTGGATTTGTACTGTAATTGTGCCGAGGCGTAGAACACTTACATGGAGCCGGCCGGAATGGCTGAGCGTTTCTAGGCGCTACAGTCTGGAACCGCGCGACAGCTATGGTCGCAGGTTCGAATCCTGACTCAGGCACGGATGTGTGTGCTGTCCTTAGGTTAGTTAGGTTTAAGTAGTTCTAAGTTCTAGGGTACTGATGACCTCAGCAGTTAAATCCCATAGTGCTCAGAGCCATTTGAACCATTTGAACGTACATGGAATGTGTTAAGACAGACTTTTATGAAAGTTATTTACGTTCTACGCTTGGTTGGGCCATGTTTGACGGAAATATATTTTTGAGTCGTTGACGTTCACTGTTTTTCTCCCGTGAAGATGACTTTAAGAATCGAAACCGGTAGAGAATAAAAGTACAGTCGTGCAGCTGATGGCACAAATATGCTTTTTTTCAAAACAATGCTTTCAATCTCGCCTCCGATTAAGACGGCACCGCAGCTAATCTTCCCAGCAGAGAAGCGATCTACTTTCACTGGGCGGCTCTCCCATGAAAACATGGCCTGCTTTTAAGGCTCAGCTGTGTATCCGGCAAAATTTGCAGAAGACGGGAGCGAGGAGGCACATCTCTACACATGCATATCTTTTTCCCTGGTTTGAAAGAAAGTAAAACATTCTGAAAGACGTTCTGTGTGTTGGTTTTTACCATCAGGTGCAGAGGCGAACGGCAGACACCACGAGAGAGGGATGGCAGGAATTTGCCATCCACAGGCAAGAAGAAACGTCCTGAGAACTTGTGAAAAATAAAAAAACTGTATATTTCCGTGCGAAACGACCGGTCGTTTGTTGAGTAAAAAACTTTAATTCGTGAAGGAGACTCAAGGCCCAATGGGCGGTGGGATCATTCCAACCATTCAAGTCACCTGCCCCAGATGCGATTTTTCCAGCTCTCCTGCAACAGGCAGGAGAGAAGCTCATAAGAGTTCTAAGCAGGCTCTTCAGGGTTAGCCTAGCAGTAGGAATCATTCCCAATGCTTGGAGGGCAGTGAAGGTTGTCTTCATTCCAAAGCCAGGGAGAACTGATCATACCAAGGCTAAGGATATGAGATCAATCAGCCTGTCCTCCTTCATTCTCAAAACATTGGAATAACTGGTTAATGTATATGTTGGGGAGAGGAAGCTAAGTAGGGCCCCTCTACATTCAAACCAACACGCTTATCAACCAGGTAAATCATGCGGGTCAGCTCGCCACCAACTCGTTAGGAAGGTGGAGAAAGCACTTCACTTCCAAGAAACAGCCCTCTGCATCTCCCTGGATATCGAGGGGGCCTTCAGTAGCACGACCTTCGATTCCATGGTAAGGGCAGCAGAGGTGCATGACCTGGGGACCACTATATGCAGGTCGACCAGAGACATGCTTAGAGGAAGGAAAGTAGAGGCTACCGTGATGAATAAAAAGATAGTAATTAACACCACTAAAGGCTGCCCACAAGGAGTACTTTTGTCCCCTCTATTGTGTAATCTAATGGTGAACGAACTCATTGAGGAATTAAATTCCAGACAATGCTTCTGCCAAGGATATGCAGATGACCTTGTCATAGTAATACTTTTCAAATTTACTTACACAGTTAGAAATATGGCACAAAGAAGTTTGAACATTGTGCAAAATTGGTGCACTAAACAGGATCTGAGGTTTAATCCTAAGAAGACTGTTGTGGAGCCATTTACAAAGAGACAAATTCAACACTCAAGTTGGAACCTAAAGCTCTTCAATGAAACTCTACCTGTGAAGGGGATAGTGACATATCTAGGGGTAACCTTAGATGAGGAGCTAACATGGACCCCTCACATTATGAGTATCTGCTCCAAAGCAAAAAGTACTCTAGTGAGTACTAGAAAGGCTTGTGGCAAGAACTGGGGCCTAAGCCCCAGGGGTATGCACTGGATGTACACCACACTTGCTAGACCTAGGATTTCCTACTGGGCCATAGTGTGGTGGAACAAGGTAGAACAGCGGGTTGCAGCTAAGGAGCTTGCTAATGTGCAGAGAGTGGCCTGCTTAGCCATAACAGGCAGAATCAGCAGCACGCCAACCGTTGGAATGGAAGCCATACTGGACATGCCTCCACGTCACCTTTGGGTCAAGATGGAGGCAGCAGCTGGGGCACACAGACTTAAAAGTGGCAAAAACTGGGTCTCATTCGGATATCCGGAATCACACACTAACATAGTGAGTCAGGTAAATATAGGAATGGCTGGGGAAATGCCTGCCGACTATATAATAGCTCCCAACTGCTTCGACAAGCCTTACAATGTAATACTTGGAAGCAGGGAACAGTGGGAAAAAACAGTTCGGTACTGTACGGGGGGACATCATTTGGTTAACTGATGGGTCGAAAATAGACCAAGGAATTGGACTGGGGTGTACGGGGTGTTGTTGTTGTAGTCTTCAGTCCTGAGACTGGTTTGATGCAGCTCTCCATGGTACAGGGTGTAGGAAGTGGTTTATCACTGTTGTACACTGCTCATCAGATAGCCTTCCCACATTTTTATTGCATTTCTTTTTGCTGTCGAATTCATGTATTAGTTGAATGTTCTTGAAGTATGTGTAACGAAATTTTGTAATGTCTTTTATTTATCTGTGCAGACACAATAATGCATAATAAAGTTAATATTTACATGGATCATACGTTCAGTTTCGTAATCAGTAGATTCCTCTCTCAGAATTAATCGGTATAATAATTGTGGAAATATCCGTACTTGAAATTAGGTGTTATTGCCACTTTATTATTAAACTTGCATTAAATTCAACTCAGTTGCGTAGCTTCTGTAACGAACCTACAACTAATGTATAACGTGCCTACAGCAAATAATGCACTCACCTCTTTAGATGACTGTCTTTTTCCAAGTGGTTTACAGCAATTCGCAGCATTCGTAAAAAATGAGCTTGCTTGGGTCCTGTTAACTACTAAATAAGTTGTTAAAAGGGATTTCGTAAATTAAGTCTATTTAATAACTTCAGATATCATCATGACCAACAATAGTTTGACAGACGAAATGCCTGACAATGTCTAACGTATCAATAACGGCTGAGTGCCAGTTTAACAAATTATTTCAATTCCAAAGTTAGATTAACATTTAATAACCACAGCATTTTTGTGAATTAGATGTGGAGAATCATTATTATTATTTGGAGAATAAGGAGGCTTCTTTAACTGGCAAGCAAAACACGCTATTATTGCAAAATCGGGCTAACAAGCAAGAGCCTAACCCTGCAGTTGCGCTTTAATCTGTGCTTGCGAATTTTACCTTGAATTCCATCTTCAAGAGTAGTTAAGCCACCTAAATATTTCCTGGTCATATGAATGAAATCAGGCCTTGAGTGTGGTAAGATCTGCCATCACCGCCGTGAGGGCAGCATGACACGTCTTCTGTCTCTGAGCTCACGACCAACAGTACTTACTCGTCTCACAACAATGCTTGGAATCGCGCTCCCACGTTTCGCCCTCAGATTGTTACTATTGATATGTGAGTGCTTATTTATTTCCAATCTTACCCAATGGAAAGAACAGCGTTAAGTTGGCTGCATTGTTTTCAATGCAATGGGAGAGTTACGACACACTCCTTACACTTCATTAAGCACTTCGATTTCAGGGAGTGATCTCCCTCTCAGTAGGTACGCTGATGCAGATCAGCAAGCTCACATGCGCCACTTCGCATGTGTGACAGCGTGCTAGTATAGTGTTTGAAGTCGCAAGATACAACGCTGACGTTCGTGGGTTTGATCTATCATAATTTTTTTTTTCTTTATTCTTACTCTAATGTCATTTTTGATTACAGATGACAGTCTTCCTGGCTCTTGTTACAGACAGATGACAAAGAGATAAAATACAGATAATGTCTATCATACAAGTGGATTTCAAAAAGCAAGTTATAGGTCCTACATGTCGAGCCACGCTAAGACCATTGAGCAACAAGAGTGGTGCATTCTTAGAATGTCTTGTTCCGGGTCTCCTGCAGACACAATTCTGCTGCTGTACAGAAAACAGGAACTCATGCAACATAGTGCGCGAGTGAAGTGACGCTGCAATTTGAAACGTACTTCGATGTTGGAGAACGTGGGACAGTGTGACTCTTGAGGGAGAGACGCCTAGGTTTCACACAGATTCACCTTGATATTCTGGCGACACGTGGACCAAGTTCATTGTTGCGTCGCGATGTAGTGAAATGGCGACAATAACCTGAGGAAGGCCGCACAGACAAGTATGATACTGGTCGGGAACAAAGACCACCGACATATACCACCGACGACAATGGCCAGGCAATGGAGGAACTAATTTCCAGCACTATCGGATTTTCCAACGATGAGGATTTTCACACTACGGTTCTCGAATGGGTCCACTCCCAAAGAGCGAATTTCTGTTGTCCCGACCTCTGGTTAAAGGTCTTGGTGACTATGACGAAAAATGGCGTCATGTACCTGTGTCACCTTGAGTTGCAGTGCAGTACTCAATAAATGTTACTTGTTGTTGTTGTGGTCTTCAGTCCTGAGAGTGGTTTGTTGCAGCTCTCCCTGCTACTCTACCCTGTGCAAGCTTCTTCATCTCCCAGTACTTACTGCAACCTACATCCTTCTAAATCTGCTTAGCGTATTCATCTCTTGGTATCCCTCTACGATTTTTACCCCCTACACTGCCCTCAAATGCTAAATTGGTGATCCCTTGATGCCTCAGAACACGTCCTACCAACAGGTCCCTTCTTCTTGTCAAGTTGCGCCACAAATTCCACTTCTCCCAAATTCTATTCAATACCTCCTCATTAGTTATGTGATCTACCCATCTAATCTTCAGCATTCTTCTGTAGCACCTCATTTCTAAAGCTTGTATTCTCTTCTTGTCCAAACCATTTATCGTCCATGTTTCACTTCCATACATGGCTACACTCCACACAAATATTTTCAGAAACGACTTCTTGACACTTAAATCTATGCTCGACGTTAACAAATTTCTCTTCTTCAGAAACGCTTTCCTTGCCATTGCCAGTCTACATTTTATATCCTCTCTACTTCTACCATCATCAATTATTTTGCTCCCCAAATAGCAAAACTCCTTTACTACTTTAAGTGTCTCATTTCCTACTCTAATTCCCTCAGCGTCACCCGTCTTAATTCGACTACGTTCTACTATCCTCGTTTTGCTTTTGTTGATATTTATCTTATATCCTTCTTTCAAGACACTGTCCATTCCGTTCAACTGCTCTTCTAGGTCCTTTACTGTCTCTGACAGAATTACTATGTCCTCGGCGAACCTCAAAGTTTTTATTTCTTCTCCATGGATTTTAATACCTACTCCGAATTTTCTTTAGTTTCCTTTACTGCTTGCTCAATATACAGATTGAATAACATCGGAGAGAGGCCACAGCCCTGTCTGACTCTCTTCCCAACCCCTGCTTCCCTTTCATGTCCCTCGACTCTTATAACTGCCATCTGGTTTCTGTACAAATTGTAAATAACCTTACGCTCCCTGTATTTTACCCCTGCCACCCTTAGAATTTGAAGGAGAGTATTCCAGTCAACATTGTCAAAAGCTTTCTCTAAGTCTACAAATGCTAGAAATGTAGGTTTCCCTTTCCTTAATCTTTCTTCTAAGGTAAGTCGTAAGGTCAGTATTGCCTCACGTGTTTCAATATTTCTGCGGAATCCAAACTGATCTTCCCCGAGGTCAGCTTCTACCAGTTTTTCCATTCGTCTGTAAAGAATTCAAATTAGTATTTTGCAGCTGTGATTTATTAAATTGATAGTTCGATAACTTTCACATCTGTCGACACCTGCTTTCTTTGGGATTGCAATTATTATATTCTTCTTGAAGTCTGAGGGTATTTCGCCTGTCTCATACATCTTGCTCACCAGATGGTAGAGATTTGTCAGGACTGGCTCTCCCAAGGCTGTCAGAAGTTCTAATGGAATGTTGTCTATTGCTGGTGCTTTGTTTCGACTCAGGTCTTTCGGTGCTCTGTCAAATTCTTCACGCAGTATCGTATCTCCCACTTCATGTTCATCTACACCCTCTTCCATTCCCACAACATTGTCCTTAAGTGCACCGCCTCTGTATAGACCCTCTATATACTCCTTTCGCCTTTCTGCTTTCCATTCTTTGCTTAGAACTGGGTTTCCATCTACGCTCTTGATATTAATACAAGCGGTTCTCTTTTCTCCAAAGGTCTCTTTAATTTTCCTGTAAGCAGTATCTATCTTACCCCTAGTGAGACAAGCCTCAGCATCCTTACATTTGTCCTCTAGCAATCCCTGTTTAGCCATTGTGCACTTCCTGTCGATCTCATTTTTGAGACGTTTGTATTTCTTTTTGCCTGCTTCATTTACTGCATTCTTATATTTTCTCCTTTCATCAACTAAGTTCAATATTTATTCTGTTACCCAAGGATTTCTACTAGCCCTCATCTTTCTACCTACTTGCTCCTCAGCTGCCTTCACTACTTCATCCCACAGAACTACCCATTCTTCTTCTATTGTATTTCTTCCCCCCATTCCTGTCAATTGTTCCCTTATGCTTTCCCTGAAACTCTGTACAACCTCTGGTTTAGTCAGTTTATCAAGGTCCCATCTCCTTAAATTCCCACCTTTTTGCAGTTTCTTCAGTTTTACTCTACAGTTCATGACCAATAGATTGTGGTCAGAGTCCATATCTGCCCCGGAAATGTCTTACAATTTATAACCTGGTTCCTAAATCTCTGTCTTACCATTATATAATCTATCTGATACCTTCTAAAGTGTCCAGGAATCTTCCATGTATACAACTTCTTTTATGATTCTTGAACCAAGTGTTAGCTATGATTAAGTTATGCACTCTGCAAAATTCTACCAGGCAGCTTCCTCTTTCATTTCTTACCTCCAATCCATATTCACTTACTATGTTTCCTTCTCTCCCTTTTCCTACTCTCAAATTCCAGTCACCCATGACTATTAAATTTTCGTCTCCCTTCACTACCTGAATAATTTCTGTTATCTCATCATATATTTCATCAATTTCTTCATCATCTGCAGAGCTAGTGGGCGTAAAACTTGTACTACCTATGTAGGCGTGGGCTACGTGTCTATCTTAGCCACAATAATGCGTTCACTATGCTGTTTGTAGTAGCTTACCCGCACTCCTATTTTTTTGTTCATTATTAAAACTACTCCTGCATTGCTCCTATTTGATTTTGTATTTATATCCCTGTATTCACCTGACCAGAAGTCTTGTTCCTCCTGCCACCGAACTTCACTAATTCCCACTATATCTAACTTTAACCCATCCATTTGCCTTTTTAAATTTTCGAACCTACCTGCCCGATTAAGGGATCTGACATTCCACGCTCCGATTCGTAGAACGCCAGTTTTCTTTCTCCTGATAACGATGTCTTGTGTAGTCCCCGCCCGGAGATCGGAATGGGGGACTATTTTACCTCCGGAATATTTTACCCCAGAGGACGCCATGATCATTTAACCATACAGCACAGCTGGATGCCCTAGGGAAAAATTACGGCTGTAGTTTCCCCTTGCTTTCAGCCGTTCGCAGTACCAGCACAGCAAGGCCGTTTTGGTTAGTGTTACAAGGCCAGATCAGTCAGTCATCCAGACTGTTGTCCCTGCAACTACTGAAAATGATGCTGCCCCTCTTCACGTTTGTCTGGTCTCTCAACGGATAACCCTCCGTTGTGGTTGCACCTACGGTACGGCCATCTGTATCGCTGAGGCACGCAAGCCTCCCCACCAACGGCAAGGTCCATGGTTCAAATGTTACTTACCCTCCTATAATAATGTGTAACCTATTTTTTTGGACTCCCCTCTTATTTAATACCTAGCAGGAGCATTAATATTTATTTATACGTTGTTATTGTTGTTGTGGTGGTGGTCTTCAGTCCAGAGACTGGTATGATGCAGGTCTCCATGCTACTCTATCCCGTGCAAGCCTCTTCATTTACGAATAACTACTGATAACCTACGTCCTTCTCCATCTGCTTTTTATAGTATATTCTTCTTTTCGTCTCCCTCTACGATTTTTACCCTCCACGCGTCCCTCCACTACTAAATTGGTGATCCCTTGATGCCTCAGAACGTGTGCTACCAAACGATCCCTCCTCCTAGTCAAGTTGTTCCACAAATTCCTCTTCTCCCCAATTCTGTTCAGTACCTGCTCATTAGGTACATTATCTACCCAAATAATCTTCAGCATTCTTCTGTAGCACCTCATTTCTAAAGCTTCTATTCTTGTCTACACTGTGTGTCGGCCATGTTTGACTTCCATACATGGTCGCACTCCATACAAATATTTTCAGAAAAGACTTCCTGAGATTCAAATCTACACTCGATGTTAACAAATTCCTCTTCTTCAGAAACGCTTTCCTTGCCATAAGCAGTCTACTTTTTATATCCTCTCTACTTCGAGCATCATCAGTTATTTTGCTCCCCAAATAGCAAAACTCCTTTACTACTTTAAGTGTCTCATTTCCTAATCTAATTCCCTCAGCATCACCTCATTTAACTCGACTACATTCTATTATCCTCTTTTTGCTTTTGTTGATGTTCATCTTATATGTTACGATTGATAATTTTTTGTGTAGCAGTCACCATAGAAACATCAATAAGATATATTGTTCTCGGATCATGAACACTGTATGAGGGGCTCCATAGCGACATTTAGTTTTCGATATGGAAAAAGTGGTAGAAGCCGACCTCGGGGAAGATCAGTTGGGATTCCGTAGAAATGTTGGAACACGTGAAGCAATACTGACCTTACGACTTATCTTGGAAGAAAGATTAAGAAAAGGCAAACCTACATTTCTAGCATTTGTAGACTTAGAGAAAGCTTTTGACAATGTTGACTGGAATACTCTCTTTCAAATTCTGAAGGTGGCAGGGGTAAAATACAGGGAGCGAAAGGCTATTTACAATTTGTACAGAAACCAGATGGCAGTTATAAGAGTCGAGGGGCATGATAGGGAAGCAGTGGTTGGGAAAGGAGTGAGACAGGGTTGTAGCCTCTCCCCGATGTTATTCAATCTGTATATTGAGCAAGCAGTAAAGGAAACAAAAGAAAAATTCGGAGTAGGTATTAAAATTCATGGAGAAGAAGTAAAAACTTTGAGGTTCGCCGATGACATTGTAATTCTGTCAGAGACAGTAAAGGACTTGGATGAGCAGTTGAACGGAATGGACAGTGTCTTGAAAGGAGGATATAAGATGAACATCAACAAAAGCAAAACGAGGATAATGGAATGTAGTCAAATTAAGTCGGGTGATGCTGAGGGAATTAGATTAGGAAATGAGACACTTAAAGTAGTAAAGGAGTTTTGCTATTTAGGGAGTAAAATAACCGATGATGGTCGAAGTAGAGAGGATGTAAAATGTAGACTGGCAATGGCAAGGAAAGCGTTTCTCAAGAAGAGAAATTTGTTAACGTCGAGTATAGATTTAGGTGTCAGGAAGTCGTTTCTGAAAGTATTTGTATGGAGTGTAGCCATGTATGGAAGTGAGACATGGACGATAACTAGTTTGGACAAGAAGAGAATAGAAGCTTTAGAAATGTGGTGCTACAGAAGAATGCCGAAGATAAGGTGGGTAGATCACGTAACTAATGAGGAGGTATTGAATAGGATTGGGGAGAAGAGAAGTTTGTGGCACAACTTGACTAGAAGAAGGGATCGGTTGGTAGGACATGTTCTGAGGCATCGAGGGATCACAAATTTAGCATTGGAGGGACGCGTGGAGGGTAAAAATCGTAGAGGGAGACCAAGAGATCAATACACTAAGCAGATTCAGAAGGATGTAGGTTGCAGTAGGTACTGGGAGATGAAGAAGCTTGCACAGGATAGAGTAGCATGGACAGCTGCATCAAACCAGTCTCAGGACTGAAGGCCACAACAACAACAAATTAAACGGAAGCTTACACTGAGGTGACAAAAGTCCTAAGATATCTCCAAATATCGGGCCGGACCTCTTTTTATCTGACATAGTGCAGCAACTCGACTTGTCATGGATTCAACAAATTTATGTAAGACCCCTGCCCGAATACTGAGCCGTGCTGTCTCTACAGCCGTCAATAATTGCGAAAGTGTTGCCAGCGCAGGATTTTGTGGACGAACTGACCTCTCGATTATGTCCCATAAGTGTTCGCTGGATTGCCAAATCATTCGCTCGAATTGTCTAGAACGTTCTTCAAACCAATCGCTAACTACTGTGGCCCATGGCGCATTGTCATCCACAAAAACTCCATCAATGTTTGGGAGCAAACGGTTTCCAAGTAGCCGAGCGTAGCCACCTCCAGTCAATGATCGGTTCAGTTGGACCGGAGCACCCAGTCCTTTCTACCTAAACACATCCCACACCATTATGGAGCACAACCAGCTTGTATAGTGTCTTATTGACAGCTTCTGTCCATGACTTTGTCGGATCTGCCTACCATCAGCTCTTACCAAATGAAATCGGGACTCATCTGACCAGATCACGGTTTGGCAGTCGTCTACGTTTCATTCAATATGGTCACGAGCCCAGCTTGTGTAGTGTCTTATTGACAGCTTCTATCCATGACTTTGTCGGATCTGCCTACCATCAGCTCTTACCAAATGAATTCGGTACTCATCTGACCAGATCACGGTTTGGCAGTCGTCTACGATTCATTCAGTATGGTTACGAGCCCAGCTTGTGTAGTGTCTTAATGACAGCTTCTGTCGATGACTTTGTCGGATCTGCCTACCATCAGCTCTTACCAAATGAATTCGGGACTCATCTGACCAGATCACAGTTTGGCAGTCGTCTACGATTCATTCAATATGGTCACGAGCCCAGCTTGTGTAGTGTCTTATTGACAACTTCTGTCCATGACTTTGTCGGATCTGCCTACCATCAGCTCTTACCAAATGAATTCGGTACTCATCTGACCAGATCACGGTTTGGCAGTCGTCTACGATTCATTCAGTATGGTTACGAGCCCAGCTTGTGTAGTGTCTTAATGACAGCTTCTGTCGATGACTTTGTCGGATCTGCCTACCATCAGCTCTTACCAAATGAATTCGGGACTCATCTGACCAGATCACAGTTTGGCAGTCGTCTACGATTCATTCAATATGGTCACGAGCCCAGCTTGTGTAGTGTCTTATTGACAACTTCTGTCCATGACTTTGTCGGATCTGCCTACCATCAGCTCTTACCAAATGAATTCGGGACTCATCTGACCAGATCACGGTTTGGCAGTCGTCTACGATTCATTCAATATGGTCACGAGCCCAGCTTGTGTAGTGTCTTATTGACAGCTTCTGTCGATGACTTTGTCGGATCTGCCTACCATCAGCTCTTACCAAATGAAATCAGGACTCATCTGACCAGATCACGATTTGGCAGTCGTCTACGATTCATTCAATATGCTCACGAGCCTAGCTTGTGTAGTGTCTTATTGACAGCTTCTGTCCATGACTTTGTCGGATCTGCCTACCATCAGCTCTTACCAAATGAATTCGGGACTCATCTGACCAGATCACGGTTTGGCAGTCGTCTACGATTCATTCAATATGGTCACGAGCCCAGCTTGTGTAGTGTCTTTTTGACAGCTTCTGTCCATGACTTTGTCGGATCTGCCTACCATCAGCTCTTACCAAATGAATTCGGGACTCATCTGACCAGAGCACGGTTTGGCAGTCGTCTACGATTCATTCAATAAGGTCACGAGCCCAGGGGAGTCGCTGCAAGCGATGTCGTGCTTTTAGCGAAGGCATCTCGCGTCGGTCGTCTGGTGTCGTAGCCCATTAAGGGCAAATTTCGCCGCACTGTCCTGGCGGATAAGTCCATTACAGGTCCCACACTGATTTCTGAAGTTACTTCACGCCGTGTAGCTAGACTGTTAACACTAACAACTCTCCGCAAATGCCGCTGCCCTTCGTCGCTAAGTGACGGCCTTCGGCTACTGCGTTGTCCTCGGTAAGAAGTAATGCCTGAAATTTAGTATTCTCGGCACTCGCTTATCTCGCAATATTGAATGTCGTAACGATTTCCAAAATGGAATGTCCCATACGTCCAGCTCCAGCTACCATTCTGCGTTCAGAACCTGATGATTCCTCTCACGCTCCCATAATAAGGTCGGAAACCTTTCCCCATGTATCATCTGAGTGCAAACGGCATCTCCACGAATGTACTGCCTTTTTATACACTGCGCACGTGATACTACCGCCATATGTATACCCATGACTTGTGTCACCTCAGCGTACGTCAATAGCACTGAAATATTAGTTATTCAGATATTAAATTTGCAGTCATAAACCAGCACTTAAATTTATGGGTGTCCACCCTTATTTTGGACAGTATACAACGCCGCATTACTACTTCAACGAAATTAAAGAAAAAGAAACAACGTTATACAACTAGCATTATGCTATTACGGCATTTTCGTCTAACGCTGTACGCACCGGACTATCACATCATTGTTGATGAGGTTACTGTTGCAGTGCGAAGTTCTTACATTCGCACCAGAAGTTATTGGCACAGTTACTGGTTGTAGGTTAAATAAAACATATATTTCAGAACAGAACCCCGACACGTGCCACCTTACATTACACAGGTTACAAATATGACCAAATCACCTGTCCGTAAAGTAACATGCAGTGTTATGAAAATAAACATCGCTTTCCTGCATCCAAAAAAGTATTGGCACATGCAAATGAATCGGACAGTGTCTTCGTTTTCTTCATTGATGTTCACCTTCTAATAGCTAGTGTGCAGCCCTTGAGCATCTATAACAGCGCGTAAACGACTAGGAATGCTTTGTTTTAAATTCGGGGTGATACCAGGGGTAATTTTGGACCACTCCTCCAGGAGCGCTTTCTCCAAGTCGTTTCTACCGGACGGACGCCTTTTTCTGTGTGACAAGATGAGCCCACAGCTTCTCAATGGGGTTCAAATCAGGGCTCTGAGGTGGTGTTAGAACCCCTCTGGGGGCATTGTACAGTAACCACTCCCGGGTTTTCATAGCGGTATGTTTTGGGTCGTAGTCTTGCTGGAAATGAAACACCCAAGTAAGGCCCAATGTCTCTGCACTAGCGTGTAAATTACCGGGCAACACGTCGATGTATCTCATATGATACGTTGTACCGTGGACTACAGCTAGATTTCCAACGCCGGACGCCTCCATACAGCCCCAGACCATGATACCGCCCCCACCGTGTTTGACTGTGGGATGCATGATTTGATAATGAGGTGCGTATTCGGCTTGCGCCAAACTTTCTTTCTTGCATCAGATCCGAACACATTTTACTTCGATTCGTCGCTAAGTATCACAGTGTACCAAAACTGCATCAGCTTGCTGATGTAGTCCTTGCCGAACTGCAGGCGTTACTACCTGTTAAGCTCTTTCCTGGGAGAACGTCCATTCATGTCAGCGTCATTCAACACATTTCGTATAGTTTGAACACTAACCGTCTTGTCGGACGTTGTCTAAACAACTTCAGAAATAGCTGCTGCAGGTTCCTTCTACATCTACATCTACATCTACATCCATACTCCGCAAGCCACCTGACGGTGTGTGGCGGAGGGTACCTTGAGTACCTCTATCGGTTCTCCCTTCTATTCCAGTCTCGTATTGTTCGTGGAAAGAAGGATTGTCGGTATGCCTCTGTGTGGGCTCTAATCTCTCTGATTTTATCCTCATGGTCTCTTCGCGAGATATACGTAGGAGGGAGTAATATACTGCTTGACTCTTCGGTGAAGGTATGTTCTCGAAACTTTGACAAAAGCCCGTACCGAGCTACTGAGCGTCTCTCCTGCAGAGTCTTCCACTGGAGTTTATCTATCATCTCCGTAACGCTTTCGCGATTACTGAATGATCCTGTAACGAAGCGCGCTGCTCTCCGTTGGATCTTCTCTATATCTTCTATCAACCCTATCTGGTACGGATCCCACACTGCTGAGCAGTATTCAAGCAGTGGGCGAACAAGCGTACTGTAAACTACTTCCTTTGTTTTCGGATTGCATTTCCTTAGGATTCTTCCAATGAATCTCAGTCTGGCATCTGCTTTACCGACGCTCAACATTATATGATCATTCCATTTTAAATCACTCCTAATGCGTACTCCCAGATAATTTATGGTATTAACTGCTTCAGGTTGCTGACCTGCTATTTTGTAGCTAAATGATAAAGGATCTATCTTTCTGTGTATTCGCAGCACATTACACTTGTCTACATTGAGATTCAATTGCCATTCCCTGCACCATGCGTCAATTCGTTGCAGATCCTCCTGCATTTCAGTACAATTTTCCATTGTTACAACCTCTCGATACACCACAGCATCATCTGCAAAAAGCCTCAGTGAACTTCCGATGTCATCCACCAGGTCATTTGTGTATATTGTGAATAGTGCGATGATACGGCGACGCCCTCGGGTTGTAAGCACTTTTAGGCGTCCAGGACGACACTTATTCACTGTTGCTGCAGTCTCTTTATATTTATGAATGATGGCTCGTACCGTGGTGTAGCTAACAGACACCTCTGCTCCGATTTGTCGATAGCTTCTCCCTTGTGACTGGAACAATACCACTCTCTCACGCAACGCCACTGAATGTTCCTTCTTCTTCGGCCCCATGCTGACCACTATCGCGCAATACAGCAACATACTACCGACTAGGCCGTCAACAACACGCAGTGTCTATTGCGTCAGCAGATGGCGTTCCGGCACCTGAAAACGTAGCAATATACCGAGAAGCCACGCTCTGTGCCAATACTTTTTTTGTGCAGAGGAGATACATGTTTGCCCTTAACACTGCATTTCTCTGTTAATGGTAGGCACTGTGGGCAGAATTGTAATGTCTGGTATGTGAGGTAGCACGTACATTTGCTGTGTACCGGAAAGTGCGGCCTTTGTAACCAGCAACGATAAATACGCACGTGTTCCAATACATTTTGGTTCCGGCCGTACGTGGGGTCTGGACCCCTCCACAATCCTCCACACCTATAAATCCCTCATCCGCCCTATCCTTTGTTACGCCCATCCATCCTGGATCTCCGCCCCCCCCCCTACCTTTCATAAATCCCTCCAAATCCTTGAACGCCATGCTCTCCGCCTTGCCTATCGCATCCGTCTCCCCTCCCCCACGCGGATCCTGTATAATCTCATCCCCTTCCCCCACCTCCTCCTTTTCCTTGAAAGGATACGGATCCTGTACACCTCCCGTAAACTTGATCCTCCTCACCTGCTTGTCTCCCCGATCCTCTCCCACCCCTGCCCGCTGCCGCGCCTGTATTCCCACGTCCCACCCGGTCTCCATCTCTCCAGCCTCCATACCGTCTCCCAAGGTGGCTTCCGCCAGCTCCCCCTCCCTGATGATGTCCTCATCCCCTCCATCTACCCCTCCTATCAACTTTGACCCCGCCCCACCCCCCACTTTCGGTTTCCTTTCCTTTCGGCACCCTCCCTCCCTTCTCTTCTCTTCTCTTCTTTTTCCTTTTCCCCGTCCCCTCCCTCCGCCCCTCTTCCCCCGGGCTTCCTCTCCCCCTTCCTCCCTCCCCCCTATCTCGCCCGCCCGTGGCATCTCTGCTCTCCCCTCTCGCTCTCCCACTCCCCTTCCTCCTCCTCCTCTCTTGGCAGGTCCCCGGACTTGCACACGCATAGTGAACATTCGCGTGCCGGAGATCATCGTCATCTGTGTCTCGTGCGTGTGACGTCGTTTTGTGTTTTTAGTGTCCGCTGTCCCGCTACTACGTTCACTTGTGCTGTCGGATTCGTCGAGGTTATGTGCATCGTGTCAACGTGTTTTCAGTGTTGTTATCGTCACGTGTGAACGGCTCCATGTTTTTTGTGTCTTTGTGACCTCTATCTTTTGCCCATCACTATATTCATTATCATTCTACATTCTTGTACTATTGTCAACACTATGGCTGAAGAGCGGCGTAGTGTGCCGCTGACAACCTACCTGATTTGTACAGGTATTAAAATAGCAATAAAGTAAAAAAAAATACATTTTGGTGCGATTGTATCGTGTGGGTACCGAGTCCAAACCTCCTGCGCTAAGGCATACCACTGTCGATGTCATACTGTGAGATAGCTTGCGTCTTAAGATACCATTCGGCCCGTCCTATCCCACGCGTGACCAGCGTTCTGCACATATGAGAAGAATTGTTCTTTGTGTGAAATTTGTTTTCAAAAGTGCCAGACTAAACGAGTTGTCATGTGGGAACGAGACAGTACGCGAGGTGACAGTTACTGAACTATGTTGGTTACAAACTGCAGTGTGCATACACTTTATTCAACATGTAAACCTCACCGCAGATATTCGGATATAGGTTATAACGCCTTTGATATGGCAACCATCACTGGTGATGATGTGGCGCAGACGAATAGCGAAATTCTGCATGACCCGCTAAAGTGTCGGACCATCGGTGGTGTCGATGACCTACTGAACGGCTGTTTTCAACTCTGCAATGGTTTTGTGATTACTGCTGTACCCCAGAACCAGGGTGCGGTCCTCAAAGTGCTTCCCCAGGACATTAAACACTCTCCTGCGTCGATGGGGGTCGAGCTCCGTCTTGCATGAAACACATCTTGTCGGAATCAATGTCACTTTGGCTAATGACCTTCCTAGACTCTGAGAAGCTCATCTGCAGAAACCACCACGGTTTTAGGAAACAGCGGCCATGCGAGACACAGTTGGCTCTCTTTGTGCATGATATACAACAGGCTCTAGACACCGGTTCCCAGGTTCATGCCATATTTCTCGACTTTCGAAAGGCGTTAGACTCAGTTCCACACTGTCGCTTGCCCCAAAAAGTGCGCGCTTACGGTCTGTCCGATGACATGTGTGGTTGGATAGAAAGTTTTCTAACAGACAGGGAGCAGTATGCCGTCCTGAACGGGGTGGCTTCAACAGAAACAGGCGTAACATCAGGTGTTCCCCAGGGAAGCGTAATAGGTCCGCTGCTTTTTACGACTTACATAAACGACCTAGTTGATGGTATTGACAGCCACATTAGACTGATAGCCGATGATGCTGTAGTCCATAGGAAAGTAGTATCACGCGAAAGTTGTGAACAAATCAATGAGGATTTGCAGAAAATAAATGCGTGGTGTAATGACGCAGTCATCTCTCAATATTAGTAAGTATAACCTAGTGTGTATAACAAGGCGACAATCCCCATTAATGTACGACTACAAAATAAATGCCCAGTCTTTGGAGGCGGTAACATCCCTCAAGTATCTGGGTGTGACTATTCGAAATGATCTCAAATGGAATGTTCAAATTACACAAGTAACAGGTAAGGCCAACACTAGATTGCGGTTTATTGGTAGAATCCTGAAGCGATGCAGTCCTTCAACAAACGAAATAGCTTGGGTGTGGTTCAAGAGATTGAGAAGGTCCAAAGAAGAACGGCAAGATTCGTGACTGGTACATTTAGCCATCGCGAGAACGTTACAAATGTCATAGAAAGTTTGAAGTGGGACACACTTGTAGACAGAAGGCGCGCTAAACGGAAGGGGCTGCACACTAAATTCCGAAATCCGATCATCGCCGAGGATGTAGAGCATATATTATTACCCCCAGCTTCCAAATCCCGCAGTGATCACCATTCAAATATAAGGGGAATTAGAGCTCGTTCAGACAGTCGTTTTTCCCTCGAGCGATCCGCGGGTGCAACAGAGAGAGGGAAATATGACTTTTGCGGGAATTGTGCCCTCCGCCACACACCGCTTGGTGGCTAGCGGAGTATATATGTAGATGTAGATGGTAATGAAATCATCTTCCAAAACCTTCACGTACCGTTTGGTAGTCACCGTACCATCAAGAAATATCGTACCGATTATTCCGTGACTGGACATAGCACACCACACAGTCACCCTTTGAAGGTGAAGAGATTTCTCGATCGCGAAATGCGATTTCTCAGTCCCCGAAATGCGCCAATGTTGCTTATTGACGAAACGATCCTAATGAAGGTGGGCTTCGAATAGTTCTGAGCACTGTGGGACTCAACATCTTAGGTCATAAGTCCCCTAGAACTTAGAACTACTTAAACCTAACTAACCTAAGGACATCACACACACCCATGCCCGAGGCAGGATTCGAACCTGCGACCGTAGCAGTCCTGCGGTTCCGGACTGCAGCGCCAGAACCGCTAGACCACCGCGGCCGGCAAGGTGGGCTTCATCGCTAAGTAAACCATACTAACTTCCATCATGCCCCGCGGCCAGCTGTGCAATTTGAAGGTCCCTAACGCAAACCGTTCAGAAATTATGAGGACTTTATTTCGTATAGTGTAATAATTGTCACACAGAAGTTACAAGATAATAAAGTCAGCAAAAAAAAATTAGATGAAAAAAAGAAGCGTGAGAATTAAACTTGCCAGTAGTTTATTTAGAACGAAACATGGATTCAAGCGCATTATTTTGTGAGTAAATGCTGTCGAAGTCATACCATCCAAGGCGCACTGTCACACAAAAGTTTTACTGTACGTTTACTTGTTGTGCTATGCATTGCGTAGCGTGTGGCAGCTCTCCAATTATAACGATACTTTTGCGTGCACTACTACTGCCTAACGGGCCGAGCGGCTCTGGGAGCTACAGTCTGGAGCTGCGCGACCGCTGTGGTCGCCGGTTCGAATCCTGCCTCGGGCATGGATGTGTGTGATGTTCTTAGGTTAGTTAGGTTTAACTAGTTCTAAGTTCTAGGGGACTGATGACCTCAGCAGTTAAGTCCCATAGTGCTCAGAGCCATTTAAACCATTTGAAATTCCTAACCTCGTTTCTACCTTCCTGCCTTTCTCGAGTGTGAACATGATGGTGCTGTTACTCTCACTTTCTAACCAGCTCGACTTTTCAGGTAGTAAATGGGGCGATTTACAATTGCATCGGGGAGCATTTTAGTTGGCACTGTAATTTTCGATAGAGAGAAGTAAGTTATAGGGTCGAAAAATACTATACTATACACTATTTGATACAAAGCATCCAGATATCTATCAGTGGGCATTAATATGGGGAGTCCTCATTCGCCGGCCTCCGTGACCGATCGGTTCTAGGCGCTTCAGTCTGGAACAGCGCTGCTGCTACCGTCGCTGGTTCGAATCCTGCCTTGGACATGGATGTGTGTGATGTCCTTAGGTTAGTTAGGTTTAAGGGGAGCTGGAGGTGGTCAAATCCAAAAAATTACGATTTTTTTTGCTACCGAAAATTAATTGGAACATTCCTCTTTAATATAAACTTTGAATTATTGTTCTACTCGCCCTAGAAGTGGAGTTATTACCATTTTCCCCCACGCCTGCAGAGGAAATGGGCGGCCGCTGAATGCATCTTACACCCTCTCGTGACTTCCTGGCGAACTGCTGGGATTTTCTCGGCCTGTTACGCATACAGCGCCTTATGTTACGCATACAGCGAATGTGCAAGGGTTGGCTACATTGTTTTCTGTGACAAATGAAGCGCTAAGAGCGCGGAACATCGTCTCTCTGCTGTTTACCATTTCGAATTAGTTCAGTGTCGCGCCTGTTGTTGGTAGTATTATACTTCTTGTGTAAAGCGTTGTTCTGGTTACGATGCCACGTTTTAGTAACCGTGTATATAAGAAGAGGAAGAACATAGGGAAAAGAAAATTAACACTAATACCAAGTTGCGATACTACAATTACTGAAACAGTGTGTTCTTCTGCTAAGCAACACATGGCCAGCCATAGCCCTGTGACATCTTCTAGCAAGAAGCTGACTGGTGGAAGTGACAGATTTCGTGAATATGTTAGTGACAGTGATGATATTAACGAAGTACTGAATATTGGATTATTATCTTCTGTGCTGAAAGAAAGTGTTCTGTGCAAAATGTGTTCAAGTGTAGGAGTGGGACTAGAGATAACAAAGCACTTTGGTTTAGCTTGTGAGATGAAGATAATCTGTGCATGTTGCAAGTATCAAGTGACTTTCTACAATTCACATGCCAGTCTCTTTGGTGAAAATGGACGATCTAGAGTGTTTGATGTGAATGTTCGACTTGGGTATGGTCTTCGATCCATTGGAAAAGGGTCTGCTGCTGGTAAACTGTTTTGTGGTATTATGAACTTGCCATTGCCTCCAAGCAAATTTGGGTACTACTGTGAACTGGTAGGATCCTCTGTTGAAGATGTCGCTTTGAAAACCATGAAAGAAGCAGTGGAGGAATCTGTAGAAATGAACGGTGGTTCTAGGGATTTGGTAGTGCCATTAGATGGTTCCTGGCAAAAGAGGGGTCATAAATCCCTGAATGGGGTTGTAACTGCTACTTGTGGTGATAGTGCAAAAGTGATAGATGTTGCAATATTATCAAAACATTGTAGGTGCAAAAATAAAATCAAAGGAGAGCACAGTGGAACCTGTGAGGCAAATTTTAGTGGATCAAGTGGAGCAATGGAAGTGGATGGAGTGAAACAAATTTTTGAACGTTCAGTTCCCAGATACAACGTTAGGTACAAATACTACCTAGGGGATGGTGACTCCAAAGGTTTCAAGACTATAGAGGAACTGAAACCATATGGAAATGAATTTGTAGTTGAAAAGTTGGAATGCATTGGGCATGTGCAAAAGCGTATGGGTGCACAGCTTCGAAGGCTCAAACAAACTTTGGGTTCAAGTAAGCTCAGTGGTGGAAAGACAATAGGAGGGAGAGGCAGGCTTACTGGTGAGGTGATTGAACGTCTACAGAGATACTATGGGTATGCTATAATGCAAAATACTAGTAATGTTAGTGACATGCGAAAAACAGTATGGGCATTGTTTCTTCATACTGCCTCTTCCAATGAATACCCTCAACACAGCCTGTGCCCAAAAGATTCCTCGTGCAAATATAATGCAAAAAAGGACTATGATCACAAACATGGTTTGCCAGCAGCTGTGATAAATGCAATAAAACCAATTTTTCATGATTTAGCACAGCTAGAATTGTTACACAAATGTCTACACGGAAAGACGCAGAATCCTAATGAGAGCGTAATCAATTTTATTTGGAAAGTGATTCCTAAAAGGGTGTTTGTAAGCATAAAAACACTGCACTTTGGCATTTATGATGCAATAGCAACCTACAACCAAGGGAACAGTGTGAAGTGTGAAGTTCTGAAGGCATTAGGATTTACAGCTGGGGTGAACACTGTACGAGCGCTAAGATATATTGACAGAGAAAGGATAAGAGGAGCAGAAAGAAGAGAAAGGCATATGAAGTATGATGGAACAACAGGCCAGAAAAAAAGACAGAAGAGGAAGCTTTTGCAGGATGAAGAAGAAGACCCTGATAATCCACCCTATAGTGCAGGAATGTATTGAGAAACTTTCATAGCCATTTCCTGTAAATTAGAATTTTTCGAATATAAGGAACATTTTCTCAAAATCCACTCTAGCTAGAGAGATGCAATTTTTATACAGCACTCTAGTGGTCAAACTTACATTGTGACACAGCCATTTGGCAATATGTTCAGTAGTTTCATTTCAGTTTAATTATAAAGCAATTATTTGTAAAAAAATTTGGGTCATTAATAAAAAAATAATTGGAAACTAGAAAAGATACTCCAAAATCCCTCTGTCATAACTGCAATAATAAACCACTCTATATGTAAAAAAAATTCAAATTTTTCTATTTGGTAGTTTATTCATAAATGTTCCTCAAACTTAGTGATTTTAACATGGGCAGCATAGGCACCTTTCGGCTCCCCTTAAGTAGTTCTCAGTCTAGGGGACTGATGATCTCAGATGTTAAGTCCCATAGTGCTCAGAGCCATTTGAACCATTTGAGTCTTCACCCTTCGCCTTCCTGACGGCTTGAAAGCAGGTGGGGACACTTCCAATGTTATGTCCAAATGTCTGTGGACAAATGGCAGACCGTTCTTCCTCATGAGCCAAAATCGGAGAAGGTTATGATGTGGTCTGGAGTGCAGTCGACCTCATCCCACAGTGCTCCACTGGGCTGAGCTCGGGACATTGGGCAGGCCAGTTCATTTCGGAAATAATGTTGTTCCCAGACCACTGCCTCACAGAATTTGCTTCATGACAGGTTACATTGTTCATGTCCTTCAGTGTTTAGCGTTTTCTTAAATATAACGAAGAGACCTCACCCTAATCACAGATAACACCCAGTACTCTATCATCGTCTTCTCTATATTTCACTGCTGGCACTACACATGATAACAGATAACGCTCATGAGGCATTTGCCAAACTCTAAGGATTCCATCGGATTGCCACAGTGATTCATCATCCCATATCACTCGTCTCCAGTCATCCACTGTCTACTCGCTTCGTCTTTACACCAACTCCAGCATCAGCTCTGTCTATAGGAATGTGTGGCCTCTGAGCAGCTGCTCCACTGTTCCATCCCATTCTTTCACAACTCCGTACACAGAGCCATTGTGTTAGCTGGACAGCCGGTAGCACTACGCAACTCACCAGAGTTTCCTTCCGCTGCTTTCATGTTTCATACCATTTTTACTACCCTAATTGAGGCGATCTGCTTTACAGATTGATTCCATATTTCTGGGTTTCCGGAAGGCTTTTGGCACTGCTCCACACAAGCGGCTTGTAGTGAAATTGCGTGGCTATGGAATATCGTCTCAGTTACGTGACTGCAGTCGTGATTTCCTTTCAGGGAGGTCACAGTTCGCAGTAACAGACGGAAAGTCATCGACTAAAACAAAACTGATTTCTAGCGTTCCCCAAGATAGTGGTACAGGCCCTTTGCTGTTCCTTATCTACAGGGCTATTACAAATGATTGAAGCGATTTCATAAATTCACTGTAGCTCCATTCATTGACATATGGTCACGACACACTACAGATACGTAGAAAAACTCATAAAGTTTTGTTCGGCTGAAGCCGCACTTCAGGTTTCTGCCGTCAGAGCGCTCGACAGCGCAGTGAGACAAAATGGCGACAGGCGCCGAGAAAGCGTATGTCGTGCTTGAAATGCACTCACATCAGTCAGTCATAACAGTGCACGACACTTCAGGACGAAATTCAACAAAGATCCATCAACGGGTCGGGCTGCAGTGAGCGAAGAACGGTTGAACGCGTGCGGGCAAGTTTCACGCGTAGCCCGTGGAAAATTGTCACATGCCACAACTGGACACCGACAGTGCCGACTTCATCTTTCAAAAGGATGGTGCTCCACCGCACTTCCATCATGATGTTCGGCATTTCTTAAACAGGAGATTGGAAAACCGATGGATCGGTCGTGGTGGAGATCATGATCAGCAATTCATGTCATGGCCTCCACGCTCTCCCGACTTAACCCCATGCGATTTCTTTCTGTGGGGTTACGTGAAAGACTCAGTGTTTAAACCTCCTCTACCAAGAAACATGCCGGAACTGCGAGCTCGCATCAACGATGCTTTCGAACTCATTGATGGGTTCAAAAGTGGCTCTGAGCACTATGGGACTCAACATCTGTGGTCATAAGTCCCCTAGAACTTAGAACTACGTAAACCTAACTAACCTAAGGACATCACACACATCCATGCCCGAGGCAGGATTCGAAACTGCGACCGTAGCGGTCACGCGGTTCCAGACTGAAGCGCCTATAACCGCACAGCCACACCGGCCGGCTCATTGATGGGGACATGCTGCGCCGAGTGTGGGAGGAACTTGATTATCGGCTTGATGTCTGCCGAATCACTAAAGGGGCACATATCGAACATTTGTGAATGCCTAAAAAAACTTTTTGAGTTTTTGTATGTTTGTGCAAAGCATTGTGAAAATATCTCAAATAATAAAGTTATTGTAGAGCTGTGAAATCGCTTCAATCATTTGTAATAACACTGTATATAAACGATTTGGGAGACATCTATCAGCCCTCTTAGGTTGTCTGCGGATGACGATGTCATTTATCGACTACTACAGTCATCAGAAGATCACAACAAATTGCAAAACGATTTAGAAATGTATCTGAATGGTGCGAAAATTGGCAATTTGCCCTAAGTAACCAAAAGCGTGAGGTCATCCACATGAGTGCTAAAAGGAATCCGTTAAAATTCTGTTACCCGGTAAATCAGTTAGTTCTAAAGGCCGTAAATTCAACTAAATACCTACGAACTACAATCACGAATAACTTCAATTGGAAGGAACACATAGAAAATGTTGTGTGGAATGCTAACCAAAGACTGCGTTTTATTGGCAGGACGCTTAGGAAACGTAACAGGTCAACTAAAGAGACTGCCTACACTATGCTTGTCCGTCGTCTTTTAGAATACTGCTGCGCGGAGTGGGATCCTTACCAGACAGGACTGAAGGAGTATATCGAAAAAGTTCAAAGGAATGCAGTACGTTTTGTATCATCGCGAAATAGGGGAGAGAGTGTCACTGAAATGATACAGGATTTGGGGTGCACATCATTAAAACAAAGGCGTTTTTCATTGCGAAGGTATCTTGTCACGAAATTCTAGTCAAATTTTCTCCTCCGAATGAGAAAATATTTTGTTGACGCCGATCTCCATACGAAGAAACGATCACCATGATAAAATAAGGGAAATCAGAGCTCGTACGGAAAGATATAGGTGTTTGTTCTTTCCGCGCGCTATACGAGATTAGAATTATAGAGAATTGTGAAGGTGGTTCAAAAATGGTTCAAATGGCTCTGAGCACTATGGGGCTTAACTTCTAAGGTCATCAGTCCCCTAGAACTTAGAACTACTTAAACCTAACTAACCTAAGGACATCACACACATCCCTGCCCGAGGCAGGATTCGAACCTGCGACCGTAGCAGCAGCGCTGTTCCGGACTGTAGCGCCTTTAACCGCTTGGCCACCACAGCCGGCGAAGATGGTTCAATGAACCCTCTGCCAGGCACTTAAATATCATTTACAGAGTATCCATGTAAATGTAGAAGTGGATATAGATGTAGAGATGCATGCTGAATGTTCTTACATCATCAATCCACTTTCATATTCCCGATTGTGAATCCTCAAATAACATTAATTCCGGTCCCGGTGAGACCACCCAGAATAGGTGCCTACTATAATGCGCAATAGTTATTAATACTGACAGCCCTCGATAAAAATGTGCTGCCAATAGCATTAAATTAGTTTTTCCGTGCATACGATCTAAAAGTTACTGTTCTCTTAGAGTTTCTGTAGTGTTGCTAGAGGAGGCCGAAATGCACGCTATAAGCTCACGCAGACGGGCGTGAGGTCTGGAACAGTAAAGTAGATGAGTCTAGTAAGAAAAGAACGTAGTTGCTGGAATACTTAACTTTAATCCATTATTGTTGTACATCTCTCGTTACTGTACATGCTTCATTAGATACATAGCAAAGGATAAATGGCGCCTTGCTAGGTCGTAGCAAATGACGTAGCTGAAGGCTATGCTAACTATCGTCTCGGCAAATGAGAGCGCTATTTGTCAGTTCCATCTCTAGCAAAGTCAGCTGTACAACTGGGGCGAGTGCTAGGACGTCTCCCTAGACCTGCCGTGTGGCGGCGCTCGGTCTGCAATTACTGACAGTGGCGACCCGCGGGTCCGTCGTATACTAGCGGACCGCGGCCGATTTAAAGGATACCACCTAGCAAGTGTGGTGTCTGGCGGTGACACCACAGTTTCCATCAGATTCAATGTCTGAATGTTTGTAAGTATTTCTCCACGCCGAATTGTCCGCTCCGATAGCTGAATGGTCAGCGTGCCGCACTGCCCGGGTTCGATTCCCAGCTGGGTCGGGGATTTTCTCCTCTCAGGGACTGGGTGTTGTGTTGTCTTCATCATCATTTCATCCCCATCCGGCGCGCAGGTCGCCCAATGTGACGTCGAATGTAATAAGACCTGCACCAAGGCGGCCGGACCTACTCCGCAAGGGGCCTCCCGGACAACGATGCCAAACGCTCATTTACATTTCCACACTAAATTAAATCAAATTGGTCAGTGCGAAACTTCAAGGCTATAATCACTGCAACATATAACACGGTCCAGTCACCTTAATGTGACCACCGCCTGTGCTCGACGTCAATGTGCAATAACCACTCCAGGCAGCAGGTGACAGCAGTAAAAGTGGAGGGTGTATAAAACGTACCGGGGATACGCAAGAAATAGTGCAGTCGTTGTCGTGATGCAGAAACTGTGCGACTCGTTTGACGTCCAAAAGGTTATGACCGTTGGCTTTCGGATCGAGAGAGCAAGCATTTCCGAAACGGCTAAGTTTGTAAACTATTCGCGTGCCACTGTGATTAAACTGTACCGTGCATCCAAAAGCTTCTCTGAGCCTTCTGTGCTGCACCACGCGATATATCTCATAGGGGTGAACGACGGCTACGCAGATGTTTGTGGATGAATAGACATGCAGCTGTTTAGGTTCAAAATGGTTCAAATGGCTCTGAGCACTATGGGACTTAACATCCATGGTCATCAGTCCCCTAGAACTTAGAACTACTTAAACCTAACTAACCTAAGGACATCACACAACACCCAGTCATCACGAGGCAGAGAAAATCCCTGACCCCGCCGGGAATCGAACCCGGGAACCCGGGCGCGGGAGGCGAGAACGCTACCGCACGACCACGAGCTGCGGACAGCTGTTCAGGAACTAAATGCCCAGCTGAAGCAAAGGACTACCGACGGTGTGCCCTCAGCGAATGTTGCTGTGTTTGGGCTTACACAAGTGGCACCTGGACCATGCACCCATGCTGTCTCCTGTTCATCAGCGGCGAATACTGAAACTGGGGCGTCACTAACACAAATGGACGTCCACTGGGTGGCAATAGGATGCGTTTCCAGATGGAACACATACTATGATCCGTCTGACACAAACGTCTGAATGTAAACACCCTGCACCAATTCTCGGAAGTGTCCAGGTCAGAGTAGAGAGTCTTACGGTCTGAGGAACGTTTCCGTGGCATTCTCCGGGTGGCCTCGTCATTCTAGAAGGCACAGTGGATCAACACAAGTACGAATCTGTACCTGTGGACCGTGTCCATCTCATAATGCAGCTCGGTTTTCCTCGGCACGATGGCGTCTACCAGCGTGACAATGCAGTGTGTCACACAGCTTGCAGGGTACGTGCGAGGTTCGAAGAGCACCCGCATGAGTCTACCCGTCTCCCGTGAGCACCGAAATTCCCGGATTTAAATCCAGGCGAGAATCTGTGGGACCACATCGATCAGGCTGTTCGCGCCTTGGGTCATCAACAGAGAAATCTAGCACACCTGTATACGGCACTGGAATCGGCGTGGCTCTAATCACCTCCAGAACCTCGCTGACTGTCTTGCTGCACGTCCTAGCTGCAGAAGTTGGTTATTCAGGCTTTTGACAGGTGGTCAGATTAATCTGATGGGACTGCGTATGACTTCATAGCAAACTGCCAATCACAACATATTTGTTGCATCTATTCAGAAAAACAAGAAATACACGTAAAGCGTCGTGTAGAGCATATGAATCAAACTTCACAGCTGTCTTTTACCACCACAATTAAATTCCACATTAAATGTCTCCACGAACTGTCTTTTGCAATGACACGTTTTCTCTAATTTTATACCCGTTGTCGTTTTAACGACACTATTCTGAAACAATTTAAAGAAATTCCGTGAAAATCCAGACAGAACTACACACAACAACTATACACAATAAAACAAACAGCAGTAAAAAATGGTTATACAACCCATATGGTAAACAAGTTAAACCAAAAAATACGCAAACAGTACAAAAATGAACATACCACACACACAAAAGTCCTCACCTAGCACAGAACAACACAGAACACAAACAATGACCATACACAAGACTCAACAGAGCAACAACACACACGAAACGAAATGGCACATACTCACCTACAATAACAAGACTGTTCACAGAATAGGCAACATATTAAAGAAACTGGGACTCCAAATAGGATACAGGACGGAGAACACAACACAGAAAAAGTTCAGAGCACAAGAAACAACCATGGATAAATTTAACAGATCAGGAATATATGAACTGACATGCAACACTTGCCAGTCAGTGTACATAGGACAAACGTGCAGAAACTTCAAAACCAGATATTCAGAACATCTCAGAGCTTTAAAAAGCAGCGGCTGCCATTGCACATTTCCTGACCACCTTGTAGCCAACAATCACCATCCAACCCCAATAAAAACAGACTTAAGAGTAGTAAAACCCAGCCACAGCCTATACAGCAAATTGACTATTGAGGAAAACTTCCACATACAGAAGGTAATAGCGGAAGGAAAACAGATCTCAAACGAATACACTACACTTGGCAAGGGCACGCTATTTAACACGTTAAAGGAACATTACAAATAAAAACAGCACAAACAAAGTCTACACAGACACACACACACACACACACACACACACACACACACACACAGAAGGGCGCGCGGGCTAAAAATAGATACATTACAATCTGCAAAGATGCACCATTTATACACAAAAGGGATACCATATAAAAGAGTACACACACAGCTAAGAAGCGCACAGAAAACACACACACACACAAACACACGCACACACACACACACACACACACACACACACACACACACACACACGCACACGCAAAGATAAAACGCAAACAAAACTCAAATTTGGCACCGAACTCTCTGGTGAACAAATGAACACTGACTGGGCTGGGACACACAACAAACCACAATCACACTGTGTTTTGGTGAAGTGAAAAGTTTTTTACTACGTTATTTGCGGAAAATACTTGTTATAGTTACGTGTTCATCACAACTTCTCAGCATGATGCGGAGAATGGAAGTGCTTGCCACACGAAAACGTAAGTTAAAAAGAACATAGGCTTGAAAACATCGCGTCAAACTGAATTACATCCTAGAAGATAGGTTAACTCCCAGCAAAAAACTTCCTCATCAACATCGTTCGGTTGCAGATGACAAGCTATCTGTATTAATTAACACACAAGTGATCCAGAAAATTCATGCACACCAAATGTAAAGGTATTTACAAAAAGAAACGATCTGTTGTTTGAACTAAAGATGCACATAATTTTATAATCATTTAACAAAAATGTTCAGATTGCACAATAAATAAAAATGAAAACCCACTGATGATGGCGCAGTGGTGCCGAAACATGTTTGGGTACTGAGGAAAAACTGTGTTTTGCGTAACTGGCGGACCTCACATCCAACAATTTTAACTGCAAACATGGCCAACACAGGGAGCTGCAAATGTAAATGATGAAGATATGGATTGTCGCAAAATGAAATAGTACGTTTGTCTCGCAAGTACACAGGTTAAGGACTGGCCCATAACAATATCCATTTCGTCTTCATTTTCTGCAGAAGTGGCGTCCCAACATTCTGCGCTGCTGGTATTCCCGACCTGCTCTCGTTGCTTACGCAGCCGACTGCCAGGTAATTTCGTCTTACAGTATTACGAGAAACAGGACTTCAGCCGCCTTCATCAGTGATTTATTTCAATGCCAGTAAAGCAGCTGAAGTTCTGTTTCTTGTAATACTTTACCTTTACGGGCACTGTACCGTCAGTGCTACCCTACAGAACAGACACCAAATTTCAATAATTTCTTCTTCGTCGTTGTATAGCTTCTGCGACATATTTTTACAAACTTCTTTTTGCGTCTATCAGTTTTCTGAGTGGTTTGATACTACCAGCACCAATTCTTTCCCTGTTTCAACTTTTTCGTCTGAGTAGCACTTGCAACCCAAATTCTAAATTATTTGCTGGATGTAATCCAATCTCTATACTTCTCTATAGTTTTACCCTCTACAGCGCCCTCTGACACCATGATGTCTTGAAAGATATCCTATTACCCTCTCCCTTCTTCTTGTCACTGTTTCCCAAGTATTCCCTTGCTCTCCGATTCTGCGGAGAACCTCAGCGTTTCTAATCTTATCAGTACACCTAATTTTCAACATTCTTCTATACTATAACATATCAAACGCTTCGAGTCTCTTCTTTTACTACACTCCTGGAAATTGAAATAAGAACACCGTGAATTCATTGTCCCAGGAAGGGGAAACTTTATTGACACATTCCTGGGGTCAGATACATCACATGATCACACTGACAGAACCACAGGCACATAGACACAGGCAACAGAGCATGCACAATGTCGGCACTAGTACAGTGTATATCCACCTTTCGCAGCAATGCAGGCTGCCATTCTCCCATGGAGACGATCGTAGAGATGCTGGATGTAGTCCTGTGGAACGGCTTGCCATACCATTTCCACCTGGCGCCTCAGTTGGACCAGCGTTCGTGCTGGACGTGCAGACCGCGTGAGACTACGCTTCATCCAGTCCCAAACATGCTCAATGGGGGACAGATCCGGAGATCTTGCTGGCCAGGATAGTTGACTTACACCTTCTAGAGCACGTTGGGTGGCACGGGATACATGCGGACGTGCATTGTCCTGTTGGAACAGCAAGTTCCCTTGCCGGTCTAGGAATGGTAGAACGATGGGTTCGATGACGGTTTGGATGTACCGTGCACTATTCAGTGTCCCCTCGACGATCACCAGTGGTGTACGGCCAGTGTAGGAGATCGCTCCCCACACCATGATGCCGGGTGTTGGCCCTGTGAGCCTCGGTCGTATGCAGTCCTGATTGTGGCGCTCACCTGCACGGCGCCAAACACGCATACGACCATCATTGGCACCAAGGCAGAAGCGACTCTCATCGCTGAAGACGACACGTCTCCATTCGTCCCTCCATTCACGCATGTCGCGACACCACTGGAGGCGGGCTGCACGATGTTGGAGCGTGAGCGGAAGACGGCCTAACGGTGTGCGGGACCGTAGCCCAGCTTCATGGAGACGGTTGCGAATGGTCCTCGCCGATACCCCAGGAGCAACAGTGTCCCTAATTTGCTGGGAAGTGGCGGTGCGGTCCCCTACGCCACTGCGTAGGATCCTACGGTCTTGGCGTGCATCCGTGCGTCGCTGCGGTCCGGTCCCAGGTCGACGGGCACGTGCACCTTCCGCCGACCACTGGCGACAACATCGATGTACTGTGGAAACCTCACGCCCCACGTGTTGAGCAATTCGGCGGTACGTCCACCCGGCCTCCCGCATGCCCACTATACGCCCTCGCTCAAAGTCCGTCAACTGCACATACGGTTCACGTCCACGCTGTCGCGGCATGCTACCAGTGTTAAAGACTGCGATGGAGCTCCGTATGCCACGGCAAACTGGCTGACACTGACGGCGGCGGTGCACAAATGCTGCGCAGCTAGCGCCATTCGACGGCCAACACCGCGGTTCCTGGTGTGTCCGCTGTGCCGTGCGTGTGATCATTGCTTGTACAGCCCTCTCGCAGTGTCCGGAGCAAGTATGGTGGGTCTGACACACCGGTGTCAATGTGTTCTTTTTTCCATTTCCAGGAGTGTATTTTCTCACTGTCCATGTTTCTGTATCGAACAATGTTGGGCTCCAAACGTACATTCTCAGAAATTTCTTCCTGCAACCATTAGCACAGGTAGATCCCCCACTAGGAGTTCTCTTGGCCGCTCAGGAATATTTTTCTGTAAATTTTCCTGTTCTTATTACTTCCACCAGGATTAATATTACGTACTGACGGTAGCCGTTGGCGAACCGTCACCGTCGGAAGAGCACACTGAAGGTCTCTATAAGGGGGGACATATGCCTGAAGTGGTAGAAGAAGAAACAGGAGTCGATATAGATGCTGTAGGGGATCCAGTATTAGAATAAGAATTTAAAAGTGCCAAGAGCCTTGGAAGGCATAATCGAGTGAGGCAGAAAAGATAGATAAATTTCCATCATAATTTCTAAAATCATTGAGGGAAGTGGCAGCGAAACTATTCACGTTGATGTATATAATGTATTAGCCTGGTGATATACAGTGAAACCTCTTTATAACATTCCTCCATATGACGTTTTCCTCTATGTTACGTCCGTTTTTTTCGGTCCCGACTAAAAGCCCATATAAACAATGTTAAATTTTCCTCTTTACTGCGTTTCCTCTATATTACAATTTCCTCCATGTAACACTCATATTTTAGGAACCCTGGTCAATTATTTACCTCTTTATAACGTTTAAGTGACTCAATCTAGACGCATCATTTTCTGTTCTGTGGATTCACAGTTGGCACCGGCTCGGAAAGCCCGCACTCAGAGTGTTTCATTTGTCAGCGGCAGAACCCGGTCATGTGATACGTGACGCACATTCCGTTTACAATCTTTTTGGCGCCATTTCAGTTTCTCGGAGAATTTGATGCCAAAATGGGGAGTGCTACAAGAAAAGTGCTGCAGTTTGTGGACAGATGTGATGCACATCCACCAGATGTATCCTTTCTGAGAAATGTGAAAGTATTTTACAGGCAATGAATTTAATTATGTACTCGTGGAGGGGAGTCAGTGCTGAAACTATTAAAAACTGTTTAAAAAAGTGGGATTGTGTCATAATCAGATGGCAGCTCCTGTGGAAGATGTTGCAAGTGATTTGCAAGAGTTTTAGGAATTAATAGGCAGTGATTCTGTCACTTTTGAGGGCTTTGTGGCTGTGGACGACAATGTGGCAACCACAGGAGTACAAAGTATTGAGGAGCTGACTGCAGATAGAAGCTTGGAGAATAATAGTATAGTGAAAGTGACAGTGACAAGGAAGATGACCCTATGCCCTCATATAATAAGGCACCTGAAGGCTTTGAAACATTTAGGAGATATATGATGACCCATAGACTTGAGGACAGAACAATAGTTCAACTTGCTCATTTGGAGCAAGAAAAGATTGCCATAGTGTCTAGGAGAAATAGAAAACAAACATGCGTGCTTGAATATTTTAAAAATCGTAGGTATGTGATTTTCAGGTTGCCTACGTTCCTAGAGTTTGTGCAAATTTAAGTTCCATTTCATAATTTAATTATTAAAGTAATTTTTTTGTAACTAATTCTTTTTTTAATCTGTACCATTTACTGTGTTTTTATGTAGTATGTTCAGTATATCATAAACAAAATTTGGCTCATATTCTACAATTGGGTCAACTGAAGAATGGGATACCACCTGTCAGCTTTGGACAATGATGTCATATCTTAAGAATCTGTTATAACTTTTTACAGTACAAACTGATCCATTTCTTTTCACCCATCCACCTATTGGGATCCATGTTTAAATCACAAAGAACTAATAATTTGTTACATTGATCATTTGCAATGAATATGATATTACAGTGTTGTGAAAATTTAAAATGTAATCTATGGCACCATTTGTCAAAGCTTATTAGTGGTATCCCGATCTTCAGTAATGCCCGATAATTATTATTTGGAAGCCTTCCTCTTTATAGTGTTTTCCTCTATACAGTGTTCAGAATTTGTGGTCCCTTGAAAAATGTTATATAGAGGTTTCACTGTACCATCTGACCTTCGGACAAACAACAGCCACACATTTCCGAAGATCCAGGAGCCGGCAGGTGTGAGGAATATTGCACAATCAGCTTAATAGCTCATGCATCCAAGTTATTAACATGAATAAGATACAGAATGATGCAAAACATAATTGGGGATGTGTTAGAAGACGAAACGAAAGGCCACCAGAGAGGCAGTCCTGGAGTTACAGTTGATAATGGATGCAAGACTATAGGAAAATCAAGACACGCTCGTGGGATCTGTAGACCCAGAAAAAGCTCTCGACAATGTCAAATGGCACGAGATGGTCGAATTTCTGAGAAAAACAGTGGTAACTATAGGGAGAGATGGCTAATATACAGAAGTACAAGAGTCAAGACGGAACAATAAGATTGGAGGACCAAGAACGAAGAGCTCGAATTAAGAATGGTGTATCGTCTGTTCGATCTTTACATCGAAGAAGCAATGACGGATATAAAAGGAAGGTTCAAGAGTAGAATTAAAAGTCAAGGCGAAAGGATGTGAATGATAAGATTCGTCGATGCCATTGCTAGCCTCAGTGAAAGTGAAGAAGAATTAAAGGACCTACTGAAGGGAATGAACAGTTTAATGAGTCCAGAATACAAAAGATGTAAACGGTATAAGCTTCTGGAAAATATGCATGTGTGTGAACGAATTCGACGAAACTGGTTTCGTCCTAATGAAGCGTGTGTCGAATCAAATGGAGGAGGAAGCAGTTAACACGTGCTTGATGACCCAATGACTGTTTAAATTGCTTTTTTCGGTAGTTCCTACCCGCTGCTCCGCGTCATTGTACATGTCCAATGTTTACATTGCTCTGGTTTACCCGTCACCTTTTTCTGACCGCCGCGTCGATGCAGAACCCAGGTCGTGTACCATCAGTTGACAATGTAAACAGAAATGTGTCGACTATCAAACCTACAAATATTTATCTTTTAGGAATACAAAAATAAAGAACATGATACAACGATATTTCAGTAGACTCCTTTGTCACGCACACCGAGATGTACAGTCTGTATAATTTTACATCTTATACTGTTTGCACCCTGTAGGTTGAGCGTAAATGAAAGAAAAACGAAAGTAATGAGAAGTAGCAGAAATGAGAACAGCGACAAATTAGCACCAGGATTGGTGGTAGCGATGTGAATGCAGCTAAGGAATTGCGCTACATAGGCAGCAAAATAACCCAAGACGGACGGAGCAAGGAGGATATAAAAAGCCGGATAGCACTAGCAAAAACGGAATTCCTAGCCAACAGAAGTCTACTAGTACAAAATATGGTCTTAATTTAATGAAGAGATTTCTGAAAACGTACGTTTGGAGCACAGCATTGTGTGGCAGCAGAATATGGACTGTGGAAAAACCGCAAAAGAAGAAAATCGATGCATTTGAGATGTGGTGCTACAGAAGAGCGTTGAAAATTAGGTGTATTCATAAAGTAAGGAGTGAAAAGGTTGTCCGGAAAATAGGCAGGGAACGGAATATATGAAAAACAGTGAAAAGAAGAAGGGACAGGGTGGTGGGACATCTGTTAAGACATCAGGGAGTAGTTTCCATGGTACCAGAGGGAGCTGCAGAGGCTAAGAAGTGTAGAGGAAGACGGAGACTGGAGTACGTGTACATCCGGCAAAGGACGTACGTTGCAAGTGCTACTCTTCAGATGAAGAGGTTGCGCTGGAGAGGAATTATGGGGGGCCACATCAAACCAGTCACAATTCTGATTACTTAAAAAAAAAAAAAGGTAAATCCTCGGGAACCTGCGCGTACTTTAGTGAGTAGGAAAGAGATACTGTCGATGCGGTAAGCATTCTGGAGCGTTTGGATGACTCAGCTGATAACAGCATTTCCCATGCAACACAAAAGAGCATTTCCCATGCAACGCAAAAACAGTATTAGATTGTTTGTTCGGTACACAGCTACCATGTCAGGTGGTTAGGTACCTTGGATAACTTCATACAAAAGTTGACTTGATCAGCGAGCTGAGGATTTCTGGATTACGTACAAGCAGATTGAAATTGACAGCAGAGCATTTCTTTTAGAACAACTTCTTCTCCTGCACCCGAGTCGCAGTCGTGGCTGTGCAGTCGTGTCTTACAACAGAATTACAACACGTTATGCAATTTTAGTGGGAAACAAGGAGAGAGCGTATCTTATCTAGGTAGTCGGTCGAGTCGCGCGTGGAATCACCGCAGGACGCGATAACAGGTAAGGTCGCAGTGACGCAGGCGCGAACTGATAGCGACGTCAGACTCGATGGCACGCTACTGCTAAAGCAAGTGGCACCGACTCTTCAGTGTTGTAACATCGAGCAATACGTCAACACGTAGCGCCCACGTTAATAGCAGTAATACTATAAGCAAAAACGGGTTAATACCTATTCTCTGCCTCTTAACTGTTATGTTGAAGTACTTTCGTTGTTTTCCTCAGTGCGTATTTCATTCAACTCTAGTTCTGCTGATATAAATACAAACTTTTCATTGCTACACTCATTATACTTACGACTTTACGTAATTTCCCATGCCGAAGAAAATACAGACGAATGGAAAAACTAGTAGAAGCCGACCTCGGGGAAGATCAGTTTGGATTCCGTAGAAATACTGGAACACGTGAGGCAATACTGACCTTACGACTTATCTTAGAAGAAAGATTAAGGAAAGGCAAACCTACGTTTCTAGCATTTGTAGACTTAGAGAAAGCTTTTGACAATGTTGACTGGAATACTCTCTTTCAAATTCTAAAGGTGGCAGGGGTAAAATACAGGGAGCGAAAGGCTATTTACAATTTGTACAGAAACCAGATGGCAGTTATAAGAGTCGAGGGACATGAAAGGGAAGCAGTGGTTAAGAAGGGAGTAAGACAGGGTTGTAGCCTCTCCCCGATGTTATTCAATCTGTAGATTGAGCAAGCAGTAAAGGAAACAAAAGAAAAATTCGGAGTGTCAAGTTCAGAATATCTTCCGGTAGTTGCTTTGTCACTACTTTGTGAGTAATGTGGAACCACGTGTTGATGAGTAACTCTAACTAAGATCATCAATCTTAAATGCGAATGTGCGTGAGATTATAACGTCTCGTCTTGACAATATTTTTCAATATAGCAACTTTTCTTTATGTTCAACCCACGTGGGGTGTACTTTGTGAGACCAGTACCACGTGCTTATACAGTTGTTTGACCCATCAGGTTAATAGTAAGACGATAGTAACCAGTTCGAGGTTTTTCTTTAGTAAATCGGGTATCGATGTAATTTATTTTAATTATCAAAATTATTGTGGAGTTACACTCTTTGTGTAAACCAAGTCGACCACGTGAAGCATGTGGTGTAAGCATCAAATAGCCCTCAGCTATTCTTTTCGGCAAGATTTCACAGAGAGTTAGTATGAATTTAGTATACCAGTGTCTGGTAATTTCATGACGGACAGGGTTGCGCTACAAACGTAACTTCTTTGGGTGAAAATTGAATCGGTTGGTTGTGGTTAATTTCCTCTTGCATATGTTTCAACGTTCTTCGTGTGTTATTTTATGAATGCTGTGTTGTATGCAGTCTCTCAATCATGGCTCCATATTTGATGTGTTCCGTAAGATTACAAACTCACATTGTCACAGTCCTAAATAAGGCACCAGCTTTGTTATGACTCACGTTTAATATGCTGAAATTTCAATGATCAATGTTAAAATAAATTTCCAAATATAAACTGATGTATTTCTTTTTATTTAAATTCTCTTTTATATATATATATATATATATATATAAAAGAGAATTTAAATAAAAAGAAATATATATATATATATATATATATATATATATATATATATAAAGAAATATATATATATATATATATATATATATATATGACTATTAAAAGATTATAATTAATGTTAGTCTGGTTGGGAATTTGGTAAGCTAGACTGGATACCTGGTGAAACAGTTGGGCATTAATGCAAGGATAACTTCCCCAGACAGCTCACAGCTTTTAAACCACTTTTATTGTCTATCGGCACCGCTTTCATAGCAAATTAAACCAACAACGTTACAAATTTTTTAAATTTATCTCTGGTCCGCGACAATGATAAAAATCGGAATATACGTATATTATTTATTTATTTATTAACCCTTGATGGACGAAGCAAGGAGGATGTGACAAGTAAATCAGCACAGACAAAAAAATCATTCCTGCCCAAAAGATGTCTACCAGTTTCGCTCAAATTCTATTTACTTTTTATTCATTTATTTTGAGTCATCAGTCTTCTCATATTATTTGATGCGGTCCACCACAAATTTCTCTCCTATGCCAAGCTCTTGCACCCAAAAACGTGTTGAATGTTTTCCATTCTCTGTCTTCATCTACAGTTTCTCCCCGCTAAGCTCCATCTAATACCTTGGCAGTTATTCCCTAGTGTCCTTACACATGTCTTAGCTGCATGTCCCTTCTTCCTGTCAGTGATCTCCATATGTTCCTTTCTTTGCTGATTCTGTGGAAAACCTGCTCATTCGTTATCTAACGAGTTCACCTAAGTAGATATCGAAATAGACGACAGAGGGATAGAGAAACAATTAAAATCGCTCAAAAGAGAAAAGGCCTCTGGACCTGATGGGATACCAGTTCAATTTTACACAGAGTACGCGAAGCAACTTGCCCCCCTTCTTGCAGCGGTGTACCGTAGGTCTCTAGAAGAGCGTAGCGTTCCAAAGGATTGGAAAAGGGCACAGGTCATCCCCGTTTTCAAGAAGGGACGTCGAACAGATGTGCAGAACTATAGACCTTTATCTCTAACGTCGATCAGTTGTAGTATTTTGGAACACGTATTGTGTTCGAGTATAATGACTTTTCTGGAGACTAGAAATCTACTCCGTAAGAATCAGCATGGGTTTCGAAAAAGACGGTCATGTGAAACCCAGCTCGCGCTATTCGTCCACGAGACTCAGAGGGCCATAGACACGGGTTCACAGGTAGATGCCGTGTTTCTTGACTTCCGCAAGGCGTTCTATACAGTTCACCACAGTCGTTTAATGAACAAAGTAAGAGCATATGGACTATCAGACCAATTGTGTGATTGGACTGAGGAGTTCCTAGATAACAGGACGCAGCATATCATTCTCAATGGAGAGAAGTCTTCCGAAGTAAGAGTGATTTCAGGTGTGCCGCAGGGGAGTGTCATAGGACCGTTGCTATTCACAATATACATAAATGACCTGGTGGATGACATCGGAAGTTGACTGAGGCTTTTTGCAGATGATGCTGTGGTGTATCGAGAGGTTGTAACAATGGAAAACTGTACTGAAATGCAGGAGAATCTGCAGCGAGTTGACACATGGTGCAGGGAACAGCAATTGAATCTCAATGTAGACAAGTGTAATGTGCTGCGGATACACAGAAAGATAGATCCTTTATCATTTAGCTACAAAATAGCAGGTCAGCAACTGGAAGCAGTTAATACCATAAATTATCTGGGAGTACGCATTAGGAGTGATTTAAAATGGAATGATCATATGATGTTGATCGTCGGTAAAGCAGATGCCAGACTGAGATTCATTGGAAGCATCCTAAGGAAATGCAGTCCGAAAACAAAGGAAGTAGGTTACAGTACGCTTGTTCGCCCACTGCTTGAATACTGCTCAGCAGTGTGGGATCCGTACCAGATAGGGTTGATAGAAGATATAGAGAAGATACAACGGAGAGGAGCGCGCTTCGTTACAGGATCATTTAGTAATAGCGAAAGCGTTACGGAGATGATAGATAAACTCCAGTGGAAGACTCTGCAGGACAGAAGCTCAGTAGCTCGGTACGGGCTTTTGTCAAAGTTTCGAGAACATACCTTCACCGAAGAGTCAAGCAGTATATTGCTCCCTCCTACGTATATCTCGCGAAGAGACCATGAGGATAAAATCAAAGAGATTAGAGCCCACACAGAGGCATACCGACAATCCTTCTTTCCACGAACAATACGAGACTGGAATAGAAGGGAGAACCGATAGAGGTACTCAAGGTACCCTCCGCCACACACCGTCAGGTGGCTTGCGGAGTATGGATGTAGATGTAGATGTAGTTCCACCGTTATTGTGGACCACCACGTCTCAAGCGTTTTGATTCGCTTTTATTCGCGTTTTCCACATCCACGATTCACTACCATACAATACTGTGCCCCAAACGTACATTCTTAGAAATATCTTCCTCAAATTAAGGCCTATGTTGTTTTTATTTGTCAGGGATGTCCTCATCGCCTGTATTAGTCTGCTTTTTCTGTCCCTTTTGCTTCATCCGCCAAGGGTTATTTTGATTCCAAGATTCCAGAATTCCTTAATTTCGTCACCCTGGTGATCACGTATTTTGATACTAAGCTCTTCGCTATTCTCATTTCTGACACTTCTCATTGCTTTCGTCTTTCTTGAGTTTACTGACCTTTCCATATTCTGTGTTTAGTACATTGTTCATTTCAGTTAGTGTTTCTTGATATAATCGTTGATATTCCTTCAAACTGAATTTTAATCCCACTCTTGAAACATTCTTTTATTTCCGTAATTGGTTATTCGATAAAATTTACACCCTTTTTAAAGCGAGCTCTTCGTTCTTCGTCTGTCCGCGTAGTGTTCTAGAGGCGACATACACATACCTCTTCTTCGCTACCAAAGAGCGCTTTGTTAATTAAGTGATAACGAGAGTTAGTTACATTCACTATCAGCGAATATATTAATCAGACGATATCTAAATAATCGGTTGCAGAAAATACGTCAGCTACATTCGGAACAATTTACTATTTTTCTGGACCATCAGTCATCTGACCGGTTTTGTGCAGCCCACCACAAATTTCTCTTGTGCCAACCTCTTCGTCTCACAATACCACTTACACTAACGTCCTCTTGTTGGATATATTCCAGTCTCTGTTTCACCTTACAGTTTTTATCTTTACTCCTGTAGACCTCACTCTAGTGCCATGGAAGTTATTTTCTGATGCTTTGTACCTGTCCTGTCTCCTTGTCCCTACTTGTGTCCACTTTTTCTTCCGTACTTCACCTCGCCGATTCGACGGAGCACCTCATTTCCTACCATATCCGTTGACCCAGTTTTCAGCATTCTTCTGTAGCAGCATATCAGAAACGTATCGATTCTTCTCAGCTTTATCAACAGAGTCCTTCCTGCACTCAAGATGTACATTCTCAGGAGTTTCCTCCTCAAATTACGGCCAATGTGTGATAATGTCTTTCAACGACGATAACAAAGTTATCTTTGATATATTTTCGGCCTTAATCTTAATCCCACTCCAGAGCCTGTCGTTTATTTTTCGTCATTTCTTTTTAGATGTATCAGCAGGGTAGAAAGGCTGCGACCACGACTTACACCGTTTTCTTATCTGTCCACTCCATTCTTCACCTTCCATTATTAATGCTCCTTTTTGGTTCTTATATACACTGCAGATTACCCGTTTCTCCCTGTGATTTACACGTATACTTCTGGGGATTTTGAACACTTTGCACCGTTTTGTATTGTCGAAGGCTTCTTGCTGGACCAAATGAAGGTGTCTTCATTTTACTTAAGTCTTACTTCTACCACCAATCGCAAAGTCAGAAGTGCCTCTCTGCTGCCTTAAACTTTTCTAAGTACAAATTAATTTGTATTACTAAACCGCAAAAAAATGCTATCATAGTCTACGCATCAAGCAGTATAACCTTACATCAAAAGTTTAACACAAACAGACAAGTATCGTAATTCTAAACAGCTGAGACGGAGCAATTAACGGAGCACAAATACTCGAAATTTGTTCATCTAATATTTGAAAATAAGATCCCCTAGCGACTTCCAACAAACTTTACACATAATTTTAAAACTTTACAAACTTCTTCTCCCTGACAACCCCACAAAATGATGAAAGGCATAAAGTTTATTGATTTTTTACATTTTCGCTATTCATACTGTAAGACTGTCGCCTCAGGCATGACGCTTTAATTTATTACTGCTTTACCAGTAACTCTATTCGCATCATGGTTTGCAGACAGAATTCGCGCACATCACTAGTAGTACTATTGTACTACACATAATTAAGAAGCTATGACGTCAATAAATTTATCAAAAACTAGCTTATGCTGAAAATGAAGCGCAAATTACCCATACTGTATTTATTATTAAAGTAATCAGGCATCTGAAGATGTTTTATACGTAGGATTTCGATTCTTGAAAGAACCAAAGGTTTACTACTTACTTCGATTTTCTTCTGCTTTTACTGTGAGACAAAAATGAAGGTAAAATTAAAGAGATTCAAGTCACACGGAGGCGTCCTTCCCGCACATCATTAGCGACGGGAACTTTAGAATTGCTCCACAGACCTTCACAATAATCTCAGATCAGAAATGCAATTCATTGTTAAAATTAGTTAATTTCCATAGTAAGCGCTTGTGTATTAACATTAATAGCAGTTTTATTGTCTTCAAGATAGATCTTCTAGAAAGATACTGGACATGTCATGGAACTACAGCTGAAGAGTAAAAAAATGTAATCCATATAGTCAAGAATTTACGAACTTAATGCTGTAGTTTGGCAGGTGTACGATTAAGGCAGCTCTAGGCTTATAGTATGAACCATCCCGCCAATTGCTTGAAGTAATTTAGCGAAATGATGGAAAACCTAATTCACGATGGGCAAATGGGCACTAGAGTCTCCATCCTCCCGAATACAAGACCTTATTTTTCAAACAAAGCGATCTCACGCTCTGCTAACACAGTATCCTATCATACTACGCACTTCAGCAGTGTGTACTGCAATTCTTTTCCTGTTTGAACACTTTTTTTTAAAGAAGCTAATTCGTGATTGGAAATGCAAGTGCAACGCTGCTCAGTCGTTTCTCAATACAATTTTCGGCAACGCATTACACGCTACTGTATTTCATAATGTGAAAATCTAATGCTACACTCGTAACCAGATAGGTGGTGGTCCAGAGTGCTGTACACACCGGTACCTCTAGTACCCAGTAGCACGTCCTCTTGCATTGATACATGCCTGTATTTGTCGTGGCATGCTATCCACAAGTTTATCAAGGCACTGTTGGTCCAGATTCTCCAACTACTCAACTGCGATTCGGCGTAGACCCCTCAGAGTGATTTGTGGGTCACGTCCCTTTTCAATCTACCCCAGGCACGTTCGATAGGGTTCATCTCTGGAGAACATGCTGGCCACCAGTCGAGCGATATCGTTATCCTGAAGGAAGTCTTTCACAAGATGTACAGGATGGGCCGCGAATTGTCGTCCACGGACACGAATGGCTCGCCAATATGGTGTCGATATGGGTGCACTATCGGTCGGAGAATGGGATTCACGTATCGTACAGCCTTCATGGCGTCATCCATTTCCACCTGTGGCGTACATCGGCCCCACATAATACCACCCCAAAACAGCGGGGAACCTCCAACTTGCTGCACCCGCTGGACAGTGTGTCTAAGGCATTCAACCTGACCAGGTTGCCTCCAAGCACATCTCCGACGATTGTCTTACTGAAGGCATATGCGACACTCACCGGTGAAGAGAACGTGATACCAGTCCTGAGCGGACCATTCGGCGTGTTCTTGGGCCCATCTGCACAGCTCTGCATTGTGTCGTGGTGGCAAAGGTGGACCTTGCCATGGACGTCGTGTGTGAAATTGCGCATCATGCAACCTATTGGGCACAGTTTGAGTCGTAAAACGACGTCCTGTGGCTGCACGAAAAGCGTTATTCAACATGGAGGCGTTGCTGTCAGGGTTCCTCCGACCCATAGTCTATAGGTAGCGGTCATCCACTGCAGTAGTAGCCCTCGGGCAGCCTGAGCGAGGCATGTCATCGACTGTCTCTTTGTATCTCCTCTATGTCCGAACAACATCGCTTTGGTTCACTCCGAGACACCTGGACACTTGTTGAGAGCCCTTCCTGGCACGAAGTAACAATGCGGACGCGATCGAAACAGCGGTTTTGACCGTCTGGGCACGGTTGAACTACAGACAACACGAGCCGTGTACCTCCTTCCTGGTGGAATGAGTGGAACTGACTGGCTGTCGGACCCGCTCCGTCTAATAGGCGCTGCTGGTGCATCGTTGTTTACATCTTTGGGCGGGTTTAGTGACATCTCTGAACAGTGAAAGGGACTGTGTCTGTGATACAATATCCACAATCAACGTCTATCTTCAGTTCTGGGAACCGGGATGATGCAAAACTTTTGTTGTTGTGTGTATTTGGTTCTCTGAGGGAAGTACAGGGTGATTCAAAAATTACCGGTATATTTGAAACGGAAATAAAAACTAAACGAGCAGCGATAGAAATACACCGTTTGTTGCAATATGCTTGGGACAACAGTACATTTTCAGGCAGACAAACTTTCGAAATTACAGTAGTTACTATTTTCAACAACAGATGACGCTGCGGTCTGGGAAACTCTATAGAACGATATTTTCCACATATCCACCATGCGTAGCAATAATATGGCGTAGTCTCTGAATGAAATTACCCGAAACCTTTGACAACGTGTCTGGCGGAATGGATTCACGTGCAGATGAGATGAACTGCTTCACCTGTTCAATTGTTTCTGGATTCTGGCGGTACACCTGGTCTTTCAAGTGTCCCCACAGAAAGAAGTCACAGGGGTTCATGTCTGGCGAATAGGGAGGCCAATCCACGCCGCCTCCTGTATGTTTCTGATAGCCCAAAGCAATCACATGATCATCGAAATATTCATTCAGGAAATTAAAGACGTCGGCCGTGCGATGTGGCCGGGCACCATCATGCATAAACCACGAGGTGTTCGCAGTGTCGTCTAAGGCAGTTTGTACCGCCACAAATTCACGAAGAATGTCCAGATAGCGTGATGCAGTAATCGTTTCGGATCTGAAAAATGGGCCAATGATTCCTTTGGAAGAAATGGCGGCCCAGACCAGTACTTTTTGAGGATGCAGGGACGATGGAACTGCAACATGGGGCTTTTCGGTTCCCCATATGCGCCAGTTCTGTTTGTTGACGAAGCCGTCCAGGTAAAAATAAGCTTCGTCAGTAAACCAAATGCTGCCCATATGCATATCGCCGTCATCAATCCTGTGCACTATATCGTTAGCGAATGTCTCTCGTGCAGCAATGGTAGCGGCGCTGAGGGGTTGTCACGTTTGAATTTTGTATGGATAGAGGTGTAAACTCTGGCGCATGAGACGATACGTGGACGTTGGCGTCATTTGGGCCGCAGCTGCAACACGGCGAACGGAAACCCGAGGCCGCTGTTGGATCACCTGCTGCACTAGCTGTGCGTTGCCCTCTGTGGTTACCGTATGCGGTCGCCCTACCTTTCCAGCACGTTCATCCGTCATGTTCCCAGTCAGTTGAAATTTTTCCAACAGATCCTTTATTGTATCGCTTTTCGGTCCTTTGGTTACATTAAACCTCCGTTGAAAACTTCGTCTTGTTGTAACAAGACTGTGTTCTAGGCGGCGGAATTCCAACACCAGAAAAATCCTCTGTTCTAAGGAATAAACCATGTTGTCTACAGCACACTTGCACGTTGTGAACAGCACACGCTTACAGCAGAAAGACGACGTACAGAATGGGGCACCCACAGACTGCGTTGTCTTCTATATCTTTCACATCACTTGCAGCGCTATCTGTTGTTGAAAATTGTAACTACTGTAATTTCGAAAGTTTGTCCGCCTGAAAATGTACTTTTGTCCCAAGCATACTGCAACAAACGGTGTATTTCTATCGCTGCTCGTTTAGTTTTTATTGCCGTTTCAAATATACCGGTCATTTTGGAACACCCTGTATCTTCTAGTGTTTGAACTGTGGGCCAGCCAATATTTCATCAAAGCTGTGTAGATTACGCTGCAGCAGAATATAATTCGATGCCTGTGTTATTCCGAAGTGCGATGCAATATTCGTTCAGACATATGAAAGTTTTGGTATGGTCATAGGTGGTGCTTGGACAGCCAAATGTAGGGGGACCGCTCGCGATAAGCAGAAAATCCGGCTTCAGGTCCGGTCCGGCTCATATTTTCATTTTCGTCATTCCATTATACAGCTGATGGTTGTCCACATTCGCAACTGCGAATACATTTCGTATGCTATAGACGTTTCCCGATCCCTCATCACGCGATTTTCTTATTTTTGGAGTCCTGAGGAAAGTTAGTAATAGTCCGTCGGTTTGTTCGGACAGAGAGATGTACGCCTGCGTATAAGCATGTTTCCATAGATAGCCGCAGACATTTTTCCATGAAGACACTGACCGGACTGTCCCACAGCGGAGTAAATCTATAAACAGGTATGGCGATTATTTTTGAAATAATAAACAAGTCACATACTTTTCTCCATCTGTCTCTTTTCCATTTGACTGCTTTTTAAGCACTGAAGAGCCAAAGAAACTGGTACACCTGCCTGATATTGTGTAGGGCCCCCGCAGGCACACAGAAGTGCCAAGTGGCACGGACTCGTCTAATGTCTGAAGTAGTGCTGGAGGGAATTGACACCGTGGATCGTGCACGGCTGTCCATATATCCGTAAGATAAGAGGGGGTGGAGAACTCTTCTGAACAGCACGTTGCAAGGCATCCCAGATACGCTAAATAATGTTCATGTTTGGGGAGTTTGGTGGCCAGCGGAAGTATTTCAACTCAGAAGAGTGTTCCTTCAGCCACTCTATTGCAATTATAGACGTGTGGGGTGTCGCATTGTCCTGCTGGTATTGCCAAAGTCCGTCGGAACGCACAATAGACATGAATGGATGCAGGTGATCAGACAGCATGCTTACGTACGTGTCACCTGTCAGAGTCTAAAAAATGGCTCTGAGCACTATGGGACATCTGAGGTCATCAGTCCCCTAGAACTTGGAAATGCGTAAACCTAACTAACCTAAGGACTAACCTAAGCACTATGGGACTGAACATCTGAGGTCATCAGTCCCCTAGAACTTAGAACTAAGGACATTACATCCATGCCCGAGACAGGATTCGAACCTGCGACCGTAGCGATCGCGCGAATCCAGACTGAAGCGCCTAGTACCGCTCGGCGACCGCGGCCAGCTCCTGCCAGCGTCGTATCTAGACATATCAGGAGTCCCATATCACTCCAACTGCACACGGCCCACAACATTACCACCTTGAAAAATCCCTTGCTGACACGCAGGGTCCATGGATTCATGAGGTTTTCTCCATATCTGTACACCTCCATCCGGTCGATACAACTTGAAACAAGACTCGTCCGACCAGGCAACGTGTTTCCAGTCACCAACAGTCCAACGTCGATGCTGATGGGCCCAGGCGAGGCGTAAAGCTTTGTGTCGTGCAGTCATCAAGGGTACAGGAATGGGCAACCGCTTCCGAAAGCCCTTATCGATGATGTTTCGTTGAGTTTTTCGCAGAATGACAGCTCGTCCAAGGCACTGCCCCTTTATACCTTGTGTACACATACTACCACCATCTTTATACGTGCATATAGCTATCCCACGACTGTTGTCACCTCACTGTGTAAGCAGAGAAGGGACGATTCTGCCGACACTGACATGTACGGCGTTGATAAAGGGCAGACAGTTTTGTCCCGGGGAGTGGGGAGTGGGGAGAGCATATCGGAAACGGCAACACCCGTTTTTCGCATCTTACTACTGTAGACATCTACGGAAAGTGGTTGAAACACGTTGAACCATGAGTGGGTGAGAGAGTTTTCAACGTCAACGTTCCATCATAGAACTTGAATGCTAGAGGCTCGCCCGCATTGCAAAGCAAGATAGGCGGTAACCTCTGGCAGAAACGACGGCACAGCATTAGGCTGGTGCGTAAGTAAGTAGAGTTTTTCCGTAAGTTTGATAAATACAACAGATACGCTTAACAGAGGCTTCAGTCATCAATAACGTATTCTCCTTCACTACGTACAACAGTCTGGTAACGGTGGAGCAACTGTTTGATTCCACGACTGTAAAAAGCATGTGGTTTTGTGGCGAATAACACTTCGAACCATGTTCAGAGCAAATTTTCATCCAGAAAGGGAGCCCCTTGAAGGCTGTTCGTTTCAGAGCGGAAAAAGTGAAAATCTGAGGGCGCAAGATCAGGTGCATGTGGAATGACTTCCAAAACCTACTTCTGTACAGCATTTTTGTCAGTCTAGTAGTACGCTGGCTGCCGTCATCGTAGAGTAACATCACCACGAGCGCTCTTCCTGCAAGGCGTCTCCGTTCAAAAGATGGTTCAAATGGCTCTGAGAACTGTGGGACTTAACATCTATGGTCATCAGTCCCCTAGAACTTAGAACTACTTAAACCTAACTAACCTAAGGACATCGCACAACACCCAGTCATCACGAGGCAGAGAAAATCCCTGACCCCGCCGGGAATCGAACCCGGGAACACGGGCGCGGGAAGCGCGTCTCAGTTGTTGACAATACATATCAGAAGTGATGGTTGCGCCTCGGGTAAGGAATTCGTAGTACACCAAACAGTCGCTTTTCCGCCAATGCATAACACAATCTTTTGTGGATGTGCGCAGGCCTTTGTACGAGGAGTTGTTGCTTTGGTTTCAAGCACTCCTTTATTTCCTTATGTTAGCACAGAGACTCCATTTCTCTTTACCAGTAGCGATAAAGGGTGGTAATGGTCGGTAATGTTCACGAGTCGATCGATGACGAGAAGCAAGTAAGAGTACCCGCTGATTTCTGTGATACTGGTTTAGAGCGTGTGATACCGTTATAACCGATTTTTGAACCCCCACCACTGGATGGAATGATCATAGTTCATCACATCTGCTAGTTCTCGAGTGCACCAGTGTGGATGATTGTGGTCTAAACGATCGCCGGCCGGTGTGGCCGAGCGGTTCTAGGCGCTTCAGTCTGGAATCGCGGGATCCCTACGGTCGCAGGTTGGAATCCTGTCTCGAGCATGGATGTGATGTTCTTAGTTCTAAGTTCTAGGGAACGGATGACCTCAGATGTTAAGTCCCATAGTGCTCAGAGCCATGTGAAATTTTGTTTAAACGATCTTCATCAAACTGCGTAGGGCTTCCTGAACGTGGAGAGTCAGCGACGTTAAAACGAGAAAAGCATTTGCTTGTCGTGGTCTGGCTTATGGGATTGTCCCCTTACACGTCGCAGATGTTTCTGGCTGTTTCAACCGCTGTCACGCCTCTACTGAGCTCAGAGAGAAGAATATGTCGAAAATGTTCCTATTTCACCACCTGGAACTGCCGTCTCTAGCGTCCACGGTTCTACAGCCACAGTTCGGCGTGGACAGTTATCCAAACGAAAGGAACAAGAAACACCCTTGGAATATGCTGCGCAGAGATTTTGTTCACTACGCACAGTTACGTGACTGGATTCGTGATTTCCTTTCAGGAATGTCACAGTGTGCAGTAACTGACGGAAAGTCGCTGAGTAAACGAGAATCTGTGTCTGACGTTTGCCAAGGAAGTGTTATAGGCCCCCTGGTATTTGTGATCTATGTATATGAGTTAGGAGACAATCTGAGCAGTGACGTGACATTGTACCCAGATGATGCTGTCATTTAACGACCAGTACAATCATCAGCAGATCAAAACCAAGTTGCAAAATGATTTAGACACGACATCTGTATGGTATGAAAAGTGGCAGTTGAGCCTAAATAATGAAAAATGTGAAGTCACCCACCTGAGTACTAAAAGGAAACCATTAAACTCCGGTTACACGGTAAGTCGCTCAAATCTAAAGGCTGTCAATTCAACTAAATGCCTGGAAATTAAAATTACGAAGAAGTTAAGTTGATGCTATCACATAAATAATGTTATAGGGAAGGCAAACCAAAGATTGCGTTTTATTGATACAACACTTAAAAGACGCAACATGTCTACCAAACAGGCTGCTAACACTACGCTTGTTGATCCTCTCCTAGAGTACTGCTGTACGATATTGGATCTTTACCAGAACATCGAAAAAGCTCAAAGGAGGGCAGCGCATTTTGTATTATCGCGAAACAGAGTGTCGCGGGTGTGATTCGCGAGGTAGAGTGACAATTATTAAAACAAAGGCGTTTTTCATTGCAGCGAGATCTCTTCCCGAAATTTAAGTCTCCAATTCCTCCTCCAAATGAGAAAATATTTTGTTGACACCCATCTACTTATGGAGAAATAATCAATGTAATAAAGTAAGTGAAATCAGAGCTCGTACGAAAAGATTTATGTGTATGTTTCTTCCACGCGCTGTTCCAGACTGGAAAGATAGAGAAGTCGTATAAAAATCGTTCGACGAACATTCTCTGTCAGTCACTTAAGTGTGAATTGCAGAGTAGTCACGCAGATACATATTACTTGTAAATTTAGTTGTCGTTTACGCCTCCCCTTCTGTTTTTTGGAGGCAGTGTGTTTCTAAGATAGTGCAGTTCTAGAAGTTCAGTGTTTCTAATTTAGTTTTGTATCTTGATCAATATGATTTTTTACTTACTTACTACCTCTGTGCTTACAAAGCTTCATTGAACTCGCTTTAACTTGAGAAAGCGATTAATTATCAACAGCAGCCATGTGACTTCAGGTGCTAGTTAAGGCCTTTGGCCATTCGCTTCCCCCTTGTTATTCGGTGATTTCTCAAGCCATCCACCCACCGCATCTCCCATTCGGATGTGTCTGAGCCTTTTCTTATCTCTTTCAGCCACAGCGTCCACTGACCTGGCTGCCTGTTCCACCTCCCTTCGGGTCATTTTCATTACAGTCCTAATTACTACTTTATCTTCAGTTGTCTCCCGGCAGCTAATTGTCTCGGCTCCGTAATTTTTTAATTTCCATTTGAATAATCCTCAGTTTTTGGACACTTTTCGCATTATACGTCGCATTGTGTCTCATCGCCATGAGTTAGAACTCGAAATACACACCGACTGTCAGTTGCCTCATCGCTGTGGGTTACACACCGACTGCAGATTTACCTTTACAGACATGTCGGAAGCCGATTTTTGAAAATCTTTATTCAAAAAATGGTTCAAATGGCTCTGAGCACTATGGGACTTAACAGCTGTGGTCATCAGTCCCATAGAACTTAGAACTACTTAAACCTAACTAACCTAAGGACATCATAGACATCCATGCCCGAGGCAGGATTCGAACCTGCGACCGTAGCAGTCGCGCGGTTCCGGACTGCGCGCCTAGAACCGCGAGACCACCGCGGCCGGCAAAATCTTTATTAGCTGACCAAAACCACTCCAGGCCATTTTCCTTTCCTGGTTATTTCTCCTCAGTGCATCAAGTCAAAGTCTGCAACTGCACCAAATACCGAAACTTAGCAACGGGTCCACGATTAAATGGCTAGTTTGTGCAATTTTTTTGATGAAATGTACATTTTACCTCCTTGTAATTTTTTGAGGTATGCTGTCAACCTGGTGTGTCAAATTCTTCAACTCGATGTAAAAGTCTACCTGCACACGAAACAAACAGCACAACGCCGCCAGAAAACCGAAAGTGGTCCACTTATTTCCTGTTTTAGCATGTACATTTCCTTCATTATTGTATTTTAACGATCTAAAACTTCCTCTGGAACTACCGAGTACTGCTTTGCCTGATTCCTTCTTCAGTTCTGAATTTCTGGATATGCTGAGGAAACTCATCTCATCAATATTCCCACATGAGTATACTTCTGAAGGTAAGTAACTTGAGAAACACATGCATTCACGACAATCAGTCTGTTGTGTGTGTGCATGTGTTTCTTTAGTTACTAACATCTTAAGTGCCACTACCTTTATCAAAGACATAATATGGATGCATCATTAATTAACACGATGACCAGTACACAGTTAACGCCTAAAAACGAAGTGTTTTTATTTAAAAAAAAAAAGGTGAAAAATACAACGTGAAACACCAGCTGTACGTTTGTACTATAATATTTCACAACACATGCCGCTTAGCCAAATCGAAACAATTCATTTACGTCTGTTTAGTCAGTGTCACACTGTTTTTTATTTGAACAGTGATCTCCAACACTGAGTATGGAAACGTGTTCATGAATTTACACCTGATGATGGACACAAACCCGAAACAGGTCGTGTGTTAAATAACATCACCTCCTATTGTGACCGATAGCTGCTATTATTCTATACTCTATAAAGTAACAGTCACGGAGTTCAACTGGATCCATTATGGATAAAGTAAATGAAAAATAGAGACAGTTGGAAAACGAGTAACTAAAATTTTCTAAAATTGATTGTCGTGACTGTTACTATATTTATTCCACTATGAGACAAGACAGTGCACTGGGTCCTTTCGAAGCGTTCACACTTGTATCAGTACCGACTGCAGCTGCTGCACGCACTGAAACTAGATAACAAGTCACACCGTATGCAGTTTGCTGAGGACGTTCTTCACCCTTCAGAGGAGGATGGAAAATTTCTGAAAAACCTAACATTTTCTGATGAAGCAACAGTCTATGTGTGTGTTAAGGTAAACAAACACAAAGTTCTTATCTGGAGCACAATCAATCTGCAAACTATGAAGGAAGAGGTACGCGACAGCGCGAAAGTGAATATGTCGTGTTATTTGGTGGTTAATCGCATTGTGGTACCATTTTTTCTCAGGGAAAAACAGTTAGCTCGATATGCTGGAGCTGTTCGCATCGCCACAACTGGCTGACCGTCAAGACACAGTCGTTTTCCAACAGGACGGTGCACCGCAACATTGGACTCAGACTGTACGAGCTATTGTTGACCAGGCGTCTCCATGTCACTACATTGTCGGGGGTTGTCCAAATCCTTGGCCTCCTACGTCGTGTGTCATTACACCGATTGACTTCTTTCTGTGGGGGTATGTCAAGGACAGAGTCTACCAAATGCCTGTTACCTGCACCAACGATTTAAAAGAACCGAATCGTTGCTGTGGTTCCCATATTTGACGCGGGTGTTCTGCACTGAGTGTAGATAGAGCTTGAACGCAGACTGGATGTTGTGAATGTCACCAACGGCAAGCATGGTCAAGTTGAATGAATGGCACAGAAACTTCGTGAGATAGTGTGTCACGTAAGACAAACATGGTGTGAGTATCTTAATTAGTTTGGATACTATAACACATTAATGTTGCATCTTACCTTTTGAAACACACTGTATATTAACAGTTATGGTGGTTACTTTTAAAATAACACACAGTTTACTTATGTTTTTCGGTCGGACTGAAACGTCCCCTTTGTTTCTGATTTTGTTCAAGCGTTGTGTCTAACTTTTGTAGCCTTTGTCCCATTTGTTGCATTAACTGTAATAACAGTGCACTGGTGTCTGAAACATGTTCCTCAGTGCTATTCGGCAGTGCATTTGAACCGGCAATATTCGCATTTTGAAAAGCAGAAAATGTGTCTTGATTCATTTGAGAAAACGGCGAGGATGCAAAACCTGAATCTACAGTATTTGCAAGATTGTGTTCTGTCATTTCGGATTCCTGAGGCAAGCTGTTGCCGACCGATCGATCGATAATGCTTCCCTGTTCACTAATTGTTTCACTGTCTACACCATTGTTTGCAGCCCGCTCCATTTCCCTATGTACAATTACCAAATTACTACTTTCAACATTAGTTAATTCATTACTCGGTGGCGCTAACACACTGCTTTCGTCTTCACTGTCATTTCTTAGTTTACTTTGGAGCCTAGTATTACGTTTTTCACACGCCATTATTGTCACAATATTTCACATGACAACACAAAAAAACACAATTTGAAGAGCAGAAATAAGAGAACACATTAACATATAACTCAAAATAATATCTAGTTAATTGCAAGCGCAGCTGCGAAATACTTGGTGCAAATCTACATGCATGCCACAAATGTTTTACTGTGCAACAATGAAAAACCACAACTACCAAGAAAATTTTCTCTATAATTACGTGCTAGCAATAAACAAAAGCTACACTAAATACACAAACTACAAGAAAAAATCAGAAGATTCCAGTGAGGTATCCTGGCAGGGTCGCCATATGAAACGTCCCCTTTGAACATTTGTACATGACTGTGCTTAAACTGACACACAATATTTTTAGCGCAACGCAATCTGACTTTCAAAAATCCCTACAAAAGAATGGCCCTGACTAACATTAATCTATACCTTTCACAAATCACTTACCTCACAAAAATCTTCATTACTCGAACTACTGCAATACAGCTACCGCCACTACTGCCAGCTAAATAAAAGATTCAAACTACGGAAGGCACTAACTACTGATAGGCATAGTTAACAAATGAAAGATTTTAATAGAGAACAAACAATGTATTTACCTTAATAGTCATAATATATATAGTAGTTCATAATATCCAGTATAACAAATTTCAAAACTCCGCCATCTCTCTCCCCACATCCACCACTGCTGGCGGCTCACCTCCAACTGCGCAATGCTACGCGCTGTTCAGATCCAGCTGCCGCTGCCCAACACTACAATGGCAGACAACAATGCAAACTAGCCACAGACTGCACACAGCACAGCCAGTGATTTTCATACAGAGCGCTACGTAAGGTTGCCAATGAGAAAACATAAAGGACTACTTTTCATTCGACTGCTCCTTATATTATATTTATAACAAAGGCATTTCTCGTACTCTGACGGAAAAAAATTGAACACCAAGAAGGAGTCGTGGGACATGAACGGAAGTTGGTAGGCTTGTTCCTACACGTAAAATATGGTGTCTATTCTCATTTGCAGTAGTATAAGAGTGGCGCTAGTAGCGAGCACGTTGTAGCGATCGTGAGCGTAATTTACCTTAGAGACTGTTAGTCAAGGACTCCTTTAAGGCGACAGAGACCCCCTTATCATGGCTCTTGGAGTCTGAACGAGGTATAATATGGCCACGAGAAGCTGGACGTTCACTCTGGGACACTGCAGAAAGACGTTGCAGGAATGTGGTTACTGTGCATGATTGCTGGCAGCGGTGACCACGAGAATGTGGCTCGCAAGAAGACCGGCCTCTGGACGGCCACGTGGCGCTACCGAGAGGGAAGACCACCGTGTTCGGCGTATCGCTCTGGAGCATCGTACTGTATCTGTAACAGCAACACTACAGTGACACAACGGACTGTTACAAACCTGTTACACTACTGGCCATTAAAATTCCTACACCATGAAGAGTGCAGATGATAAACGGGTATTCATTGAACAAATATACACTCCTGGAAATGGAAAAAAGAACACATTGACACCAGTGTGTCAGACCCACCATACTTGCTCCGGACACTGCGAGAGGGCTGTACAAGCAATGATCACACGCACGGCACAGCGGACACACCAGGAACCGCGGTGTTGGCCGTCGAATGGCGCTACCTGCGCAGCATTTGTGCACCGCCGCCGTCAGTGTCAGCCAGTTTGCCGTGGCATACGGAGCTCCATCGCAGTCTTTAACACTGGTAGCATGCCGCGACAGCGTGGACGTGAACCGTATGTGCAGTTGACGGACTTTGAGGGCGTATAGTGGGCATGCGGGAGGCCGGGTGGACGTACCGCCGAATTGCTCAACACGTGGGGCGTGAGGTCTCCACAGTACATCGATGTTGTCGCCAGTGGTCGGCGGAAGGTGCACGTGCCCGTCGACCTGGGACCGGACCGCAGCGACGCACGGATGCACGCCAAGACCGTAGGATCCTACGCAGTGCCTTAGGGGACCGCACCGCCACTTCCCAGCAAATTAGGGACACTGTTGCTCCTGGGGTATCGGCGAGGACCATTCGCAACCGTCTCCATGAAGCTGGGCTACGGTCCCGCACACCGTTAGGCCGTCTTCCGCTCACGCCCCAACATCGTGCAGCCCGCCTCCAGTGGTGTCGCGACAGGCGTGAATGGAGGGACGAATGGAGACGTGTCGTCTTCAGCGGTGAGAGTCGCTTCTGCCTTGGTGCCAATGATGGTCGTATGCGTGTTTGGCGCCGTGCAGGTGAGCGCCACAATCAGGACTGCATACGACCGAGGCACACAGGGCCAACACCCGGCATCATGGTGTGGGGAGCGATCTCCTACACTGGCCGTACACCACTGGTGATCGTCGAGGGGACACTGAATAGTGCACGGTACATCCAAACCGTCATCGAACCCATCGTTCTACCATTCCTAGACCGGCAAGGGAACTTGCTGTTCCAACAGGACAATGCACGTCCGCATGTATCCCGTGCCACCCAACGTGCTCTAGAAGGTGTAAGTCAACTACCCTGGCCAGCAAGATCTCCGGATCTGTCCCCCATTGAGCATGTTTGGGACTGGATGAAGCGTCGTCTCACGCGGTCTGCACGTCCAGCACGAACGCTGGTCCAACTGAGGCGCCAGGTGGAAATGGCATGGCAAGCCGTTCCACAGGACTACATCCAGCATCTCTACGATCGTCTCCATGGGAGAATAGCAGCCTGCATTGCTGCGAAAGATGGATATACACTGTACTAGTGCCGACATTGTGCATGCTCTGTTGCCTGTGTCTATGTGCCTGTGGTTCTGTCAGTGTGATCATGTGATGTATCTGACCCCAGGAATGTGTCAATAAAGTTTCCCCTTCCTGGGACAATGAATTCACGGTGTTCTTATTTCAATTTCCAGGAGTGTATATTATACTAGAACTGACATGTGATTACATTTTCACGCAATTTGGGTGCATAGATCCTGAGAAAGCCCAGAACAACCACCTCTGGCCGTAACAACGGCCTTGATACGCCTGGGCATTGAGTCAAACAGAGCTTGGATGGCGTGTGCAGGTACAACTTCCCAAGCAGCTTCACCACGATACCACAGTTCATCAAGAGTACTGACTGGCGCACTGGGACGAGCCAGTTGCTCGGCCACCATTGACCAGACATTTTCAGTTGGTGAGAGATCTGGAGAATGCGCTCGCCAGGGCAGCGGTCGTACATTTTCTGTACCCCGAAAGGCCCGTACATGACCTGGAAGATGCGGTCGTGCATTATCCTGCTGAAATGTAGGGTTTTGCAAGGATTGAATGGAGGGTAGAGCCACGGGTCGTAACACATCTGAAATGTAACGTCCACTGTTCAAAGTGCCGTCAATGCGAACTAGAGGTGACCGAAAAGTGTAACGAATGGCACCTCATTCCATCACGACGTGTGATACTCCAGTATGGCGATAACGAATACACGCTTCCAGTTAGCGTTCACCGCGATGTCGCCAAACACGGATGCGACCACCATAATGCTGTAAACATAAGCTGGATTCATCCGAAAAAAATGACGTTTCGCCATTCGTGCACCCAGGTTCGTCGTTGAGTACGCCATCGCAGGCGCACCTGTCTGTGATGCAGCGTCAAGGGTAACCGCAGCCATGATCTCCGAGCTCATAGTCCGCGCTGCTGCAAACGTCGTCGAACTGTTCGTGCAGATGGTTGTTGTCTTGACTCAGGGATCGAGACGTGGCTGCACGATCCGTTACAGCCATGCGAATTCGATGCATGTCATCTCGACTGCTAGTGATACGAGGCCGTTGGAATCCTGCACGGCGTTCCGCATTACCCTCCTGAACCCACCGATTCCATATTCTGCCAGCAGTCATTGGATCTCGACCAACGCGAGCAGCAATGTCTCGATACGACAAACCGCAATCGCGATGGGCTACAATCCGACCTTTATCAAAGTCGGAAACGTGATGGTACGCATTCTTCCTCCTTACACGAGGCATCACAATAACGTTTCACCAGGCAACGCCGGTCATCTGCTGTTTGTGAACGAGAAATGGGTTGGAAACTTTCCTCATGTCAGCACGTTGTACGTCTCGCCACCGGCGCCAACCTTGTGTGAATTCTCTGAAAAGCTAATCATTTGCATATCACAGCATCTTCTTCCTGTCGGTTAAATTTCGTGTCTTTAGCACGTCATCTTCCTGGTGTAGCAATTTTAATGGCCAGTAGTGTACTTTAAGGACAGCTCCGAGTCAGACGTCCAATGGCGTGCATTCCAGCATTCCAGTACCCCCAAACCAGCGCCATTTGCGACTTCGGTGTCAAGTGAGAGCTGATTGGCGGGTAGGGTGGGAGTCTGTCGTGGTTTCTGATGGAAGCTGGTTCTGCCTCAGTCATACTGATGGCCGTGTGTTGGACAGAAAGAGGCCAGCTGAGGGCCTGCAGGCAACCTGTCTGTGTGCTACACACACTGGACGTACACCTCGAGTTATGGTTTGGGGTACGCTTTCGTATAGTAGCAAGAGCACTCTCGTCTCTTCTTCCCCCTTGCACCCTGACTGCAAGTTTTTTTACATCAATCTTGTGACTGTAGCTGTTGTGCAGCCAATCATGAACTGCATTCCAGGGAGTGGTTTCTAACAGGATAACGCTCGCCCATGTATCGCTGTTGTAACCCAACATGTTCTACAAAGTGTCGACATGTTGTTTTCGCCTGCGCGATCACCAGATCTGTTTACAGTCGAGCACATATGGAACAACATCGAACGACAACTCTGGGCTTGGAACCCCAGACTACAAACTGACATCTGGCACCTGTACAAGACAATGTATGCCCCGGTTGTTAGTGTAGCAGCATTTCACATTTTCAATGGCTTGTCTCACGCTTACCATAATATATGATCTTGCAATGTTAATCATTTAAATATGCTACCTAGACAAATCTGTTTCCGCACTACCACTACTCTACATTAATAATTTTTTGGTGCTGCAAATTTTTTCCGTCATTGTATTTAATTTACGCATTAGTGTGTAACATACCCCTAGAAAAATTATGAATGGTTGTGCTAGTAAACGTCTACGTCATTTGATACAAAGACAGCTGAGCAAAACTGAACGTACTCAGACAGCTCTCTCTTTACTTATTCTGATCATCACTAAATTTACACACAATATCTTTTTAGCGCAACGCAATCTGACTTTCAATAATATGTACAAAAGAATGGCCCTCACTAACAATAACCTATACCTTTCATGAATCACTTACCTCACAAAAATCTTCGTTACTCGAACTACTGCAGTACAGCGAGCGCCAATACTGCCAGCTAAATAAAAGATTCTAACTACTGAAGGCACTAACTACTGATAGGCATAGTTAGCAAATGAAAGATTTTGATAGAGATCAAACAACGCACTTACCTTAATGATTGAAGCGATTTCATAAATTCACTGTAGCTCCATTCATTGACATATGGTCACGACACACTACAGATACGTAGAAAAACTCATAAAGTTTTGTTCGGCTGAAGCCGCACTTCAGGTTTCTGCCGCCAGAGCGCTCGAGAGCGCAGTGAGACAAAATGGCGACAGGAGCCGAGAAAGTGTATGTCGTGCTTGAAATGCACTCACATCAGTCAGTCATAACAGTGCAACGACACTTCAGGACGAAGTTCAACAAAGATCCACCAACTCCATTCGGCGAGTGAGCGAAGAAACGGTTGAACGCGTGCGGGCAAGTTTCACGCGTAGCCCGCGGAAGTCGACGAATAAAGCAAGCAGGGAGCTAAACGTAGCACAGCCGACGGTTTGGAAAATCTTACGGAAAAGGCTAAAGCAGAAGCCTTACCGTTTACAATTGCTACAAGCCCTGACACCCGATGACAAAGTCGAACGCTTTGAATTTTCGGCGCGGTTGCAACAGCTCATGAAAGAGGATGCGTTCAGTGCGAAACTTGTTTTCAGTGATGAAGCAACATTTTTTCTTAATGGTGAAGTGAACAGACACAATGTGCGAATCTGGCCGGTAGAGAATCCTCACGCATTCGTGCAGCAAATTCGCAATTCACCAAAAGTTAACGTGTTTTGTGCAATCTCACGGTTTAAAGTTTACGGCCCCTTTTTCTTCTGCGAAAAAAACGTTACAGGATACGTGTATCTGGACATGCTGGAAAATTGGCTCATGCCACAACTGGAGACCGACAGCGCCGACTTCATCTTTCAACAGGATGGCGCTCCACCGCACTTCCATCATGATGTTTGGCATTTCTTAAACAGGAGATTGGAAAACCGATGGATCGGTCGTGGTGGAGATCATGATCAGCAATTCATGTCATGGCCTCCACGCTCTCCCGACTTAACCCCATGCGATTTCTTTCTGTGGGGTTATGTGAAACATTCAGTGTATAAACCTCCTCTACCAAGAAACGTGCCAGAACTGCGAGCTCGCATGAACGATGCTTTCGAACTCATTGATGGGGGCATGCTGCGCCGAGTGTGGGAGGAACTTGATTATCGGCTTGATGTCTGCCGAATCACTAAAGGGGCACATATCGAACATTTGTGAATGCCTAAAAAAACTTTTTGAGTTTTTGTATGTGTGTGCAAAGCATTGTGAAAATATCTCAAATAATAAAGTTATTGTAGAGCTGTGAAATCGCTTCAGTCATTTGTAATAACCATCAATTCATTACCTCCATGTTTACAAATTTCCTTTTTCTGGCGGACACACGTCCAGGTCGTCCGCTTATAGTAACCTCTCAAAACTCTGCAGTCTCTCTCTCCACAGCCACACTGCTGGTGGCTAACCTCCAACTACACAACGCTACGCGCTGTTCATATCCAACTGCCCAACACTACACAAGCGAATATTCCAGCAATGAGTCCAACCAGTCACAGACTGCACACAGCGCGGTCAGCGATTTCCATACATAGCACTACATGGCATTACCAACATAAAAACCTAAACAGCCTACTTACAAGTGGAAGAAAATTTTTAATTTCGTTTGGATAAATGGCCGGGTGCATTCAGATGGAAACCACTTCGCTGAACTGCGTGTTCCTCATCTATCCTAGTTATACAACGGGGGAAGGGTGATCTGTAGTTTAATGTAGAATCTAAACTACATGTCATTTCTGGCGGCTACTCACATCGTTGAGCGGCTGACTGAGATTCGATTCCGAAACCTCTCGGTTTCTAGGCACGCTCTGTGCCACTAGACCACGAGATCAGAAACTTACCATAAATAATACAGAAACTGAATAAATCACGTTCGTTGAATACAATGAAGCTAAACAGCTCAGTAGTAATGCTGTGTTATAGATTCATGTTTATCTATTGGTCACGCACTCGTGGTTAAAAAGTTCTCGGTTTACTTGCCGCGTCAAATTTGGATAAAATCCCGAGCTTTCGATGACTACCTCCGTCATCTTCGTCAGGGATAAAATTGACTGTGGTGGACCGGTGAGGCTTCCGCTTTTATAGGCAGTGGACGGCTTTTGCCTGACTGGATGACGTCACGGTGAAAACAGCGCTTACGGAGGTTGCGGCCTCTATGTCCATAGACTTGGTTTGGGCACTTTATCCAGCGTTGCTTGCAGCGCCATCCATTGCAACAGGGTGAGAACTGCGAGGAATGTACTGCTTATAAAGGCGGAAGCCTCACCGAAGAACTGTTGCCGATCGCTGTGCGGAACATCAGCGTCACCTGAAATACAGGTATCTATAAAAATCTGTGGTGGCTGAGCACAGTTTGTTAAATAAACATAAGATTCTATTCGATGAAACAAGAATACTTGCTCACACTTCAAACTATTGTGACTCTGTCATCAGGGAAGCAGTTGAGATTAGACTATGTGAAATTAATTTCAACAGAGACTCCGGATATGCACTCATCAATGCATGGAAGCGCGCAGTTGATAAAGAAAGAGCGCAGAGGGCGACTTCTTACATTCCTCGCAGTTCTCAGCCTGTCGCGATGGATGGCGCTGCAAGCAACGCTGGATAAAGTGCGCAAACAAAATGTAGGCCTCAAAATGCTGGGAGCTGCCGTCCCATTTCTGAAGAGCTCGTACCTCAGCCAATGCACGAAACTCCAGTTGTACCACGCCACAGTCAAACCATCTATTTTTTATGGATCGACCTTCTGAGGTACTACGTGTGCCACTAACTACAAGAAGTTACAGGTTATACAAAGCAGATGCCTACGATGGATCACTGGAGCCCGATAGTGGATCCGGAATCATGATATTCATCGAGCCTTTACCTCTCAGACAAGGACAAGGAGAAGGCACGGACCTTATTTCGCAAGTTGGACATGATTCGCGACTGTACACCATAACTCACCACAGTAGGTACAGTAGAACCCTTACGCAACCACAAATATGAAGTACTGAAGACGATAGTATTTGAGCCTCCGTAAATTTTATCCCTACGTAATTCTCCATAATTTAAGGACATAAAGTCCTTTAGCACTTCTACACACATGTTTTCAAACACACACCAAAAGCAGCGAGTTAAAGGACCCTTCAGTGTACCCAAACTAAAGCTGAAAGAAGAATAAATAAATAAGGCGAAAATTTTTACCCTTTCCTTCCCTACAGAAGTAAAAATCAACGAAGTTGATCAGACTTCAGCACCACCACTTCACAAAAAAAAATAAAAAATAAAAAAAATTCTAAGGACTTAGAGGCCACCACCTCCGTACGCGCCGTTTTCACCGTGACGTCATCCAGCCAATCAGAAGCCGTCCACTGCTTATAAAAGCGGAAGCCTCACCGGTCCACGACAGTCCTGACGAAGATGACGGAGGTAGTCATCGAAAGCTCGGGATTTAATCCAATTTGGACGCGGCAAGTAAACCGAGAGCTTTTTATGCAGGGACTCCGTCGCCAAAGACTTCGTAGTCATGTCAAGCACTTATGTCTGTAAAACTTGGGCAGAACAAATTAAATTGAAAGTTCGGGAATTAATCCAAATTTGACGCGGCAAGTAAACCGAGAACTTTTTATGCAAGGACTCCGTCGCCATAGACTTTGTTGTCATGTCACGTACTTATGTCTGTAAAACTTAGGGGCGGAACAAATGAAATTGTGGTGATTGTCACTACCAGCCATAAAATACGAACTGAAAGGAGAAGAAGTCTTCGAAGACCCAAGAAGGGATGGCGCTAATGAGGCTTGCCCACGTAAACGGAACAGGCACCAGGCCTCATTTCTCAAAGCGGAGATGATGATGATGACGAGGTGTATCTCGATTCGCGCAGCTAGGGCCTTTGAATTCTCAGTCAGACCTTACGCTGAGTCACCCGCGGCAGTCGGATGCGTGCCGAGTGCCCCCTGTATGGGCTCCCACCCTTTACCTGCTGCCGCTCTGCAGACTCCGCACAGTGGCGGGCCCTTAAACCGCGCGCATCCACAGAACAGCCGCCCGGAGCAGATCCGGATTCCAGAGCCGGCCGCCGGCTGACGTGACTCGGCGCCGCCTGGAGTCGGCCGGGGCCTTGGAAATCCCGCGGGCTCCTCGCCACACTGCTTAACTGGCTGGCATTCCCCGCTCTGCAGCCAGGAGGAAAGGCGCGGTCGTTTCGGGGAATCCTGGAGACCCACCTGGCGGAATGAGGCACTAAGACTGCGATGTGACGGAAACACCGTCTGTAGTACCGAACTCTGCAGCGTGAGCCCGTTGGGGAAAACTTTTCGACGGGATGGGGATTCTAACTACATCCTCCTGAAGCCACTCTACAGTGCACGTTGGAAGTTACTTTGTAGCACTTATGGTGGTTTTCTGACCTATCCCATCCGTTTTATGAACGAATAAAAAGTGGCCGTTTGCGTCTCTAAGCACCCAGTCTCTCTTACCATATTCTCCTGACTCTACGCGCTAACGCACTAACAGCCAGGCCACAGTCCACACACGTAGGAATATTTGCACTCAAAAAGCAGCATTTTGAAACATATGTTGTGTTGTGTCTAGACAAGACAGCCTAGACACAATGAGAGGAAGCCGAAAGGCACGCGCTTAAACTCACGCAGGCTGGCGTGAGGTCTGAAACAGGATACGTAATGAATGCTATAAAGAAAAGTACGTAGCTTCTGGAATACTTAACTTTAATCCACATTTGTAGAACATCGCTCTTGATGATACATTAATAGAATCTCAATATCTATACTGGTAATGGCGCCTTGCTAGGTCGTAGCAAATGTAGGTGAAGGCTATGCTAACTATCGTCTCGGCAAATGAGAGCGTAATTCTCAGTGAACTATGGCTAGCAACGTCGGCTGTACAACTGGGGCGAGTGCTAGTACGTCTCTCTAGACCTGCCGTGTGACGGCGCTCGGTCTGCCATCACTGACAGTGGCGACACGCGGGTCCGTCGTACACTAGAGGACCGCGGCCGATTTAAAACCTACGACCTAGCAAGTGTGGTGTCTGGCGGTGACACCACATATTGTGTTAGAACATTACGAATTACCTCGTGGAAAACCGTCTATTGACACACAGTCAACACGGTTTAGAAAACAACGTTCTTGTGAAACACAACTAGCTCTTTACTCGCACGTAGCGCTGAGTGCTGTCGACAAGGAATTCCAAATTTAAATTTAAAATTGATTCTGTATTTCTGGATTTCCGGAAGGCTTTGACACTGTACCACACAAGCGGCTCATAGTGAAATTGTCTCAGTTATGTACCAGTATTCGTGTTGTCCTGTGAGAGAGGTCACAGTTCGTAGTAACTGACAGAAAGCAATCGAGTAAAACAGAACTGATTTCTGGCATTCCGCAAGGTAGTGTTACGGGCCCTTTGCTGTTCCTTATCTATATAGACGATTTGGGACACAATCCGAGCAGCCATCTTAGGTTGTTTGGTTGTTTATCAAATGTTCAAATGTGTGCAAAATCTTATGGGACTTAACTGCTAAGGTCATCAGTCCGTAAGCTTACACACTACTTAACCTAAATTATGCTAAGGAAGAACACACACACGCATGCCCGAGGGAGGACTCGAACCTCCGCCGGGACCAGACGCACAGTCCATGACTGCAGCGCCTTAGACCGTACGGGGTTGTTTATCGACTAGTTAAGTCATCAGAGGATCAAAACAAATTGCAGAACGATTTAGAAAAGATATATGAATGGTGCGAAAATTGGCAATTGACCGTAAATAACGGAAAGGTCATATACGCCAGTGCTAAAAGGAATCCGTTGAACTTCTGTACACGGTAAATCAGTCAAATCTAAAGGCCGTAAATTCATCTAAATACTTAGGAGATACAATTACGAACAACTTGAACTGGAAGGAACACATAGAAAATGTTGTGGGGAAGGCTAACCAAAGACAGCGTTACGTTCCGCCACATTTTACTTGACTGTCCTTTATGGTTTCCTTGCCACCGGATTTGCCCTCTATTTTGCAAGACGACGCAACGACTATGGTTAAGGTCTTACGGTTTTGTGTCCTGTCCAATTTGTTGCCTCGGATTTTAGGGAGAGGATTTTAATGTGCTGCTGGATGACTGGCTCACCCAGGCTTTAGGTAAGAGGTCCGCCAGTCACGATTACCTACTTGTTTCACTTCGATTTCTGTTCTCTTTTCCTTGTGTTTCCTTTCCTCCTTTAGTGCGTTTCTTCTCCTCTTGTTTTGCCTCTGTATGTGAGGATTTGGAACTGCGTCAGGTCTGTGTCTTTTAGCCGTTCTCCTTGTTCGGTGTCCGTCTTCGTCCCTTCACTGCACGTGTTTCTGTTTCTATGCGTTTGGGCGCTGATGACCACGCTGTTTAGCGCCCGAAAACCTCAAACCACACATTTATTTATCGGCAGGGCACTTACGAAATGTAACAGACCTACTAAGGAGACTGCGTACACTACGATTGTTCGTCCTCTTTTAGAATACTGCTGGGCGGTGTGGGATTCTTACCAGACAGGATTGACGTAGTCCATCGAAAAAGTTCAAAGAAGGACAGCACGTTTTGTATTGGCTCAAATGGCTCTGAGCACTATGGGACTTAACATCTGAGGTCATCAGTCTCCTAGAACTTAGAACTACTTAAACCAAACTAACTTAAGGACATCACACACATCCACGCCCGAGGCAGGATTCGAACCTGCGACCGTAGCGGTCGCGCGGTTGCAGACTGTAGCGCCTAGAAGCGCTAGGCCACTCCGGCCGGCATGTTTTGTATTATCGCGAATTAGGGGAGAGAGTGTGTCACTGAAATGATACAGGATTTGGGATGGACATCATTAAAACAAAGGCGTTTCTCGTTGCGGAGGAATCTTCTCACGAAATTCCAATCACCAACTTTCTCTTCCGAATGCGAAAATATTTTGTTGACTCCGACCTACGTAGGGAGAAACGATCACCAAGATAAAATAAGGGAAATCAGAGCTAGCACGGAAAGATATAGGTGTTCGTTCTTTCCGCGCGCTATACGAGATTGGAATAATAGAGAATCGTGAAGGTGATTCGATGATCACTCTGCCAGGCACTTAAATGTGATTTACAGTGCAGACTATCCATGTAAATGTAGATGAAACACAGTCGACATTGTTTTATGACTTTTTCGCAATAGGACCAAATGAAATATATTGTTTGACATTAATTTATGTTTGTTAACAAAATATACAAACTCGACATGCAAACTATGTGTTACAATATATTGTTATTCAGTGAGAAACTGTTTTGCTTATCGTTCTCTCCATCATCTTTCCCTTCTGCTATAGATTCGCCGCTACCATTTTCCCCAGGAGGTAAAGACGATGTGTTAGCGACAATTGAAGGGCTTATTTCAATAGTGGTACTAATCCATTACCTCCACTTTTCTGCCTATAATGCTTCTGCAATTAATGATCCAAACAAACAGAGAGAAAGGTTTATCTCTAGCAAGAAGCCATATGCTTGGATATTTCTGGTATCTCAGCTGCAGATTTTCAGCGCTCATTTAACTTGAGGACTCTGTATCTCACAATGAACAAAAATGGACTTGTACCACTATTGAAATACTCCCTTCAATTAGACTGACTGCCTCTTGCGAAAATGGGGCACTTTTCCAATGATGCCTTGGTCTATTACAACAGAAATATGGGTCTGAAGGTAGAAACAATGTGTGTAGAACATGTCTGTCGCAATCCACACCTTATCATTTACCCGCACAATTAATTCTGTATTGCCCCATGTGCTTGTTGCGAGTCTCAGCTACTTCCTTCGACATTTGGCCTATAGGAAGAAATGCTTTAGATATGATTTCGGCACCATGCATTAAACCTTTGTGAAGAATTGGTGGCATAGGATACCAGCCATACAAATCTATATCGTAAGATGTATACATTGCCAGCGATGGGCGAGGCATGACTGAATCTCTGACCAGAGAGTAGTTTATCGTTAGCTGTGGCTAGTCTGCACTTGACCAAGCGAGTCGACAGTAGTAGTAGCGAGTGAGTCGTAGTCCGTGCTAGTCCTTGCTAATCGACGGGAGTCGGCATGCGTCGGCTGTGTGCTCTGGTCGCGACTCTGGTCAGGACTCTGGACGATGGGTATTGTTGTAGAAGGTAAAGAAGCAGCCTTGCGCATATTTAATAATGTATGTTAATTGTAATTTAATTTGGTCAAAGAAATGCCCCAATAATAATTTTTATAATATAAAGCAACTATTTTAAAGAAAAGCATTCATTTCAATTTAAAGAATTTCCAATGCATTATCATTGCATCCAAAAATAAAAAAAAAAAAAAATATATGCCAGCATTGCACGAAGCTGTGTCGAAAAATGAGTAATTAAGAGCGGATATAATTGCAGTTTTATTGAGGTAAGAATTTTTGATTTTTTTTATTCAGAATACAGGGCCGAAGGTCAGCGCTGCTGTCCTCATAAAATTTATCAGGTTACAGAACTTTTTTTATTATTTTGGTGTTTAGGAATTTTTCTATTTTGAACTTGAAATTAAATGAGAAAAGAATTTTGTGGGAATATTAAGTGTGAATGCATTCTTTGCATAGAGACTATAAGTCGGAGCCAATTTTGCTCAGAGGTTACAATATTAGAAAAATTCATTTAATTATTATTATTTTTTGTGTCGAGGTTACACTTGGCTCACATTTTCATTTTTTTTTATTTGAGGAGATTACGCTTGGCTCATTTACATTTTCATTGACATTTTTCTTTGCGGAGAGGTTACAATATACATTTTTGCTGTTTCACAAGCGAAGGCATCAATTTTCTCAGTATCAATGGTGCTGCTCCACGAAATAATTTACAGAATTACTTTTAATCCTTTAATTAAATCCGCATTAAAGCTAGTCATCCGAGAAGAGCATGCTGGGTGGGCAAAAGATCTTATGAATGTGTTGTCGCCATTTGGATGTGTCCATGTTTGGGAATGTCTGCGAGGAGCCCCAGTTCTTCTTTGGAACTGCTATGTTGCAACAGTTTAACTAATTTAATATTTCGTTTCGAGTGAATAAGAAACAAAACGCCGGGTGAGGGCGGAAAATGTTACTGTGTTATGCAATTGTCGTCGGTGTAAATTTCATGCGTGTAAAAGAGGTATAGCTCAACAAGACCCGACAGGTAAACAAAAACAATGAAATATCAAGATTTTGAAGTAACAAAAATTCCAACAGAAATACGTAAGATTCAAACTACAAAGATATGGTGTAAGATAAAGTACATAACTTTCATTTCCATTTTCAGTGTACACTGAACTGCCAGAATATTATGGCCACCGAGCTACTACGGATATACACCCTTCCAGGCGATAGCAGCACCACCTGACGAGAATTGACTTGCAGTGAGACACACACACACACGAAGCATGTACGAGGTGCATTCAAGTTCTAAGGCCACCGATTTTTTTTCTCCCGACTGGAAAGAGATAGAAACATGCGCATTGTTTTAAAATGAGGCTGCGTTCATCGTCAATACGTCCCAGAGATGGCAGCACCGTACGGCAGATGGAATTTTACCGCCAGCGGCGAGAATGAGAACTGTTTTAATACTTAAAATGGCGACGTTTTCCTTACTTGAACAGCGTGCAATCATTCGTTTTCTGAATTTGCGTTGTGTGAAACCAATTGAAATTCATCGACAGTTGAAGGAGACATGTGGTGATGGAGTTATGGATGTATCAAAAGTGTGTTTGTGGGTGCGACAGTTTAATGAAGGCAGAACATCGTGTGACAACAAACTGAAACAACCTCGGGCTCGCACAAGCTGGTCTGACGACATGATCGAGAAAGTGGAGAGAATTGTTTTGGGGGATCACCGTATGACTGTTGAACAGATCGCCTCCAGAGTTGGCATTTATGTGGGTTTTGTGCACACAATCCTGCATGACGACCTGAAAATGCGAAAAGTGTCATCCAGGTGGATGCCACGAATGCTGACGGACGACCACACGGCTGCCCGTGTGGCATGTTGCCAAGCAATGTTGACACGCAACGACAGCATCAATCGGACTTCCTTTTCGTCGGTTGTGACAATGGATGAGACGTGGATGCCATTTTTCAATCCACAAACAAGGCGCCAGGTAGCTCAATGGAAGCACACAGATTCACCGCCACCAAAAAAATTTCGGGTAACCGCCAGTGCTGAAAAAATGATGGTGTCCTTGTTCTGGGACAGCGAGGGTGTAATCCTTACCCATTGCGTTCCAAAGGGCACTACGGTAAGGTAACAGGTGCATCCTACGAAAATGTTTTGAAGAAAAAATTCCTTCCTGCACTGCAACAAAAACGTCCGGGAAGGGCTGCGCGTGTGCTGTTTCACCGAGACAACGCACCCGCACTTCGAGCTAACGTTACGCAACAGTTTCTTCGTGATAACAACTTTGAAGTGATTCCTCATGCTCCCTACTCACCTGACCTGGCTCCTAGTGACTTTTGGCTTTTTCCAACAATGAAAGACACTCTCCGTGGCCGCACATTCACCAGCCGTGCAGCTATTGCCTCAGCGATTTTCCATTGTTCCAAACAGACTCCTAAAGAAGCCTTCGCCGCTGCCATGGAATCATGGCGTCAGCGTTGTGAAAAATGTGTACGTCTGCAGGGCGATTACGTCGAGAAGTAACGCCAGTTTCATCGATTTCGCGTGAGTAGTTAATTAGAATAAAGAAATCGGAGGCCTTAGAACTTGAATGCACCTCGTAGTATCAGTCAGCTTGCTGTCCGTGTGTAGAATGAGGAAGGCGAACGATCTGAGTTTGGTCTAGAGCAGATTGTGACGGCCCGGAGGTTCGGCGTGAACTTATCAGGAACTTCATGATTTGTAGGATGTTCGAGGAGTGCTGTGGTGTCTTGAGCACGTTGGTAAACGAAGGTGAAACCAAGTCCAGACGTTGTACGTTTCGGTGGCCACTCTTTATTGCAGATGCCGGACGTCTTAGGTTTGACAGACTGGTAAAACAGGACAGGCAGCGAACTGTGGCGAAACTAACATCAGACGTTATTGCTGCCCAGAGTACAAGTGTGGCTAAACACACAGTGCACCTAATACCCCTAACGATAGGCCTCCGCAGCCGACGACCTGGGCATGTGCCAGTGTTAACACCGCGGCATCACCAACTACGACTGAAATGGGAATGTGACCATCGGCGCTGGACTTCGGCGCAGTGGCAGAGCATTGTATGGTCCTATGGATACTGATACCTTATTCATCATGCCGATGGAAGGGTGTAAATCCATTGCCTTCCAATGGAACAATTCCTTGACACTGTACTGCAGCACAAAGACAAGCTGATGGCGGCTCCTTTATGCTCCAGGGAACATTCACGTGCGAATCCATTTGTCCAGTGGAGCTTGTTCAAGGCACCATGACTACGAAGGAGTATCACACACTGGTTGCATACTGGGGACACGCATTCGTGGTGATTATGGTTCCTGGCGGGAGTGGCACTATTCAACAAGATAATGCTCCATCTCAGAAGTCCAGGAGTGTGATGAAGTGCTTCGAGGCACACACCGGCGAGTTCCCATTGATGTGCTGGCCTCCCAGCTCGCCAGATCTGAATCCAATTGAACACATTTGGGATTTTGCTGCACGTAAAGTCAGAGCTCATTTCCCTCCTCCCCGGAATTTACGGGAATTTGGTGACTTTTGTATGCAGATGTGGTGCCAACGCCCTCCAGCGACCTACCAAATCCTCATTACTTCCATGCCACGGGACGTCGCCGCTGGTTGGCTCTGAGCACTATGCGACTTAACTTCTGAGGTTATCAGTCGCCTAGAACTTAGAACTAATTAAACCTACGTAACCTAAGGACATCACACACATCCATGCCCGAGGCAGGATTCGAACCTGCGACCGGAGCGGTCGCCCGGTTCCAGACTGTAGCGCCTAGAACTGCACGGACACTCCGACCGGCACGTCACCGCTGTAATCCGTGCCAAAGGTGGACATACTGTAGCAGACTTTGTAAATTATACGGATGATTTGGAATTAGTTACATCACCAACATCGGTATTCGCGAGTGGAAATATCATTTTCCTCTATTGGTTTCGAGTTCTCACGTAAGGGTCTTCACAGGCAGGATAAGCACTAAAGTTTTGGGTTTGTAGAGAGATAATTTCCAGTCTATATCTTCGGAATTATGTTGTGCGAGCGATCGGCAGGCTACTGCGGTGTGCTTGATATCGAGAAGTACCGCGAAAATGGTATAATATTATGGCAAACCATGCAAAAATACATATGTTCTTGTAATCCCAGAGTCTGGAGATGAGTGTAGAAAAGCAAACAAGCAGGTCCAGCCCCGAAACAGTAACGTGTTTGTGCTGAGGGGGAGCGAGCCCGAATTTGTAGAACACATGCTGTCCCGTTAGGATTGCTGGGAGCAATGCACCCTGTGCTATTCGGTGACGTCAGTATCCCCAGGTACCGCATCAGCAATGGGAAAACACATGTGCTGCCCAGAGATGTCTGGCATATGGGACAGGATGAGCATGTGTTTGAGTTCTGTGACATCAGTATAACACTCCAAGAACTCTGACTGTATACCAGAAAACAGAAGCAACTTTCACCTGCTCACTGCAGGTAACAGTGGCGAGAGAGAGATGGCTCGCACTGGCTTGAGTCTGATGGTGGACTCTGTAAATATGTCTTCACTCCCGTCTGGTCGCATTAGAAACGGTGGCTAGGTGATCACGTATTTTCGAGAGGAATTTCTCAGGTGTCTACATCTACATCTACATCTACATCCATACTCCGCAAGCCACCTGACGGTGTGTGGCGGAGGGTACCTTCAGTACCTCTATCGGTTCTCCCTTCTATTCCAGTCTCGTATTGTTCGTGGAAAGAAGGATTGTCGGTATGCCTCTGTGTGGGCTCTAATCTCTCTGATTTTATCCTCATGGTCTCTTCGCGAGATATACGTAGGAGGGAGCAATATACTGCTTGACTCTTCGGTGAAGGTATGTTCTCGAAACTTTGACAAAAGCCCGTACCGAGCTACTGAGCGTCTCTCCTGCAGAGTCTTCCACTGGAGTTTATCTATCATCTCCGTAACGCTTTCGCGATTACTAAATGATCCTGTAACGAAGCGCGCTGCTCTCCGTTGGATCTTCTCTATGTCTTGTATCAACCCTATCTGGTACGGATCCCACACTGCTGAGCAGTATTCAAGCACTGGGCGAACAAGCGTACTGTAACATACTTCCTTTGTTTTCGGATTGCATTTCCTTAGGATTCTTTCAATTAATCTCAGTCTGGCATGTGCTTTACCGACAATCAACATTATATGATCATTCCATTTTAAATCACTCCTAATGCGTACTCCCAGATAATTTATGGTATTAACTACTTCCAGTTGCTGACCCGCTATTTTGTAGCTAAATGATAAAGGATCTATCTTTCTGTGTATTCGCAGCACATTACACTTGTCTACATTGAGATTCAGTTGCCATTCCCTGCACCATGCGTCAATTCGCTGCAGATCCTCCTGCATTTCAGTACAATTTTCCATTGTTACAACCTCTCGATACACCACAGCATCATCTGCAAAAAGCCTCAGTGAACTTCCGATGTCATCCACCAGGTCATTTATGTATATTGTGAATAGCAACGGTCCTATGACACTCCCCTGCGGCACACCTGAAATTACTCTTACTTCGGAAGACTTCTGTCCATTGAGAATAACATGCTGCGTCCTGTTATCTAGGAACTGCTCAATCCAATCACACAATTGGTCTGATAGTCCATATGCTCTTACTTTGTTCATTAAACGACTGTGGGGAACTGTATCGAACGCCTTGCGGAAGTCAAGAAACACGGCATCTACCTGTGAACCCGTGTCTATGGCCCTCTGAGTCTCGTGGACGAATAGCGCGAGCTGGGTTTCACATGACCGTCTTTTTCTAAACCCATGCTGATTCCTACAGAGTAGATTTCTAGTCTCCAGAAAAGTCATTATACTCGAACACAATACGTGTTCCAAAATTCTACAACTGATCGACGTTAGAGATATAGGTCTATAGTTCTGCACATCTGTTCGACGTCCCTTCTTGAAAACGGGCATGACCTGTGCCCTTTTCCAATCCTTTGGAACGCTACGCTCTTCTAGTTTGAAAGGGATGTCACTGCTTCATGCTTGAGGGCACCTGTGCATGGTTTGACAGCTGACAGCCGCATCGCTTCATGGGGGCTGCTGGTAGCCTCCTGTGCGCTCTAATGGACAGGGGGTGGTGGACGGTGCTTGTGTATGTTGATTGCGTGACTGTTGAATTATTTTGCTAGCATGTCTGTAGGCTGTGCTATGCATCATTTGGACAGTTTACGAGTTGATTTCGTGTCTGCACATCTGTGTATTGCATTACTTAGGAAGAGTTTGCATGTCTGTGCTGAAATATTGTGAGTAATTTAGGAGTTGTTCTGCAGAGCATTATTTAGGAGTAGTTTAGAAGTCTGTGGGCTGTGTGGCGTGACCCCAAGCGTGTCAGATCGTGTGTTTTGTGTCGATGTGATAAATATACTATCTTTCAAAGTCCATCCCTAAATAAATTGTTCCTAAATAAATAAAGTACACTCCTTCCTTACTCTCCCCAGCAGACGAGCGCAGGCTGAGGCTTTTTGCACCATTTCCCACCTCCAGACAACCATCTCGGATTACGTCACAGGAGGGACGACAGCATCCTCTGGTGGCAGTACTGTGTACTAGGTCAGTTCGACTCTAGATCTCATGGTGAAGACACTGTCTGCAAAATAAAGACTTATATCCATCACAGGCAGAGTCCTTTTCCCACCATTTTGCCCCACCATCTTGGATTACATCACAGAACAGATGACAACAGAGCCCTCTGGTGGCAGTACTGTGCACTAGGCCTGATCCTCGTAGCAAACACACTGTTTACCACCACCTTGGATAACGTACTTGCTTCATGAGCTGACATCATGACCCCCATATTGGATTACATCACGGAATGGACAACAGTGCCCTCTGGTGGTGGTACTGTGTACTAGGTCAGTTGGAGTCCCGATATTGTGGAGAACACACTAGATGGCTGTACTGCATCAAATTGTTTAAATAAATAGTGCATGCAAAGTAATAAAGACTTACGTCCAGCGCAGATTGAGTCCTCTCCCCGCCATTTCCTAGGACGAGGTGGTGGTTGTGTGAATTAGGTTAATGGAGGTAGCCCAAGTGACTTATTTTCCCACCATTTTCTTAGGTTAGTAGAGGTGTGTTACATTATCCTGATGGAATTTGAACTTCCCAGCATTTTCTGGGAGAGGGGGTTAGGTTAGTGGAGGTAGCCCAACTGATCGAACTACATGTCAAAATTCATACTTCCTGCCAGAATTCGCCATCTTGATTGATGTCGTGGCCATTCATGCACTGTTGCCAAGTCTACTCACCTCCATCTCGGAAGACTTAATCGCCACCATCTTGGATACATCTGGCAACAATGCAGAGTGGGCCAGAACGAACTTAGTCCCAATACTGTCATAATGTTGTGACTTACCAGTGTATGGCCCACCCGGTTAGCCATGCGGTCTAAAGCACTGCTTACCGGGCAGGAAGGCATGTCAGTCCCTGAAACGAATCCACCCGGATGATTAGTCTCGAGGTCCAGTGTGCTGGCCAGGTGGTTTTCCGTCTGCCTCGGTGGATGCGGGCTGATTCCCCTTATTACTCCTGAGTTACACTATGTCGGCGATTGCTGCACAAACACTATCTCCACATACATGTACACCATCATTACTCTACCACACAAACATTGGGACTAAACTCGTCTGATGTGAGACGCTCCTGGGGGGGGGGGGGGGGGGATGTCCACTGGGGCCGAACTGCACAATAACCCTGGGCTCGGTGAGGAGCGGCAGTTTGGTTCGGTTTGCAGACTGCTGTTTCTGTTGTGGGGTTCTGAACCACTGAGGGCTATGGCGCAGACGAAGCCTCTCCATCGTTTCTAGGTCCCCAATACAATACAATACCAGTGGTATGCCTGTATAAAAACTTAACTACAAAAGCGAGAGAAGCGAATGTCACAAACAAGTGTGCACGCATGAGCACATCCATTTCTTATTGTCAGGTTTGCGACTGACTGACCAACTGGCCTGAGCGTAGAGCAAGATTCTGGCTGCTGAAAATCAGGCGGACTTTCGACCTTGAAAATTAATCCGTTTGAAAGGGTTTTAAAGTATCTTGCCGATTTTGATTTTTGACTGATTTTAGAGAGCAAATACTGCCAAATGCTCTGTGCGGTGCACGAGACAAATACGCAAAGTATTGTTCTTCACAGTTCCTGGGAGTCGTTAGTTGGCGGACCTGGATTACTTCTACGCTATCTGCTCAGAAGTATCCAGGCACCGTTCTTTAGTGCGGAAGTGGTCACTAGATGTCACTAGACGCGGATCCAACAGTAAAAAAGGGGCAGCGAGCATTACGTTGCCATAAGAAAAACATTAACAGCAGAATGGATCCACAAAGAACTCTGTGACTGTGGACATGGACTACCTCTTGGACGTCATCTGCGTAACAAATCCGATAGGCACACTGTGGTGTCACCGCCAGACATCACACTTGCTAGGTGGTAGCTTTAAATCGGCCGCGGTCCATTAGTACATGTCGGACCCGCGTGTCGCCACTGTCAGTGATCGCAGACCGAGCGCCACCACACGGCAGGTCTAGAGACAGACTGACTAGCACTCGCACCAGTTGTACGGACGACTTTGCTAGCGACTACACTGACGAAGCCTTTCTCTCATTTGCGGAGAGATAGTTAGAATAGCCTTCAGCTAAGTCCATGTGGGGAATTTAAGGAGATGGGACCTGGATAAACTGAAAGAACCAGGGGTTGTACAGAGTTTCAGGGAGAGCATAAGGAAACAATTGACAGGAATGGGGGAAAGAAATACAGTAGAAGAGGAATGGGTAGCTTTGAGGGATGAAGTAGTGAAGGCAGCAGAGGATCAAGTAGGTAAAAAGACGAGGGCTAGTAGAAATCCTTGGGTTACAGAAGAAATATTGAATTTAATTGATGAAAGGAGAAAATATAAAAATGCAGTAAATGAAGCAGGCAAAAAGGAATACAAACGTCTCAAAAATGAGATCGACAGAAAGTGCAAAATGGCTAAGCAGGGATGGCTAGAGGACAAATGTAAGGATGTAGAGGCTTATCTCACTATGGGTAAGATAGATACTGCCTACAGGAAAATTAAGGAGACCTTTGGAGATAAGAGAACCACTTGTATGAACATCAAGAGCTCAGATGGAAACCCAGTTCTAAGCAAAGAAGGGAAAGCAGAAAGGTGGAAGGAGTATATAGAGGGTCTATACAAGGGCGATGTACTTGAGGACAATATTATGGAAAGGGAAGAGGATGTAGATGAAGTTGAAATGGGTGATACGATACTGCGTGAAGAGATTGACAGAGCACTGAAAGACCAGAGTCGAAACAAGGCCCCCGGAGTAGACAACATTCCATTGGAACTACTGACGGCCTTGGGAGAGCCAGTCCTGACAAAACTCTACCATCTGGTGAGATGTATGAGACAGGTGAAATACCCTCAGACTTCAAGAAGAATATAATAATTCCAATCCCAAAGAAAGCAGGTGTTGACAGATGTGAAAATTACCGAACAATCAGTTTAATAAGCCACAGCTGCAAAATACTAACACGAATTCGTTACAGACGAATGGAAAAACTAGTAGAAGCCAACCTCGGGGAAGATCAGTTTGGATTCCGTAGAAATACTGGAACACGTGAGGCAATACTGACCTTACGACTTATCTTAGAAGAAAGATTAAGGAAAGGCAAACCTACGTTTCTAGCATTTGTAGACTTAGAGAAAGCTTTTGACAATGTTGACTGGAATACTCTCTTTCAAATTCTAAAGGTGGCAGGGGTAAAATACAAGGAGCGAAAGGCTATTTACAATTTGTACAGAAACCAGATGGCAGTAATAAGAGTCGAGGGACATGAAAGGGAAGCAGCGGTGGGGAAGGGAGTAAGACAGGGTTGTAGCCTCTCCCCGATGTTATTCAATCTGTATATTGAGCAAGCAGTAAAAGAAACAAAAGAAAATTTCGGAGTAGGTATTAAAATCCATGGAGAAGAAATAAAAACTTTGAGGTTTGCCGATGACATTGTAATTCTGTCAGAGACAGCAAAGGACTTGGAAGAGCAGTTGAACGGAATGGATGGTATCTTGAAGGGAGGATATAAGATGAAAATCAACAAAAGCAAAACGAGGATAATGGAATGTAGTGGAATTAAGTCGGGTGATGTTGAGGGTATTAGATTAGGAAATGAGACACTTAAAGTAGTAAAGGAGTTTTGCTATTTAGGGAGTAAAATAACCGATGATGGTCGAAGTAGTGAGGATATAAAATGTAGACTGGCAATGGCAAGGAAAGCGTTTCTCAAGAAGAGGAATTTGTTAACATCGAGTATAGATTTAAGTGTCAGGAAGTCGTTTCTGAAAGTATTTGTATGGAGTGTAGCCATGTATGGAAGTGAAACATGGACGATAACTAGTTTGGACAAGAAGAGAATAGAAGCTTTCGAAATGTGGTGCTACAGAAGAATGCTGAAGATAAGGTGGGTAGATCACATACCTAATGAGGAAGTATTGAATAGGATTGGGGAGAAGAGAAGTTTGTGGCACAACTTGACCAGAAGAAGGGATCGGTTGGTAGGACATGTTCTGAGGCATCAAGGCACCACCAATTTAGTATTGGAGGGCAGCGTGGAGGGTAAAAATCGTAGGGGGAGACCAAGAGATGAATACACTAAGCAGATTCAGAAGGATGTAGGTTGCAGTAGGTACTGGGAGATGAAGAAGCTTGCACAGGATAGAGTAGCATGGAGAGCTGCGTCAAACCAGTCTCAGGACTGAAGTCCACAACAACAACAACAAGTCCATGGCTACGACCTAGCAAGGCGCCATTAACCATTTCTAGAGAGAGTCTCACTTGTATCAACAAGAATGCTGTATACAAAGGATGGATTAAAGTTAAGTATTCCAGCAACTACGTACTTTTCTTTATAGCATTCATTACGTATCCTGTTTCAGACCTAAAGCAAGCCTGCGTGTGTAAACGCGTGCCTTTCGGTTACCCGTCTCTGTGGACTGACTGTCTTGTCAGTCCACAACAGACACTTCATCCCTTTTGAAGTTGCCCGAGTCGACTGTCTGTGATGATTAGAAATGCGTTGAGACAAACACAGCTAAACCGTAACGAGTTCTTTTTTGTTGTTAGGGTGTGGTTCCCTGATTGCGGTTAAGAGAACGCTAAATGAGTGAGCCGTGGTGCGAATGTTCTCTTTGCCTCATACATCGATAGTGGTCAGTTCTTTTGATTGCGACCAAAAGATATGGCAGAGGAGTGGGGGTGCTAAGTAATACCCTCTCGGTGAGCGATGAAGAGACAGAAGGCTGTACAGCGTTCCTCGGGACGGTGAGAGCTTCGGTGTGCTCTCAGTAATGGCTCTGCACTAGCTATTGTCTTGCGTGGCGAAGCGATGGAGAACACCTGTATCGCCGTAGCGGTTTGAAGCGACTCGCACTGAGAGAGTTCTCTGGCCTGGGGCATAGCGGATGGGAACTTCTACCGCACGCCTTGGGCGGAGCTATGGCTTTTGGGATACGGCAGTGCGATAGTGACTTCTAGCTAGCATCGTGAACATTCTGTGGAACCTGCGTGATATAAGTAAACAGGCAGAATACGGCGTTGCAGTCGGTAACGCCTATATAAGACAAGTGTCTGGCGCAGTTCTCAGACCGATTACTACTGCTACAATGGCAGGATTTAAGTGGGTTTTAATGTCGTGTTATAGTCGGCGCACGAGCGATGGGATACAGCATCTCCGAAGTAGCGATGAAGTGGGGATTTTCCGTACGACCGTTTCACGAGTGTACCGTGAATATCAGGAATGCGGTAAAACATCAAATCTCCGACGTCTCTGTGACCGGAAAATGATCCTGCAAGAACGGGACCCACGACGACTGAGGAGAATCGTTCAATGTGACAGAAGTGCAACTCTTTCGCAAACTGTTGCTGATTTCAGTGCTGGGCCATCAACAATTGTCAGCGTGAGAACCGTTCAACGAAACATCATCGATATGGGCTTTCGGAGCCGAAGGCCCACCAGTGTACCCTTGCTGACTGCACGACACAAAGCGTTACGTCTCGCATGGAGCCGTCAACACCGACATTGTCTGTTGATGACGGAACATGTTGACTAGTCGGACGAGTCTCGTTTCAAGTTGTATCGGGTGGATGGACGTGTGCAGGTACGGAGACAACATCATGAATCTGTGGACCCTGTAAGTAAGCAGGGCACTGTTCAAGTTGGTGGAGGCTCTGTGGTGGCGTGGGACGTGTGTAGTTGGACTGATATGGGTCCCCTGATACGTCTGACAGTGATACGCACGTAAGCATCCTGTCTGATCACCTGCGTCCATTCATGTCCATTGTGCATTTCGACAGACTTGGGCAATTCCAGCAGGACAATGCGACAATCTATACGTCCAGAATCGCTACAAAGTGGCTCCAGAAACACTCGTCTGAGTTTAAACACTTCCGCTGGCCACCGAACTCCCAGACGTGAACATTATTGAGCATATCTGGGAATCCTTGCAACGTGCTGTTCAGAAGAGATCTCCACCCCTTCGTACTCTTACGGATTTATGGACAGTCCTGCAGGATTCGTGGAGATGCCGTGTCCCATTGCTCGTGCGCCGACTATAACACCAAGTTAAAACTCACTTAAATCTTGATAACCTGCCATTGCAACAGCAGGAACCGATCTAACAACTGCACCAGATACTTGTTGTTGCCGACCGCAGCGCCGTATTCTGCCTGTTTACATATCTTTACATCTGAATACGCATGCCTTTACCAGTTTCTTTGGCGCTTCTGTGTATTACGGTACTGACCACAGCATTAGAGAAATCTGGTACCACCCTACCGAATAAGCGAATAAAATTCCCCACTAAACACACCGTGTTTACAAAGACTAACAAACAGACGTTTTCTGTTGACAGTGGACGTTGCGTCAATCATACGAGAGGCTGTAACGGTTTGGACTGACTCCACCTAAGCACTGAAAAATATGCAACTTCAAATATTTTGTGAAACGTTAGAGAAAATTCGCCTAGTGGTTTTTCGGGCACAGTGTCCCAATATGTGTCTTATGTAACTCGTGTTTCAGATAAGCAGAAGTCAGTACTAAATCGTAGCAAGAATGTGACCAAGTACTGCCTGTGATGTATCAGCAAGACTTGTTGACCAGTACTCGAGATGAGGAGTCGCATCCACTTGAGAAAGCTGTACTCATGCTGACTTTCAGAACAGAATGCGGTCTTCCGTGGAATAAGCATTCCTAATGACTCACTGCTGTGATGCACACAGATGGAAAAAACCAACGACTTAGTCACACAGGTAAAGTGACAGGACAACTACACTACACCTACATCCACGCTCCGCAAGTCACCTTACGGTGTGCGGCGGGGGGTACTTCTCATACCACTGAGTTTTCCCCGTCCCCTGCACATCTAAAAAATGACACGGGGAAAAATGATTGTCGGTAAACCTTAGTATTAGCTACAGTTTCTACGATTCTCTCGTTGTGGTCATTTTGCAAGGGAGGAAACAGTATGTCGCCGCCTCTTCAGAGAAAATACTTTCGCTGATTTCCACAGTAAACCTCCCTGTCAAGCACAACACTTCTTTTCCAGTTTTGCCACTGAAGTTTTGTTGAGAATCTCTGTAATCTGCCTCACCGACTAAGCGATCCTGTGGTGAAACACAACATTTTTCGTTGCATCTTCAGTAACCCTTCTATTTATTCATTCTGGTAAGAGTCCGAGACTGATGAGAAGTTTTCAAGTATCAGTTGAACAAGAATTCTGTAAGCCACTTGATTTTGGATGAAACATACTCCCTTAATGTTCTTCCAATGAATCTGAACTGCCGGCCCTGGTGGCCGAGCGGTTCTAGGCGCTACAGTCTGAAACAGCGCAACCTCTACGGTCGCAGGTTCGAATCCTGACTCGGGCACGGATGTGTGTGATGTCCTTAGGTTAGTTAGTTTTAAGTAGTTCTTAGTTCTTGGGGACTGATGACCTCAGAAGTTAAGTCCCATAGTGCTCAAAGCCATTTGAACCATTTTTGAATCTCAGTTAGTATTTGCTTAACGCGATCAATCCTCTTTACGTCGGTATGGACTGCTGTTCCTAGGTATTTTACGGAAGTTACTGTTTCCAGTGGTTTGTCGCCAATACCGTAATCGAACAGTTGTGGGTTTCCTCATCCGTTTTCGCGAATTAGGTTAATTTTCTTTCCACTGACAGTCTACTGTTAGTCTCTGCACCAGTCTGCATACTGCAGATCTGTCACACATCCTCATAGTATCTCTCAAATTACCTTCATGGCTGTCGATTTAGTACCATGAAGAGTGACTTGCTGTCTCCTGTATGCAAGGGAGTCCTGAAGCCACTCAGAAATATGGTCTGATACTTGGAAAGGTCGCATCTGGCTTCCTGAACGACACTGCGGGACTGCGTCGTGGAACACGGCACTTGTATACTACGCTATGGACAGCATGGACGAGCGGATCGAGCTTGATACGCAAAACCCCTGTTTGTGGAGCCCATGTTGGTTTTTCTAGAGGAGATTCTAGTACTTCAAAAACGTTGTAACACGTGAGTGTCAAATACACTCCTGGAAATTGAAATAAGAACACCGTGAATTCATTGTCCCAGGAAGGGGAAACGTTATTGACACATTCCTGGGGTCAGATACATCACATGATCACACTGACAGAACCACAGGCACATAGACACAGGCAACAGAGCATGCACAATGTCGGCACTAGTACATTGTATATCCACCTTTCGCAGCAATGCAGGCTGCTATTCTCCCATGGAGACGATCGTAGAGATGCTGGATGTAGTCCTGTGGAACGGCTTGCCATGCCATTTCCACCTGGCGCCTCAGTTGGACCAGCGTTCGTGCTGGACGTGCAGACCGCGTGAGACGACGCTTCATCCAGTCCCAAACATGCTCAATGGGGGACAGATCCGGAGATCTTGCTGGCCAGGGTAGTTGACTTACACCTTCTAGAGCACGTTGGGTGGCACGGGATACATGCGGACGTGCATTGTCCTGTTGGAACAGCAAGTTCCCTTGCCGGTCTAGGAATGGTAGAACGATGGGTTCGATGACGGTTTGGATGTACCGTGCACTATTCAGTGTCCCCTCGACGATCACCAGTGGTGTACGGCCAGTGTAGGAGATCGCTCCCCACACCATGATGCCGGGTGTTGGCCCTGTGTGCCTCGGTCGTATGCAGTCCTGATTGTGGCGCTCACCTGCACGTCGCCAAACACGCATACGACCATGATTGGCACCAAGGCAGAAGCGACTCTCATCGCTGAAGACGACACGTCTCCATTCGTCCCTCCATTCACGCCTGTCGCGACACCACTGGAGGCGGGCTGCACGATGTTGGGGCGTGAGCGGAAGACGGCCTAACGGTGTGCGGGACCGTAGCCCAGCTTCATGGAGACGGTTGCGAATGGTCCTCGCCGATACCCCAGGAGCAACAGTGTCCCTAATTTGCTGGGAAGTGGCGGTGCGGTCCCCTACGGCACTGCGTAGGATCCTACGGTCTTGGCGTGCATCCGTGCGTCGCTGCGGTCCGGTCCCAGGTCGACGGGCACGTGCACCTTCCGCCGACCACTGGCGACAACATCGATGTACTGTGGAGACCTCACGCCCCACGTGTTGAGCAATTCGGCGGTACGTCCACCCGGCCTCCCGCATGCCCACTATACGCCCTCGCTCAAAGTCCGTCAACTGCACATACGGTTCACGTCCACGCTGTCGCGGCATGCTACCAGTGTTAAAGACTGCGATGGAGCTCCGTATGCCACGGCAAACTGGCTGACACTGACGGCGGCGGTGCACAAATGCTGCGCAGCTAGCGCCATTCGACGGCCAACACCGTGGTTCCTGGTGTGTCCGCTGTGCCGTGCGTGTGATCATTGCTTGTACAGCCCTCTCGCAGTGTCCGGAGCAAGTATGGTGGGTCTGACACACCGGTGTCAATGTGTTCTTTTTCCCATTTCCAGGAGTGTATTTATGTATGCATATGTGAATGTGTGCAGTCCTAAAGCATCGTCTGCGCACAGACCATCGCAGCGCCGCGAAACGGCATCAAGAAGGCGCTGACTCCCGCGTCAGTGTGGAAAGAGCAGGCAGCGCCCCACGCCCAGGGACGGCCGCGGTGGCCGAGCGGTTCTAGGCGCTTCAGTCCGGAACCGCGCGACTGCTACTGTCGCACGTTCGAATCCTGCCTCGGGCATGGATGTGTGTGTTGTCCTTAGGTTCGTTAGGTTTAAGTAGTTCTTAGTTCTAGGTGACTGATGACCTCAGATGTGAAGTCCCACAGTGCTCAGAGCCATTTGAACCAACCCACGTCCAGGAAGACAGAGTTAAGCGCCCCCTGTCAACGCTGATATAACCAGCCACCTATCGCTGGTCGTCCCCAGTTCGGTCGCAGACTTTGGGAGCCTCAGCATTCAATAATAGGAAGGCGATACTTAGCCTGAGTCGTGTGAGAAGCAATAGCGCATAAAAATATTTACACATAGGAGACACAGGAGCATATCAACATACCTCATAATGAGAAGTTATGTTTCTTTCCCTTTTTAGAAATAGTGTTCTGTTAATCTGAAAATGTGACGTACACATCGCTTTGCAATCCTGTCACCGGCCAACGCAACTTCTCTCCTTCTTTGTTTTTTTTCGGTGCTGACTCCACAGTAAGCGACACAACAGTATAGGGCTATTACAAATGATTGAAGCGATTTCATAAATTCACTGTAGCTCCATTCATTGACATATGGTCACGACACACTACAGATACGTAGAAAAACTCATAAAGTTTTGTTCGGCTGAAGCTGTACTTCAGGTTTCTGCCGTCAGAGCACTCAAGAGCGCAGTGAGACAAAATGGCGACAGGAGCCGAGAAAGCGTATGTCGTGCTTGAAATGCACTCAGATCAGTCAGTCATAACAGTGCAACGACACTTCAGGACGAAGTTCAACAAAGATCCACCAACTGATAACTCCATTCGGCGATGGTATGCGCAGTTTAAAGCTTCTGGATGCCTCTGTAAGGGGAAATCAACGGGTCGGCCTGCAGTGAGCGAAGAAACGCGTGCGGGCAAGATTCACGCGTAGCCCGCGTAAAAGTGGCTCATGCCACAACTGGAGACCGACAGAGCCGACTTCATCTTTCAACAGGATAGTGCTCCACCGCACTTCCATCATGATGTTCGGCATTTCTTAAACAGGAGATTGGAAAACCGATGGATCGGTCGTGGTGGAGATCATGACCAGCAATTCATGTCATGGCCTCCACGCTCTCCCGACTTAACCCCATGCGATTTCTTTCTGTGGGGTTATGTGAAAGATTCAGTTTTTAAACCTCCTCTACCAAGAAACGAGCCAGAACTGCGAGCTCGCATCAACGAAGCTTTCCAACTCGTTGATGGGGACATGCTGCGCCGAGTGTGGGGGGAACTTGATTGTCGGCTTGATGTCTGTCGAATCACTAAAGGGGCACATATCGAACATTTGTGAATGCCTAAAACAACTTTTTGAGTTTTTGTATTTGTGTGCAAAACATTTTGAAAATATCTCAAATAATAAAATTATTGTAGAGCTGTGAAATCGCTTCAATCATTTGTAATAACCCTGTATGTATGTATGTATCTCCTCCTAAACCACTGAACCAACTTCAGCCAAACTTGGCACACGTGGCATCTACTGATTGGAATGAATCACTGTGGTGTTAAAAACTGCCTGTCTACCAAAGGTGAAAAAGCACTGAAGCCACTACTCGGCAATATTCGTATTTTAGTCAACCAGGTTTTCAGAATGAGAGTACTTACAAACGTGCAACAGAGTTGACACATAATTTCAAACCTTGACGAAACTTTCTATCGCTAACGACCCTCACAAAATTATGAAAGGAAAGAAATTATAGCTTACTAGATTTTCGCTGCTAGTGTAGTAAAACTGCCACATAAGGCACGACGCTCTAACCTATTGAAAGGTCTCTGTTGGATGTTCATGTTTAATTTCTTAAATCTGTTGTCATTTACGGCATAAATTCCTTTTCTAAAATTTACTGTGGCGTTTCTGACTAACTGGGAGGAGACTGAGTAGTGGAACGTGTTACTTTTACACATAAATAAGAACGATCTGTCACACTACTACACTTCAAAACACAGTTTATATGTAATTCATGTCACACAGTCTCATACGGAACCTACATCCGCTTTGTTTTATATACTGTATATGATAAGATACCGTCATCCCCATTCCCTTCTGTGTGAGAGGATGAATGAGCAAATGTATTTCTAGTTGCATGCTTGAGGGTAGCAGACAAGCCTGTCTGCTAGAGAACAGTAGGACCAACGTCGGAACAGGTAGCTACGCTTTCTAAAAGCAAAGAGGCTTCTATCCTTAGTATGATCCTGTCCGTCCTTTGTCGTGTTGGTATAGGAAGCTGCCTCTCTCTCCACTTCCGTTTGTATTTGTGAGCCACCCCTCAGGAGGGGACCAGGGCAGTCTGTCCGTGGCGAGCGTCTGAAGTGGTAAGATCTCCGGCTAAGCGCGTCTCTGCTAAGTCCGTAGGACAATGGATTTCTTCAGTTCAGCCTAAATGAAAATTTAATCACCTTTATTTCAGGTTTAGCTCTAAAATATCTAATGTTATCTCAAATTGCAGCGCAGTGTAATTCTCGTGTGAAGTTCAGAATATATTCCTGTAGTTGCTTTGTCACTACTTTGTGAGTAATGTGGAACCACGTGTTGATCAGTAACTCTAAGTTCATCAATCTTAAATGCGAATGTGCGTGAGATTATAACGTCTCGTCTTGACAATATTTTTCAATATAGCAACTTTTCTTTATGTTCAACCCACGTGGGGTGTACTTTGTGAAACCAGTACCACATGCTTATACAATTGTTTGACCCATCAGTTTAATAGTAAGACGATAGTAACCAGTTCGAGGTTTTTCTTTTGTAAATTGCTTTTCGATCTCATTTATTTTAATTATCAAAATTACTGTGGAGTTACACTCTTTGTGTAAACCAAGTTGACCACGTGAAGCATGTGGTGTAATCATCAAAGTAGCCCTCAGCTATTCTTTTCGGGAAGATTTCACAAAGAATTAATATGAATTTAGTATACCAGTGTGTGGTAATTACAAGACGGACAGGATTGTGCTACGAACGTAACTTCTTTGGGTGAAAATTGAATCGGTTGGTAGTGGTTAATTTTCTGTTGCGTATGTTTCAACGTTATTTGTGTGTTGTTTTATGAATGCAATGTTGTATGCAGTCTCCCAATCTTGGCTCCATATTTGATGTGTTCCGTAAGATTACAATCTCACATTTTCACAATCCTAAATAAGGCACCAGTTTAGTTAGGAATCAAGTTTAATATGCTGAAATTTCAATGATCAATGTTAAAATAAATTTCCAAAAATAAACTGATTTATTTCTTTTTATTTAAATTCTCTTTTATATATATATCACCGGTTGTCGCATGACTATTAAAAGATTATAATTAATGTTAGTCTGGTTGGGAATTTGGTAAGCTAGACTGGATACCTGGTGAAACAGTTGCTCAATAATGCAAGGTTAACTTCCCCAGACAGCTCACAGCTTTTAACCCGCTTTTATTGTCGATCAGCACCGCTTTCATAGCAAATAAAGCAACAACATTACACTATTACTTCTGTACCATTAATTGTATTCGTAACACATTTTATAGACGGTATTCACATATACCACTGAGTGCACCAGAAAAATTACATCACTGCAAAACGCTTAGTTTATGAGATATAGCATCGTAAACATTGAAATGCGTGAAGTACTACCGCGTCATGCATAAAGTTTTAAATTTATTACTTCGTTGCTAGTGGCTGTATTCGCAATACTTTTCGCAGACAGTATCCTCATCCGCCGAAGAAAGTCCATGTTGTTGTCTTGAGTCCAGAGACTGGTTTGATCAGGTCTCCGTGCTACTCTATCCTGTGCAAGCTTCTTCATCTACGAGTAATCACTGCAACCTACATGCCGCTGAATCTGCTTAGTGTATTCATCTCATTGTCTCCCTCTACAATTTTACCCTCCACGCTGCCTTTCAATAATGCCTCAGAACATGTCCTACCAATCGATCGCTCCTTCTAGTCAAATTGTGTCACAAAATGCTGGCCGCTGCGGACGAGCGGTTCTAGGCGCTTCAGTCCGGAACCGCGCAACTGCTAAGGTCGCACGTTCGACTCTTGCCTCGGGCATGGATGTTTGTGATGTCCTTAGGTTAGTTAGGTTTAAGTAGTTCTAAGTTCTACGGGACTGATAACCTCATATGTTAAGTTCCATAGTGCTCAGAGCCATTTGAACCATTTGAATTTTGCAACATATTTCTCTTCTCCCCAATTATATTGAGTACCTCCTCATTACTTACGTGTTCTACCCATCTAATACTCATCATTCTTCTGTAGCACCACATTTCGAAATCTTCTATTTTCTTCTTGCCTAAACTGTTAATCGTCCACGTTTCCCTTCCATACATGGCTACACTCCATACAAATACTTTCAGAAAAGACTTCCTAATACTTAAATCTATACTCGATGTTAACAAATTTCTCTTCTTCAGAAACGCTTTCCTCGCCATTGCCAGTCTACATTTTACATCCTCCCTACTTCGATCACCACCAGTTATTTTGCTCCCCAAATAGCAAGACTCATTTACTGCTTTAACTGTCTCATTTCCTAATCTAATTCCCTCAGCATCACCTGATCTAATTCGACTATATTCCACTATCCTCATTTTTCTTTGGTTGGTGTTTATATTATATCCTCCTTTGAAGACACTGTCCATTCCGTTCAACTACTTTTTCAATTCCTTTTCTGTCTCTGACAGACTTACATTGTTATTGGCAAACCTCAAAATTTTTATTTCTTCTCCATGGATTTTAATTCCTACTCCAATTTTTTTCTTTTGTTTTCTTTACTGATTGCTCAATATACAGATTGAATAACATCGGAGATAGGCTACAACCCTGTTTCACTCCCTTCTCAACCACTGCTTCCCTTTCATGCCCTTCGACTCTTATTACTGCCACCTGGTTTCTCTACAAATTGTAAATAGCTATTCGCTCCCTGTATTTGACTCTTGCCACCTTCAGAATTTGAAAGTGAGTATTACAGTCAACATTGTCAAAAGCTTTCTCTAAGTCTTCAAATACTAGAAACGTAGGTTTGCCTTTCCTTAATCTACCTTCTAAGATAAGTCTTGGCGGTCAGCATTGCGTCACGTGTGCCAACATTTCTATGGAATCCAAACTGATCTTCCCCGAGGTCGGCTTCTACCAGCTTTTCCATTCGTCTGTATGGAAATCGTGTTCTTGTATGGAGGAAGGGGAGGTGAACAGACAGAGGGGGAGGGGGGAAGAAATAAACAGCAGGATAGAAGAGGTGGAGATGTATAGAAAGAGGGGAGGGGGGGAGATGGACAGAGAGAGGAGAGGAGGAGATGGACAGAGGGAGAGGGAGGATGAGATCGACAAAGAGAAGGGAGGGAGGAGGTGAACAGAAGGGGAAAGAGCAGACAGACGGAGAGTGGGAGGCAGAAGAAGTTGACAGAGTGAAATGGTGGTGTAGATAGGGGGAAGTAGGAGATGGAGTACTGTAAGACTTGCGTAAATACACACACAGGTAACACCATCTACTCAGCTATTAAGTCTATTATTTGTGTATCCACCCTATGACTTTTGTTGTAAACGGCAATGACTTTCGCTTTTATCCAGTCACCAGGTACTCTTTGTTGCTTCAGTGACCTACGATAACCTACTGTTGGAAGGAGAGCAAATTCTTCCCCAAGACGTAAGGGCACAGAGACCCTTGCACAAGGAGTTGCATCTGCGTGTTTTGTAGGATGGGGCATGGGTGTTTACTAACGGCTTCATGGCTAGTAGACGTATGCTCCAAGGTAAACAGACGAAGGTGACCTTTCAGAAAGGTTACTTGGCAACTGCAGCATGATCCACGGATGCTACGAGTATGCAACAGGTGCACACTGCCACGTGCACGGAGGGTGTCCAGGGCGACAGCAGCGACGTCTCCACTGCTGACGCTCCCTCAATTCCGTGAGTCTCACCGCACGTGGCTGAGAACCGACTCAAGTAGAACTATGAACGAACACGCCGTAGCTCCCACATTACAATATTGCCATTATCCATTGTTCGCTGAAGCAAAGCATCTGATCAGTGGAACGACACTCATTACCCTTCAGTGGTAACTGCAGCCTTTGGACGGGGACAAATACTTGTGAGCCTCTACGTCTTTTTTAATCTTCTTTCGGAAGACATCCAACACCTTTCTTATCTATTTTTCTCTTGGAGAAATCACCTCCTGGAATTACCTAAGTAGTTCCCGTTCCACCTCTCATCAACATTGACTAAGAAGTGATAAAGTCTCATTTTTATTCTCTTTACCAACAGTAGTAAATGGGGTTGGAAGTTGTAAGTTCTTCTGTATGCGTATTGATGAAAACTTACGTAGGAAAAAAAAAAGTAAGTCAGACCACCTGGCATTTAGGTGAGCCTGCCGCCGGCCGATGAGGTGTTAATTTTAAATGCTGTCGCAGACACAGGTTGTTGCTCGGATCGTTGGTCGGTAATGACAGCAATCTGTGGTCACTAGGAAGTTACACGTAACATCGATTAGATGAATATATGAATGGTGCATCTGAAGATTTGGCTGGTACTTCCAAAATCAGTTATCCCCGCATCCGCGGGCTAATCTACGTACAATTTCAGCTTAAAGTAATTACAGATATATGTGGAGTGCACACACATACACCTTGTAGGCAATTGCTGTATCAATGAGACCTTTTTTTTTTTTGAGTCATTAGTTTTCTGACAGTTTTGATGGGGCCCGCCACGAATTTCTCTCCTGTGCCAACCTCTTCATCTCAGAGTAGCACTTGCAACCTACGTCCTCAATTATCTGCTGAATGTATTCCAGTCTCTGTCTTCCTCTACAGTTTTTGTCCTCTACAGCTCACTCTAGTACCATGGAAGTCAGTCTCTGATGTCTTAACGTATGTCCGATCATCCAGTCACTTCTCCTTGTCGGTGTTTTCCACATATTCCTTTCCTCTCCGATTCTGCACAGAACCTCCTCATTCCTTTTCTTATCAGTCCACCTAATTTTCAACGTTTGTCTGTAGCACACCATCTCAAATTCTTCGATACTCTTCTTTTCCGGTTTTCCCACAGTCCATGTTTCACTACCATAGCGTGATGTGCTCCAAACGTATATTCTCAGAAATTTCTTCCTGAAATTAAGGCCTATGTTTGATAGTAATAGGCTTCTCTTGGCCAGGAATGCCCTTTCTGCCCTTGCTAATCCGCCATTGATGTCCTCCTTGCTCTGTCTGTCATTGGTTATTTTGCTGCCTACGTAGCAGAATTCCTTAACTTCATCTTCTTAGTGACCATCAATCATGATTTTAAGTTTCTTGCTGTTCTCATTTCTGCTACTTCACATTACTTTCGTCTTTCTTCGATTTACTCTCAGTCCATATTCCGTATTCATTACACTTTCCATTCCATTCAGCAGATCATGTAATTCTTTTTCACTTTCAGTCAGGATAGCAATGTCGTCAGCAAATTGTATCATTGATGCCATTTTGCCTTGAATTTTAATTCCACTCCTGAACCTTTATTTTATTTCCACCATTGCTTCTTCGATGTACAGATTGGACAATAGCGGTGAAAGAGAACAACCCTGTCTTACCCCTATTTTAATCCAAGCATTTCGTTCTTGGTCGTCCATTCTTATTATTCCCTCTTGATTCTTGTACATATTGTATATTACCAGTCCCTCCCTATAGCTTACCCCTATTTTTCTGAGAATTTAGAACATCTTGCACCATTTTATATTCTCTAACGCTTCTTCCAGGTCGACAAATCCTATGAATGTGTCTTGATTTTTCTTTAGTCTTGCTTCCATTATTAACCGCAATGTCAGAATTGCCACTCTGGTGACTTTAACATTCCTAAAGCCAAACTTATCGTCATCTAACATATCCTCAATTTTCTTTTCCTAACGAAGCATATTAAACAGATAGTCTCGCAATACATTATTCATCATGAAATTTGTGCAGTATGGGAGTAATTGAGATATTCACCAATACAGTACTAGAAGGGAGAATGATCTCATCTTCTCTCTAGCAAATCTAGTGCACAGAAAGGAATGAAATACTCAGCCAGAAGATATAAACTGCACATTGAAAGAAAATGTCTGACACACACCTTAAGTCTTTTCGTGTTCTTTAAAGACGTCTCTGTTTAGGAACTCTCTCTACACCGCAGGCGCCCTAATTTCTATTGAAGACTTTTTCTGTACCATAGAATGAACTGAACTGAGGCACCGGTGTCGCACAGATCAGTTGGGTAAATCCATTTCACAGAGGGAAACAAGGTGAGCTTCGCTCGTCCTTCGGCTAATTTCGTTAACAAGCATTTCGACTGTCTCTAAACTGCTCCGTGTTGCCGTTGACGATGTCCGTCGGAATCGATGTTACGATTATATTGTGAACAGAAATGTCTGATTAGGAAATCTATAAAACTAATTTATATTCCAGAACGATACACTGCATCGAAATTCTTCGAAATAGTACGTCCGTCAATACATTTTTGCCAGCAAGGGTTGTAGGCATCCTGGAATGCCTGTGTTGGAAAATCCTCGAGGTCTAATAGAGCAAGCTTAACGGCAGCTTTCATGATTTCGCTGCTCTTGGTACGGTGTCAGTAGAAGGGTGTCTTGAGCAAAGGAGCAGCGAGCAGTGAGGTGGGGATTGTAGGGGGATGGTGCAGTGTTGCCACATACACTGAAGAGCTAGAGGAACTGGTACTGCTGCAGAATATCGTGTAGGGCCCCTGCGAACACTCATAAGTGCCGCAACACGATGTGGCACGGACTCGACTATTGTCTGATGCAGTGCTGGAGGGAATTGACAACATGAACCCTGCAGGGCTCTTCATAAATCCGTAAGAGTGCCACGGAGGTAGAGACCACCCCTGGACAGCACGCTGCAAGGTATCCCAGATGTGCTCAATAATGTTCATTTCTGGGGACTTTGGTGGCCAGCGGAAGTGTTTAAACTCAGAAGAGTGTTCCTGGAGCCATTCTGCAGAAATTTGGAACGTGTGAGGTGCAGCATTGTCCTGTTGGAATTGGTCAAGTCCGTCGGAATGTGCACTGGGCATGAACGTATACATGTGAGCAGACAGGATGCTTACGTGTCGCCTGTCTGAGTTGTATCTAGATGTATCAGGGGTCCCAAATCACGCCAACTGCATACGCGCCACACCATTAGAGGGCCTCCACCAGCTTGAACAGTCCGCCTCTGACATGCAGGGGCCATGAATTCATGGGGGTGTCTCCTAACCCGTACGTCCATCCGATCGATAAAATTTGAAACGGGGCTCTTCTGACCGAGCAACATGTTAGCAGTCATCAACAGCCCAATGTCGCGTTCACGGGCCCAGGCGAGGCGATTCATGTGAGCGGAGAAGAAAATCAGAGGGAGACATGTACCGGCTGTATAGTGGGTGATCAAACATTTCCAGTCGGAAACGCTACAGGAGCGTCTTCATTGCCCCTGCAGTATGCGGTCGAGAATTCTCATGAAGAAGGAACTACGAGGGCAGTTCAATAAGTAATGCAACACATTTTTTTTCTCGGCCAATTTTAGTTGAAAAAACCGGAAATTTCTTGTGCAATATTTTCAAACATTCCCGCTTCGTCTCGTATAGTTTCATTGACTTTCGACAGGTGGCAGCGCTGTACGGAGCTGTTAAAATGGCGTCTGTAACGGATGTGCGTTGCAAACAACGGGCAGTGATCGAGTTTCTTTTGGCGGAAAACCAGGGCATCTCAGATATTCATAGGCGCTTGCAGAATGTCTACGGTGATCTGGCAGTGGACAAAAGCACGGTGAGTCGTTGGGCAAAGCGTGTGTCATCATCGCCAAGGTCAAGCAAGACTGTCTGATCACCCGCGTGCGGGCCGGCCGTGCACAGCTGTGACTCCTGCAATGGCGGAGCGTGCGAACACACTCGTTCGAGATGATCGACGGATCACCATCAAACAACTCAGTGCTCAACTTGACATTGTTGGTAGTGCTGTCACAATTGTTCACCAGTTGGGATATTCAAAGGTTTGTTCCCGCTGGGTCCCTCGTTGTCTAACCGAACACCATAAAGAGCAAAGGAGAACCATCTGTGCGGAATTGCTTGCTCGTCATGTGATTGACGGTGACAATTTCTTGTCAAAGATTGTTACAGGCGATGAACAATGGGTTCATCACTTCGAACCTGAAACAAAACGGCAATCAATGGAGTGGCGCCACACCCACTCCCCTACCAAGAAAAAGTTTAAAGCCATACCCTCAGCCGGTAAAGTCACGGTTACAGTCTTCTGGGACGCTGTAGGGGTTATTCTGTTCGATCTCCTTCCCCATGGTCAAACGATCAACTCTGAAGTGTATTGTGCTACTCTTCAGAAATTGAAGAAACGACTTCAGCGTGTTCGTAGGCACAAAAATCTGAACGAACTTCTCCTTCTTCATGACAACGCAAGACCTCACACAAGTCTTCGCACCCGAGAGGAGCTCACAAAACTTCAGTGGACTGTTCTTCCTCATGCACCCTACAGCCCCGATCTCGCACCGTCGGATTTCCATATGTTTGGCCCAATGAAGGACGCAATCCGTGGGAGGCACTACGCGGATGATGATGAAGTTATTGATGCAGTACGACGTTGTCTCCGACATCGACCAGTGGAATGGTACCGTGCAGGCATACAGGCCCTCATTTCAAGGTGGCGTAAGGCCGTAGCATTGAATGGAGATAACGTTGAAAAATAGTGTTGTGTAGCTAAAAGATTGGGGAATAACCTGGTGTATTTCAATGCTGAATAAAACAACCCCTGTTTCAGAAAATAAATGCGTTGCATTACTTATTGAACTGCCCTCGTATAATCCAGTTATGCCTTGAGGGGTCGGCAGACACCCATTCTTGGTGGGAGAGACAATTTTTTAGGCGTCTTTACGTGCCCACTGTGAGCTCAGAACTGCAAAGCGATAAGTGACGCGATAGCTGGCATTTAATCTGTACCAAGCTTCGTCGGAATTTGTTACACTTTACATTTCGCGAGGGATCGATAGTTACTCTCAAGATATACCTTGTATTTCCAGATCGTAAAAGTCGTCAGTTATCGTTCCTACTATGTATTCACACGGGTATCGATAGGAACGTAGAGTCAGTCTTCCACCTGCTAAACCCCGCTTTTGATTGAGAACCGCAAAGGCATGTTTTAAGCACGCTACTTAACTTCTGAGAGTAGGCAGCCAGTAGTTTGCTGAACACAGAAAATCGGTTAATGAGACCTCGCATGGGACGTGGACGAAGGGGACACATTTTTCGCTTCCATCTGCTGCCGCGAAAAAGCTCTGCTTTCCCACTGTAACGTGCCAAACTGTTTCGTGCAGAGGCTTGTGCAATTTAAGTGGGCACACTGAAGCGACACCGTGTACGATTGTGGTGACATGGTTGCTTATTAGCGCAGCCTTACGGTGCGACGTTATATGGTGTTTCGGATTTATGCACACTAGATACTTTGGAATTGGTTTAATTTGAGAGCTTGGTTAGAACACGTGGACATCAACATCCACTTTCTGTTCATTCATCCATGTCTTCAAGTAATTTATCCCATTTCTATTCCAGTCATTAAATAATATTCTGCGAAATGAAACGAATATAAGTTTGTTTTTCTGGCCTTAATTGTTTGGTCATGAAAAGTCACATGATCGGTTGAAGGGTACCTCCACGTAAGATATATGACCTCGCATTCTTTTTCCGCATGATGTATATAACCTTATTCAGTATTCACGGAGTTTGCAATTGCTACAAAGTCATTACCCATTCCTCTGATCGCATGTTAAATCCTTACATGTCATCTCTTAACAACTTCGTTCAGAAGAGAATGATATTCATTATGCTTCAAGAAGAAAGGCAATGATGCCCCTCCAGCAGAGAGATTGCTTTATTTGTAAATCCAGTTTCCAGCTAACAAGGTAAATTTGCATCGCACTGAAGCTGCAAGACACCTGTCTGCAGCGACAAAACATCGATATTTTGTCACCATTCGATCTCATTCTAGCCGGCCGCGGTGGCCTTGCGGTTCTAGGCGCTGCAATCCGGAACCGCGGGGCTGCTACGGTCGCAGGTTCGAATCCTGCCTCGGGCACGGATGTGTGTGATGTCCTTAGGTTAGTTAGGTTTAAGTAGTTCTAAGTTCTAGGGGACTGATGACCTAAGATGTTAAGTCCCATAGTGCTCAGAGCCGTTTGAACCATTTTGATTTCGATCTCATTCTCAATTTATTAGGTGTTAGTTAGTTAGTTACGTGTTCCATTGATCAATCTGACGATAACCATGCATAAGAAATTGAAGGCCTTTTTTTTCTAAGCTTAAAATTTTTATTACCTACCCCACTCCCTTAAATGGCACAGAATTCTTAAATTATGCCTATAGGTTTATTTATTCCTATTCAAGAATTCATCTATGGTATAGAGGGAGTAGTCAAGGAGATACGACTTCAGTTTATTTTTAAAGCTGTTACTGCTGTCTGTCAGACATTTTCTTTAATCTGGTAATTTACCAAAAAGTTTTACAGCCGTATATTTTACCCCCTTCTGTGCCAAAATGGGTTAAGTAGAGGATGATGTAAGTCTTTCTTTCTTCTGATATTATAATCATGAATGTCACTGTTCTTTTTAAACTGGTCCATGTTGTTGAGAACAATTTTCATTACTGCGTAAATGTACTGTGAGGCTGTTGTAATAATTCCTAACTTTTTAAAGAGATGCCTACAAGATGTGCGACTTTGATCCCCACACATTATTCTAACCACTTTCTTTTGAGCAGTGAATACTTTTTGCCTGAGTGCTGAGTTACCCCAAGATATTATTCCATACGTCCGCCCCGCTTGCTGAGTGGTCAGTGTGACGGATTGCCGTCCTACGGGCCCGGGTTCGATTCCCGGCTGGGACGGGGATTTTCTCCGCTCAGGGACTGGGTGATGTGTCTTCATCATCATTTCATCCTCAACCGGCGCGCAGGTCGCCCAATGTGGCGTCGACTGTAATAAGAGCTGCACCAAGGCGGCCGGACCTGCCCCGTAGGGGGCCTCCCGGCCAATGACGCCAAACGCTCATTTCCATGTTCATTATTCCATACTACAGAAGGTTGTATACATGGAAGAATCCTGGAGATACTAAAAGGTATCAGATAGATTATATAATGGTAAGACAGAGATTTAGGAACCAGGTTTTAAATTGTAAGACATTTCCAGGGGCAGATGTGGACTCTGACCACAATCTATTGGTTATGACCTGTAGATTAAAACTGAAGAAATTGCAAAAAGGTGGGAATTTAAGGAGGTGGGACCTGGATAAAGTGAATGAACCAGAGGTTGTACAGAGTTTCAGGGAGAGCATAAGGAAACAATTGACAGGAATGGGGGAAAGAAATACAGTAGAAGAAGAATGGGTAGCTTTGAGGGATGAAGTAGTGAAGGCAGCAAATGATCAAGTAGGTAAAAAGACGAGGGCTAGTAGAAATCCTTGGGTAACAAAAGAAATATTGAATTTAATTGATGAAAGGAGAAAATATAAAAATGCAGTAAATGAAGCAGGAAAAAAGGAATACATACGACTCAAAAATGAGATCGACAGGAAGTGCAAAATGGCTAAGCAGGGATGGCTAGAGGACAAATGTAAGGATGTAGAGGCTTATCTCACTAGGGGTAAGATCGATACTGCCTACAGGAAAATTAAAGAGACCTTTGGAGATAAGAGAACCACTTGTATGAACATCAAGAGCTCAGATGGAAACCCAGTTCTAAGCAAAGAAGGGAAAGCAGAAAGGTGGCAGGAGTATATAGAGGGTCCATACAAGGGCGATGTACTTGAGGACAATATATGGAAATGGAAGAGGATGTAGATGAAGATGAAATAGGAGATACGATACTGCGTGAAGAGTTTGACAGAGCACTGAAAGAACTGAGTCGAAACAAGGCCCCGGGAGTAGACAGCATTCCATTGGAACTACTGTCGGCCTTGGGAGAGCCAGTCCTGACAAAACTCTACCATCTGGTGAGCAAGATGTATGAAACAGGCGAAATACCCTCAGACTTCAAGAAGAATATAATAATTCCAATCCCAAAGAAAGCAGGTGTTGACAGATGTGAAAATTACCGAACAATCAGTTTAATAAGCCACAGCTGCAAAATAATAGCACGAATTCTTTACAGACGCATGGAAAAACTAGTAGAAGCCGACCTCGGGGAAGATCAGTTCGGATCCCATAGAAAACACTGGAACACGTGAGGCAATACTGACCTTACGACTTATCTTAGAAGAAAGATTAAGGAAAGGCAAACCTACGTTTCTAGCATTTGTAGACTTAGAGAAAGCTTTTGACAATGTTGACTGGAATACTCTCTTTCAAATTCTAAAGGTGGCAGGGGTAAAATACAGGGAGCGAAAGACTATTTACAATTTGTACAGAAACCAGATGGCAGTTATAAGAGTCGAGGTACATGAAAGGGAAGCAGTGGTTGGGAAGGGAGTGAGACAGGGTTGTAGCCTCTCCCCGATGTTATTCAATCTGTATATTGAGCAAGCAGTAAAAGAAACAAAAGAAAATTTCGGAGTAGGTATTAAAATCCATGGAGAAGAAATAAAAACTTTGAGGTTCGCCGATGACATTGTAATTCTGTCAGAGACAGCAAAGGACTTGGAAGAGCAGTTGAATGGAATGGATGGTGTCTTGAAAGGAGGATACAAGATGAACATCAAAAAAAGCAAAACGAGGATAATGGAATGTAGTCGAATTAAGTCGGGTGATGTTGAGGGTATTAGATTAGGAAATGAGACACTTAAAGTAGTAAAGGAGTTTTGCTATTTGGGGAGCAAAATAACTGATGATGGTCGAAGTAGAGAGGATATAAAATGTAGACTGGCAATGGCAAGGAAAGCGTTTCTGAAGAAGAGAAATTTTTTAACATCGAGTATAGATTTAAGTGTCAGGAAGTCATTTCTGAAAGTATTTGTATGGAGTGTAGCCATGTATGGAAGTGAAACATGGACGGTAAATAGTTTGGACAAGAAGAGAATAGAAGCTTTCGGAATGTGGTGCTACAGAAGAATGCTGAAGATTATATGGGTAGATCACATAAGTAATGAGGAAGTATTGAATAGGATTGGGGAGAAGAGAAGTTTGTGGCACAACTTGACCAGAAGAAGGGATCGGTTGGTAGGACATGTTCTGAGGCATCAAGGGATCACCAATTTAGTATTGGAGGGCAGCGTGGAGGGTAAAAATCGTAGGGGGAGACCAAGAGATGAATACACTAAGCAGATTCAGAAGGATGTAGATTGCAGTAGGTACTGGGAGATGAAGAAGCTTGCACAGGATAGAATAGCATGGAGAGCTGCATCAAACCAGTCTCAGGACTGAAGACCACAACAACAACATACTACATCAGAGATTAAAAGTATGCAAAGTATGTTAGCTTGCTAATTTCTGTACCCTCAAAATAAGCAGCTATTCTCATTGCGAAAGTAACTGACGCTAGTCGCTTTAGGAGATAAAAATATGAATTTTCCACTTAAGATTCTCATCTACATGTACACCCAAAAACTTAGTATGCTTTACCCTGGCTACTGACTTCTGTTAATGTGTTTTATTTATTGAAGGACCTGTACTTCTTGCAGTAGAAAATTGCATGTACTGTGCTTCTTCAAGGTTCAGAGCAAGCCCATTCACAGAAAAGCAGTCAATAACTTTTCCAAAGTTAAATGAATACTTTAATAACAAGGGTTCTGATCTAATTAATGTAGACGACAGGCAAATATGTTCAATAATGTTTATTCAAGGAAGGACGTCTTATATAAATCGGAAGTGGTCCTATGCTGTTCAGTTAAAGTACATGCAGAAAATACCCTCTTCAAATGCAATAAAGTTACATTGAGAGCATGGTATGGTAGCAGAATTCTCAATTTAAATTCTAAGCAAAGATATGCGAGAACTAAGTCTATATCATCATCGCAATACCCGAAATATTCACCAGCTCAAAACAGTCGTGAGTTCAATATGATGTTTTACAAATTATCACATCATGTACAAAGAGTGTTAGCTCATACCTTGTCTAACCCCAGTTCTGTAATACGAACGGGAAAAAAGTTGAAATCAACCACTGGAGCATTTTATGGCTCTTGAAATATAAAGTCAAAAAAAATGTTCAAATGTGTGTGAAATCTTATGGAACTTAACTGCTAAGGTCATCAGTCCCTAAGCTTACACACTACTTAATCTAAATTATCCGAAGGACAAACACACACACCCATGCCCGAGGGAGGACTCGAACCTCCGCCGGGACCATCCGCACAGTCCATGAAATATAAAGTCCCTTCAGAAGTTAAAGTATGATAGCAGCCGTTCACCACCCAAGACTCAATCGCCTATACGACCGAATACCACTCACTGCCACAGGCAAGTATGCCTCTTTCAAGCACAAATGTGAAAGTGGACAGAATCGCTCCCTTAAGCTCATCGACAAAAAACGTCGCAGTCTCCACTTGACTGCCGTTGTGTTCTGCTGTTGTCTACTTTTCCATTGACTGAAAAATACATCGTTCTTACGTTCTACAGACTAGATTTGACTCAACTTTACAATTTGCCAAGTTAAGCTAATTACAACAATATTTTATAAAGAAATGTTATAAACTTTTGGTCACACTCAGACCATTCACAATAAATCTAAGTAAAGGTTTGTCCATAAGTAAATAAGCCGGTAATCTTGCACTCACAATAAATGACAAAAAATTGGAGTTAAATATTGTTTAAACAGTTATTTACGCCTGCTTGTCAGAAGCGTATTTTGGTCCTCATTTGCAAAGGTGTGATCAACCAGTTCTTAAATTACCATGATTTTGTATTATAAACTGTAATTAATATTTAAATAAAGTTTCAGCCAAAATAGTGAACTTTCCGTTAAATAAATACACACGTATGAGAAAAAACGAGGTATTCATGCTGTATTCGTTTGCTGTGTAATTGTGGACACAACGATGTTCTGACAAGCATTTGCATAATGGAAAGATATAAAAAACGTAATAAATTAAGAAATAAATTAGATACAAATACTTAGCTTTCAGAGACGATAGCTGTAGTGAAATGTTATCATCTGAGATATTGTATGTCGGACTCGCGGGAAGCGTTTGAATGTTGTTAATTCGGAGATTTATTGTGAAAATGTTCAGTCATTGTGAAGTATTAAGTTCTGTAGTTGCAAAGATATTGAAAATATTGGTGTGTCACTGGCTGCACCTCATTTTTCTGTGATTGCAAATGTATTCCGATTTGCTGTAACACTTGACTGTAAATCATTACAGATTCTCAAAGAGCTGTAGGAAGCCATACTTCGGCTTGTTTGACACTCTGCAATTTTTGGTACATTTCCTACACAAAGGCCACACGAGAAACAGTCGTCAAAATTCCCCGTAAAGGGATGTTCCCCACTTCCAGCCACACGGCTCATTTCTGCACGTGGCTCTCTGCAACCCGTCACCTAGCCGAGCTGGCCACAGCACGCCATGTGCTGTGGTCTGGGCCAGCCAATGTCCAGACGTGCAAGTTTACTCACCTCTCCTCGTACCAGTTCCAAGGCAGCCAAATCGCTGGCCTTCACATACGCTACGTTACAATATTATGTAGTGCTGTCCAAAAGAAAGTACTTGCCAGAATGGAAATATTGTTTTACATCAACCTTTACAAAAAAAAAAAAAAAAAAAAACAGAACCACTGATTTCTTTTGATCAAAATAATATATAAACGTTATCAAAGTTTGTAAATGCATGTGATACATACACTGAAGCGCCAAACAAACTGGTATATGTAACCTCCCCCTCACTTATCGACCTTAATGACAGTGAAAAATTAAACCACGTGTACCTAATGGAAATTTGGGAAAAGCAATCGTCACCAAAGTTAATCTGTCGGTAAAGAGGGAGGAAAGGGTTACATCTAAATGAAAGGAAAAGTGCTAATGAAAGTGGTGGAAATTAATTTTGAAAAGGGGTAAAGGTAATAAAGAAAGTAAATGTGCAGCCGTTACGTTAACAATCAACTAGCGGTAATTAGATATTTGAGATTTGGGGGAAATTACGGTCGCCAGTCCTAAGGACAATTACTATAGTAACCGAAAAAAAAGGTTATTACACATATAATTAGCACTAGAAGCGTGGCAACTGAAGGTTGACACGTGCAGTGTGAAAACTGAAAGTTTGTCAGAAGTAATAAATTTCGCTACACTCTGACTTAATTTAGCAAAAGAATTAATAAAACCGGAAAATCGAAAGTTAATTTAGTGACTGAAGTTAATAGTGAGCTTTCTTTCTGAAGCACATCGAAATTCAGTAAAATACAGTTAGTCTTGAACTACCTCAACAATCATTTCAAAAGCTACTTGAATCTACGAAATTTAGAAATAAGAGATTTAACTTTGAACTTCAATTAAATGATTCTGAACAATAGTAAAATTTAGTACATACCAAGCTGAGCTGCAGTCACAGGTAAGCTAAAATACGGTAACAAAACTCGCACACTTAATTCGTGCTTGTGTAATCTAAATATTGTAGCCAGCTATGAATACTTTAACTGAACTTTGAAATTAAAGCAGTGAAATGCTATATTATTATTTTAATGCTAGCGTTTGAATTTCAACGACACTCGGGTTCATTCCGGAAAAGGAAGGGACCCTGCTTGGTAATACAATTGGGACAATGAGCAACAAATGTTCATGCTAAGTTGCTGTAATTATAGTTACGAAAATGGTACAGTTTGAAAAGCTGAGGTCTGCCATACAGTTATAAAACTTTACGTGCTCCCAGTCTTCCTTGTTGGTTGATTGAAGGTTTGAAGCCGTCGATCGAGGAGGTGGCGACAGTCACTCATTGTCGGCCGTCGCTGTTGCAGAAGCTGGATGTTGGCGCGCCTTCTTCTCGACACGGTCACCAGACGAAACGGGCTCTTGATGTGCGCTAGCTAATGTTTCCCGTCCGCGACACCATGTCAGAAACTATCATCGCGAGTCGAGCGCAATTACATGCTGCCAAACCCCGAAAGCGCGGCAACTCGCGGGAGCGTCACACAACACACCTGCTCCACTGCACTACCCCGGCCAGACTCTCTCTCTGCTCAGCCCGCGCTCCACGCGACAGAGTTCACACTACCAAAGATCCTACACACTTTGATTCTTTACACGACCTATCGATGTAATCGTTCGATAGCAGTTTTCCCTAGGCAAGAGCCAGCGTAAAAATACAAATAATATTTACGAAACAAACCAATTATACATCGACATAAATGCATAAATATATATATATATACAAATAGCAAAACAATTACAATATGTAAAGACACAGAAATTTCATATATTCAGATAACAAAAATAAGGAAAACAAATTTATAGTACAATAGATGGAAATAGGAGGATATGCATTTCCGGCGTTACATATAGACATGCATATTCAAATACAGAGATATGCAAACACGCAGAACATGGCGCTGCGGTCCGCAACGCCTCTATAAGACAAGTGTCTGGCGCCGTTGTTATATCGGTTACTGCTGCTACAATGGCAGGTTACCAAGATCTAAGTGAGTTTGATCGTGGTGTTACCTTCGCGCACGAGCGATGGGACGCAGCATCTCCGAGGTAGCGATGAAGTGGGGGTTTTCCCGCACGACCATTTCACGTGTGTGCCGTGAATATCAGGAATCCGGTAAAACATCAAATCTCCGACATCGCTGCGACCGGAGAAAGATCCAGCAAGAACGGGACCGACGACGACCGAAGAGAATAGTTCGATCTGAGAGAAGTGCAACCCTTCCGCAAATTGCTGCCGATATCAGTGCTGGGCAATCAACAAGTGCCAGCGTGTGAACCACTGAACGAAACATCATCGATATGGGCTTTCGGAGATGAAGACCCACTCGTGTACGCTTGTTGACTGTACGACACAGAGCTTTGCTCTTCGCCTGGGCCTGTCAACAGCGACACTGGACTGCTGGTGACTGGAGAAAAGTTGCCTGGTCGGACAAGTCTCGTTTCAAATTGTATCGAGCGGATGGACTTGTACGGGCGTGGAAACAACCTCATGAATCCATGGAACCTGTACGTCAGCGGGGGACTGTTCAAGCTGGTGGGGGCTGTGTAAAGGTGTGGGGCGTGTGCAGCTGGAGACCCCTGATAGGTCTAGATACGACTCTGACAGGTGACACATACGTAAGAATCCAGTCTGATCACCTGCATCCATTCATGTCCATTGTACGTGTCGACGGACTTGGGCAATTCCAGCGGCACAATACGACACACCACACGTCCAGAATTGCTACAGAGTGGCTCCAGGATCACTTTTCTGAGTTTAAACACTTCCACTGGCCACCAAACTCCTCAGGCACGAACATTATTGAGCGTATCGGGGATGCCTTGCAACATAAAACATCTCCATCCCCTCATACTCATGGATTTGTGGACAGCCCTGTAGGATTCATGGTGTCAGTTGCCTCTAGCACTATTTTAGACATTAGTGGAGACATTCCACGTCATGCTGCGGCACTTCTGCTTGCTGACGGGTAGCCCTACACGAAATTAGGCGGGGGTAGCAGTTTCTCTGGCTCTTCAGTGTACTTTATAGTGAAAACATAAAAGTGAAAGAACGTGTGATTTGTTTGTAGCTGGCACTTCAGGTTTCTTTAGTTACCAGGAGGTTTCCTTGAATGTTAAGGGCAGTTTAGCTACCGCTTGTCTAGAGCTTTGAATGCGGCTACGTTGGGTGAGGTAGACATTAGTGGCTACTGTTCAGAATCCATCGTAAGGCTGGTATAGGTAGAAACCGCTTACGCTCTCTGAGTCCTTCGGGGTTAGCTTTGTTTGAGTTTCCGATAGCCACTCTGGTGTGTGGCACTGATAATCATGCCGTACCAATTATCTGAGTCAGGGAACGGTATTAATATCATTAGTATTCAGTTTATTCGATGTGATCGTCGTGCAACTGTAACTTGACGTGGACAAGTGGTGTCGCAACGTGATGTTTTGTTTATTATATGTGAATGTGTCGAGTGCTTTGTGGAACACTTGTGTTAGTTTTTATTTCATTTACCGTCCCTTTTGTGTTTCGCTCCCATGGACTTAGTAGCCCTTACTCTGCTGCACCATGGTTTTTTTTTTTTTTTTAACCACGAGGCTTCAGTTCGACGTAAACACGTCTCGTGTTCGAATTGAAGCCTCAGTTTCATCGCGGAGTAGAAGTGCTCATGTTTGGTAAACTTATTTACAAAATTACTGAGTTGTACGGAAGTTCAGAAATGGGCTTTGTTCTCTGAATCTGACCGTTAAAGCCAGTCGCGCTCTGACCCTGCGAGCTTACATGTGGAATAGGGAAGCTTTCTTCTAAATTTTAACTTTCATTGTGTAAATGATCAGTGTGAATGTAGGGTATGTAATCTTGTAAATAGTAACCAGTAATTTAGCAGACTTGCTCCACCCGTATCGGTCCAGTTGTTGCGTTGTATAACGTACGATGTGTCGAGATTCACGCGCCCAGCATTTCAAGTAACTGTGTTTTAACTTAACATCTATGTATGTGTTACTTTTAATGAGCAAATAAATGTTAATTATTGGTAAATTCATTGCTGTTACATCTCACAGCGCCATTCCGCCCCGTAGACAGGATCCTTAAAATCAGTCAGTTTGTACCTCCTCTTATCAATGTTTCAACGAAATTTATCATGACGATTGTATATAAAACATATAGATTGATATTTCATTAAATCATCAAACGATCTGTGAGGTGGCAGTTTTGTTGTTGTTGTTGTGGTCTTCAGTCCTGAGACTGGTTTCATGCACCTCTCCCTGCTACTCTATCCTGTGCAAGCTTCTTCATCTCCCAGTACCTACTGCAACCTACATCCTTCTGAATCTGCGTAGTGTATTCATCTCTTGGTCTCCCTCTACGATTTTTACCCTCCACGCTGCACTCCAATACTAAATTGGTGATCCCTTGATGCCTCAGAACACGTCCTACCAACCGATCCCTTCTTCTGGTCAAGTTGTGCCCTAAACTTCTCTTATCCCCAATCCTGTTCAATACTTCCTCATTAGTTATGTGATCAACCCATTTAATCTTCAGCATTCTTCTGTAGCACCACATTTCAAAAGCTTCTATTCTCTTCTTGTCCAAACTATTTATCGTCCATGTTTCACTTCCATACATGGCTACACTCAATACAAATACTTTCAGAAATGACTTCCTGACACTTAAATCTATACTCGATGTTAACAAATTTCTCTTCTTCAGAAACGCTTTCCTTGCCATTGCCAGTCTACATTTTATATCCTCTCTACTTCGACCATCATCAGTTATTTTGCTCCCAAAATAGCAAAACTCCTTTACTACTTTACGTGCCTCATTTCCGAATCTAATTCCCTCAGCATCACCCGACTTAATTCGGCTACATTCCATTATCCTCGTTTTGCCTTTGTTGATGTTCATCTTATATCCTCCTTTCAAGACACTGTCCATTCCATTCAACTGCTCTTCCAAGTCCTTTGCTGTCTCTGACAGAATTGCAATGTCATCGGCGAACCTCAAAGTTTTTATTTCTTCTCCATGGATATCTACTCCGAATTTTTCTTTTGTTTCCTTTACTGCTTGCTCAATATACAGATTGAATAACATCGGGGAGAGGCTACAACCGTGTCTTACTCCCTTCCCAACCACTGCTTCCCTTTCATGTCCCTCGACTCTTATAATTGTCATCTGGTTTCTGTACAAATTGTAAATAGCCTTTCGCTCCCTGTATTTTACCCCTGCAACCTTTAGAATTTGAAAGAGAGTATTCCAGTCAACATTGTCAAAAGCTTTCTCTAAGTCTACAAATGCTAGAAACGTAGGTTTGCCTTTCCTTAATCTTTCTTCTAAGATAAGTCGTAAGGTCAGTATTGCCTCACGTGTTCCAGTGTTTCTACGGAATCCTAACTGATCTTCCCCGAGGTCGGCGTCTACTAGTGTTTCCATTCGTCTGTTAAGAATTTGTGTTAGTATTTTGCAGCTGTGGCTTATTAAACTGATTGTTCGGTAATTTTCACATCTGTCAACACCTGCTTTCTTTGGGATTGGAATTATTATATTCTTCTTGAAGTCTGAGGGTATTTCGCCTGTTTCATACATCTTGCTCACCAGATGGTAGAGTTCTGTTAGTGTAGTTAATTAATATTTAAATATGTTAGGCCCATTAATCAGAAATTTTGTGTTTGGTCCTTTTTCGAGGCAAGCGAACGTTGGACCTACTTGCATAGTTATTCTTGGGATTTAGGAAATCAGAAAAGAGATACTTCGCGAAGCTGATCCTACCAGTACCTTGCGACCTTGCGCTAGTAAAAGACGGCAGGGTAACGAAAAATGTCGTCGCTGATGAATTAGCATTCTGTTAGACCTTGTAGAAATTTCCAGCGAGAATGTTGCTAAGACAACTGTGAAATTAATTTCGTTAACATTTGAGACATCATTATCGTGTCATGTCATCTATGAACGCATTTACACTATGTGATCAAAAGTATCCAGACACCTGGCTGAAAATGACAAAGAAGTTCGTGCCGCCCTCCATCGATAATACTGGAATTCAATATGGTGTTAGCCCACCTTTAGCTTTGATGACAGTTTCCACTCTTGCAAGCATACGTTCATTCTGGTGCTGGAAGGTTTCTTTGGGAATAGCAGCCCATTCTTCATGGAGTGCTGCACTGAGGAGAGGTATCGATGTCGGTCGGTGAGGCCTGGCGCGACGTCGGCGTTCCATAACATCCGAAAGTTGTTCTATAAGATTCAGGTGAGGACTCTGTGCAGGTCAGCACATTACTTGGATGTTATTGTCGTGTAACCACTCCGCCAAAGGCCGTGCATTATGAACAGGTGCTCGATCGTGCTGAAAGATGCAATCGCCATCCTCGAAAAGTGGGAAGCAAGAAGGTACTTGAGACATCACTGTAGGCCTGTGCTGTGATAGTGCCACGCAAAACAAGTAGGGGTGAAAGCACTCTCCATGAAAAACACGACCACACCATAACACCACCGCCTCCTAATTTTACTATTGACACTACACACGCTCGCAGATGATGTTCACTGGGCATTCGCTATACCCACACCCTGTCATCCGATCGCCACATTGTGTACCATGAATCGTCACTCCACACAACGTTTTTTCCACTGTTCAATCGTCCAATGTTTACGCTCCTTATACCAAGCGAGGCATCGTTTGGCATTTACTAGCGGGATGTGTGGCTTATGAGCAGCCGCTGGACCATGAAATCCAAGTTTTCTCACCTCCTGCTTAACTGTCACAGTTCTTGCAGTGGATCCTGATACAGTTTGGAATTCCTGTGTGATGGTCTGGATAGATGTCTGCCTGTTACACATTACGACCCTCTTCAACTGACGGCGGTCTCTGTCAGTCAACAGACGAGGTCGGCCTGTACGCTTTTGTGCTGTATGTGCTTCACGTTTCCACTTCACTAACATGTCAGAAACAGTGGACATAGGGATGTTTAGGAGTATGTAAATCTCGCGTACAGACGTATGACGAAAGTGTCACCAAATCAGATGACCACGTTCGAAGTCCGTGAGTTCCGCGGAGCGTCCCATTCTGGTCTCTTACGATGTCTAAGGACTACTGAGGTCGCTGATATGGAGTACCTGGCAGCAGGTGGCAGCACAATGCACCTTGCAGCACCTCCTTTTCTTTTCTGCCAGTAAGTCACTGAAAAATCGTAACACAAGCTTTCATAAAAATTGAATTTTAGCATTATCTTAGAATGAGGAACCGGGGAATAATGAACCACTCACAAGCTTCACCTTACGTTTGCGTTTATTGCAACACAATCGGTTAAAAAACCAACAATTACGTGTTGCAATTGATTAGGTAGGTCACAGCTATACTGGCAACAATTTACAGAAAACAGATTAAGGCCTGCAATTTAGAAAATTTAAATTCCACGAAAATTAGGGAATAAACAATTAAAGTGAAGAACAAAGTGGTTCAGATCTGACTGGTATACATGATAGCACTGAAACACTTTTCGACGAGATAAATCGTAGAACTCAGAGAACTAAGCAAATTCACGTGTTACAGGAAGCCGGATCAGTAGGATAATTTGAGAGTGATATTTCAGTGGGCTTACATAAACACTAAATGATACAGTATAAATTTAACACCCATTAAAAGCGGCATATATCGTAAATATACAGGGTGAGTCACCTAACATTACCGCTGGATATATTTCGTAATCCACATCAAATACTGACGAATCGATTCCACAGACCGAACGTGAGGAGAGGGGCTAGTGTAATTGGTTAATACAAACCATAAAAAAATTTCACGGAAGTATTTTTTTAACACAAACCTACGATTTTTTGAAATGGAACCCCGTTAGTTTTGTTTGCACATCTGAACATATAAACAAATACGTAATAAGTGCCTTTGTTGCATTGTAAAATGTTAATTACATCCGGAGATATTGTAACCTAAAGTTGACGCTTAAGTACCACTCCTCCGCTGTTCGAACGTGTGTATCGGAGAGCACCGAATTACGTAGGGATCCAAAGGGAACGGTGATGGACCTTAGGTACAGAAGAGACTGGAACAGCACATTACGTCCACATGCTAACACCTTTTTATTGGTCTTTTTCACTGACGCACATGTACATTACAATGAGGGGTGAGGTACACGTACACACGTGGTTTCCGTTTTCAATTACGGAGTGGAATAGAGTGTGTCCCGACATGTCAGGCCAATAAATGCTCAATATGGTGGCCATCATTTGCTGCACACAATTGCAATCTCTGGTGTAATGAATGTCGTACACGCCGCAGTACATCTGGTGTAATGTCGCCGCAGGCTGCCACAATACGTTGTTTCATATCCTCTGGGGTTGTAGGCACATCACGGTACACATTCTCCTTTAACGTACCCCACAGAAAGAAGTCCAAAGATCAGGAGAACGGGCTGGCCGATTTATGCGTCCTCCACGTCCTATGAAACGCCCGTCGAACATCCTGTCAAGGGTCAGCCTAGTGTTAATTGCGGAATGTGCAGGTGCACCATCATGCTGATACCACATACGTCGACGCGTTTCCAGTGGGACATTTTCGAGCAGCGTTGGCAGATTATTCTGTAGAAACGCGATGTATGTTGCAGCTGTTTGGGCCCCTGCAATGAAGTGAGGACCAGTGAGGTGGTCGCCAATGATTCCGCACCATACATTTACAGTCCACGGTCGCTGTCGCTCTACCTGTCTGAGCCAGCGAGGATTGTCCACGGACCAGTAATGCATGTTTCGTAGATTCACTGCCCCGTGGTTTGTCAAACCCACTTCATCGGTAAACAGGTAGAACTGCAACGCATTCTCTGTTAATGCCCATTGACAGAATTGCACTCGATGATTAAAGTCATCACCATGTAATTGCTGATGTAGCGACACATGAAACGGGTGAAAGCGGTGACGATGCAGTATGCACATGAAACTACTTTGACTCAGTCCACCGGGTCTCGCAATGTCCCGTGTACTCATGTGTGGGTTCATGGCAACAGCAGCTAACACACCAACTGCACCCGCTTCTCCTGTGACGGGCCTGTTACGGACCCGTTTGCGTGCTACGACCATCCCTGTTGCATACAGTTGGCGGTAGATGTTTTGCAATGTGCGGCACGTTGGATGCTCTCTGTCCGGGTACCATTCTGTATACACCCTGCAGGCTTCAGCTGCATTTCGTCGACACTCGCCATAGATGAGTATCATCTCCGCCTTGCCGGCCGCGGTGGTCTAGCGGTTCTGGCGCTGCAGTACGGAACCGCGGGAATGCTACGGTCGCAGGTTCGAATCCTGCCTCGAGCATGGGTGTGTGTGATGTCCTTAGGTTAGTTAGGTTTAAGTTGTTCTAAGTTCTAGGGGACTTATGACCTAAGATGTTGAGTCCCATAGTGCTCAGAGCCATTTGAACCATTTTTTTTTTTCTCCGCCTTTTCAGAGTTCGAATACACCATGGTCACAGTTCCTACAACACTACAGTATCACAGACGTCTGGTAACACGGTGTACTACAGTTGGTCTGCGTGCGGAGACGAATGCAGAATAACAATAGCAGCAAGCGCTACATGCGGACACTGCGACAGCTAGACCAAACCACAACAGTGCACTACAGCCACACTCGTAAACACGGTCGTCATCGTAAACATGTCCCTGCAGATGCTGCTTGCCGACCGTGGCCCCTGTTTGTTACAACACGCAACTGAACGTCGGAGGTTTCAAGCGTCAACTTTAGGTTACAATATCTCCGGATGTAATTAACATTTTACAATGCAACAAACGGCACTGATTACGTATTTGTTTATATGTTCAGATGTGCTAACAAAACTAACGTGGTTCCATTTTTAAAAACGTGGGTTTGTGTTAAAAAACATACTTCGGTGCATTTTTGTATGGTTTGTATTAAGCAATTACACTAGCCCCTCTCCTCACGTTCGGTCTGTGGAATCGGTTCGTCAGTATTTGATGTGGTTTACGAAATATATCCAGCGGTAACGTTAGGTGACTCGCCCTGTAAATGTAAACAGGCTTCTAACGCAACTCTGTTTCACCCTGAACAATTGAGCATATAAAAGCGTTTACAAATTGTTATTAGAAACCATCACTCTGAGATCACATTGGCCACGTAAAACCCACTTAATAAACTCGACCACAATAAGTTACTCTCTAAGCTATGAAAAACTGTATATAAGATCAAAGGGATCCTAATGGACCAGCGCTGGCCTAAAGCAAGCTTGAGAAATTAAACCCCTCCCTCGAGCTGAGGCAGGTAAAGAAACGGTAAGATTGACCTCCACAAAGTACTAAACTCATTAACTGTCCAGAACCCAAAAGAAAAACATCGCATGTCAAAACCCTATTTCACGGGCGGGACAAGTTTTACGTAATTTAATGTATAAATAGTTATTTAACTAATTAACTAAAATCTCATAGAAAATTGGATAAACAAGTTACACAAATGCAAATTTAAGTCACATTTATCTTGGTTGCCTTGTGTGCGTCGTGAGCGATGTGGGACGTGCTGGTTATCGATTCAAACAAACCCAGAAGTCAACCACAAGACAACTAGAATTCATTTCTCATACATTGGGCTGAATATTAACATTGAAATGGACCCAAACAGCACACAGCGGAAGGAACGGAAGAGAATACTAAAGCTTTTGGTGGGAACAGTCAACAGTAGTCATGACGAATAACTTCGGCAATATGGCCGGGTTACTGAATCACCGTTTCAGCGGAATGTGAATGTCGACCGCCGCTGAACAAAGGTTTATAACGGGTATTACTTTGATTGATGCACACTTCGACGAATAGCCACCGGTACTGGGACACAGTCTTGCTTCCGCACCGGCAAAATAGAGGAAACAGCACTGATACAATTTCCATAACGCCTTGAATCGGACACCTCTGTTCAGACCAAAGCCAGTAACCTTATGGAGGCCACGTCCACACTAAGCACAGAGCGTCGACAGCAGTCGCACTACTGGCGACCACTCGCCACCCCAGCCTTCCCGCGCACTCGCAACTGCCCGTGCAACGAGGAACCGCTTCGCGCAGAGCACACAGCGGCCCCTTGGGATCGCTAGTCAACAAAAGATGGCGCGTGGCGGGAACTGAAATTAAGGGGCTTTGGAAAGGCACAAAACCATGAAAAGTTCAATTTTTACTTTTTTGCGTTTTCTGAATCTGCAGACTATTACCTTTTAATAGATATATAATTTATTCAATTCCGAAGACTACAACTATTTTTAAATTTTTTTTCAAATGTGTTCTACATGGGCGTAACCCACTGTGGCGCTGTTAAACTGCTGTCAAATGGTGTTATTATTAACGTCCGTGTTCATCAGGTACATTTTAGTGATGTGAGATAAAGTATGTGTTGTGGCTAACCTGTGATGGTTCAATATATATCGCTGGTGTGATTGCCGATTGTTTCATGTTTATTTACTCTGTCGTTATCTCGAAAATATTCGTAATTAATTCTGTTTCTTGAGTCTCTGTTTTGTTGAAGTATAATAATGAGTAAAAGTAAAGTTATTAGAAATTAGAAATCCAAAGTGTCGACGAAATGAAGAAGGCTGTTTGGGCTCTTTTTTTTCATACTTCTTCAACCGATGAAAATCCCCAACATAGCTTGTGTCCCAAAGAAGAAGACAGTAGATGTAAATATAACAAAGGATTGCTAACTGGTGAAGTGTACACTCATAAGCATAGTCTGCCTCATGCAATAATGGAGGTGATAAAACCTATTTTCAGACACTTAGCACCACCTGAACTGTTGAAAAAGTGTATTCACGGAAAAACTCAAAACCCCAATGAAAGTGTAAATAGTGTTATATGGTCGAGAATCCCCAAGACTGTATTTGTTGGAATAGAAACACTTCACTTTGGTGTGTATGATGCTTTTGCGACTTTCAATGATGGCAACATTGTAAGGTGCAAGGTGTTTAGAAATATGGGAATGAAGATAGGTTCTAACATGGTACGAGCGATGCTCGCTTTAGACAAGGAACGCCTTCGGGCTGCAGACAGGGCTGTAAAGAGTCTAGAAATACAAGCAAGAGTACACAGGAGGAGGAACAAGAGGAAGCTGGAGGAGGAGTTTGCAGAGGATGAAGATAATCCAGCCTATGGACCTGGAATTCACTAAAAAGTTAATCCAATCTTTGTCGCTCGATTCCCAAAACTTTTATTTTCTCATACTAATTACATGTTTTCTAAGGATCTTCCAAACATATTTGTTTCAAACTTTCAGTAAATGTTACACAGTACCTTCTGCATAATTTAACACAGCCTTTTTCCAAAAAACTGTATATTTTTGAATATATAAATAAAAAATTGCAAAAAAAGTTGTGAATTTTCATTACAATTGAAAAAAAATCATCTTTAATAACTGAACTAAAATTTTGTAAAATCCCTGTGTTAAGTTGTAGCCCATATTCCAATAAATAATCTGTAAAAAGTTCAACTTCCTACCTCAAATACTTTGTGAGGAAAGATGTAATTTATAAGCGTTATATTAACATTGCAAGTATAGGGCGTTCCGGAGCCCCTTAACGCTGCAAGCGACATTAAGAGGCAGTGGAATCGAACTGTGAACAACACACAGTTCACACTAAATGTGAAAACGTATATTCTGCGGGGTGTCCGGATACTTTTGATCACATAGCGTATTTGCGAGAGACTCAGTGTGGGGCAGCGGGCGCGTACTTGCATCTTGAGGTCAGGATTTTACTCCCGACGGTTGACCTTAACACGAGCGAGAATATTCCTTTACTTGCAGATTTATTTATTTTTTTATTTGCAGCTCTTACTGAACCATAGTCGCTGCGTACATCACCCAAATCGCTGATGTACGCTATAGAAAAGTAATTGTCGGGGCTTTCAAGACAATATCAGCGTCTAAGTCGAGCAAAATACATTTTTGCATGTGGCTTCTGTAAAAGCACAATTTTTATCAAAGTATATTAGAAGACTGTTGTCCTCAGCACTAGTAAGTGCATTTTATGGAGAAATTGTTCCTTGCTATTGCAGTGTCTCTGCATTCCACTAAAAATTCCTGGATAAGAAACCAAGTGAACAGAGAGGACAAGGAACGGAGGTCTTGGAACTAGAATAATTAATTTTTTCATGGAGGCCACTCTTTGTTTTTCTAGCCCTCAGATACTTTCCTCTGACGTAGTATCAACGTGTAGTTCTATGCATCAACGTTTTGTCAAATCTGTGAAATTCTGTTAACTTCTGTTTTTCATTTGTATCCCTGTCCTGGAGAATCAAAACACATGCTCACATCAAAATAGTCTGGCGATTTTACTGCGTGTTTAATACAGGATACAGTGTATTTGGAAATATCATAAGGCTTTGTTGTAATTTTATGAACTAAAACGAAATTTATATTATTCCTGCCTTTTTCACTGTTGTCCAGATGGGTAAGAAAATATTCAGTAGGTTTGATAGAACAATTTTAGATTGTTCTCTAATATCTTTTAATCCTTTACACACGCAGACCAGATTAGCAATACACATACGCTCCTGCTCCTGCATTTCAGTCACTATCGCCGGCCGGAGTGGCCGTGCGGTTCTGGGCGCTACAGTGTGGAACCGAGCGACCGCTACGGTCGCAGGTTCGAGTCCTGCCTCGGGCATGGATGTGTGTGATGTCATTGGGTTGGCTCTAAGCTCTAGGCGACTAATGACCTCAGCAGTTGAGTCGCATAGTGCTCCGAGCCATTTTTTTCAGTCACTATCGAACACACGTCGATGCACCATCAAACCACACGTGAACACACAATATCTCTCGGGAACACAGAACATCCAGCTTCCGCACTTGTAGGTGTGCACTTGGCAACAAACCTAAGAGGTGGGCGAATGACAGCGCTTAGAGGCGGCGGACAGTGACTTAGAGGTGTCTAATTCCGTGACGGACGCTGTAGCTGTTTCTCTCATTTAGTGTCATTGTATCTGATTTTTCTGAAGGTTCCATTATTCAGTTTTACATCCACTTGACATGAGAGTGCCTAAGTTTATTTTGATGCCTGTTATACACTGATGCGCCAAAGAAACTAGTACAGGCATGCTTATTCAAATACAGAGATACGTAAGCAGGCAGAATACGGAGCTGCGGTCGGCGACGCCTACATAAGACAACAAATGTCTGGCGCAGTTGTTAGATGTGTTAGTGCTACTACAATGACAGATTCTCAGGATTTAAGTGAGTTTGAACGTGTGTTATAGTCGGCGCACGGTCTATGGGACACAGCATCTCCTAGGCAGCCATGAAGTGAGGATTTTCCCGTACGAACAATTCACGAATGTACCGTGAATATCAGGAATGCGGTAAAACTTCAAATCGCCGCGGCCAGAAGAAGATACTGCAAGGACTGGACAAACGACGACTGAAGAGAATCGTTCAACGTGTCAGACGTATAACCCTTCCGCAAATTGCTGCAGATTTCACAGCTGGGCCATCAACAGGTGCCAGCGCGTGAACCATCAAACGAAACATCATCAATGTTGGGCCTTCGGAGCCTAAGCCCACTCGTGTACCCTTTCTTGACTACACGACACAAAGCTTTACGCCTAGCCAGGGCCTGTCAACATCGACATTGGACTGTTGATGACTCGAAGCTCGAGTCTCGCTTTACATTGTATGGAGCAGATGGACGTGTACGGGTATGGATACAACCTCATGAATCCATGGACTCTGAATGTCATGAGGGGACTGTTCAAGCTGTTGTCTCTGTAATGGTGAGGGGTGAGGGGCTTGTGCAGTTGGAGTAATATGAGACACCTGATAGTTCTAGATTCGACTATGACAGGTTATAACACTTCTGTCTGCTACTACAGTACCATAACCTCAATGCTAGAAACAGGTTGTGACATAAAACTATTTTGTAAAAGCAACTATGGCACAAAGCAACAGAGCAGTGTTACCCTCTGAGAGGAATTTTGTTATGTTGACCGTGTTGTTCCTAACGGAGGTGGCTTACCGGAAATGAAAGTCATAATTACGTAAATATTTGAATAGTAACAAACAAAATTTTGCCTAGCTATACTGTTTATAGAATAAGGGAAATTGTCGCCAGCCTAATTAGGCAAGAGAGAGATTAACGTTCTCGTTTATGAAAGTACATATAAGTAACTATAATGGACAAACACAACCTAGACTTAGCCACACGCGAGTGCAATGAACTCTGACACACATATGTTTTAAGATTGAAGCTAACAACTGGAGCAGCACAAACTATTTGCTAAATTATAAGAGATACCGAAACACCCTATTACTTTCAGGCTTACATAAAGTGAATGGTCTTTATAACATTACTATTAACATGCACTTCTAATACACAAGATACACAAACACTTAGCAAACATGAATATATAATGTTTCACAACTGCAGCTTTCTCACTTTCACTACAGCGAAACACAATACTGACCAAACTGCAAGAAACTGACTCACCTTTTAGAATTTACTACAGACAACAATTTGATCATTTACTTTATAAGCCTCAGTCTTAAGAACTTTTAATTTTGAAGTTGGCAACAGCACTTTAATAAGCAGTTTTAATAGGAATATTTTCAGCAACAACATGTACTTTAACTCACTCTCTTGCCACATTAACTTTAATTTTCTTTTTACTAAGTTCAAGAGGCATTAATTAGCATAATATTGGGCTTTAATGTTCTTTTAGTAAGGACACTCGGATATCACTTTAGCTCAAACGGAGAGGAACCTGAGAGGTTTTATGATGAGGAGAAAAATCAGGGTAAGTACATAAATTCAGATATAAATTACCTTATATTTGAGCACATTAGCACCTCCATTAAGCTGATCATTCACTGTACATCATTATAGTATTACGTTGCAATGATTGCGCAATGTGGTGGCAACTGCATGTTGGTAGGTGGAATTGCAGGCAGAATTGCTGGACTCTGTCATTTCTTGGTGGTGATGATAGATACAAATTCCAGAATAGTTCCAGCTATTTATCCATCCATCCGAGGCCTTGGAAAGAAGCAGGAAAAGCCTCTCTCGGAGTCAGCACAATATGCATCTTTTACATGGCAGTGCACGGACTCGTAGCTCGTCCCCGACTCGTAGCTCGTCTCCGACTCGTAGCTCGTCCCCGACTGACTATCAGTTCCACCTTTTCTACCTAGGCCAACCACAATTTGCGCGCGCTACATAGTTCCGTTCCTGAGGGGAACCACTACACCTTTTATATACAAACTAACTAAGAATCCTAAGTGAGGATCAGCAGTTTACATAACAGCAAACAAATATATTAAATAAGACAGAACATTTGCACATATTGACATTTCTACAAAAAATTATTCCCACAGAAATTACAATTATATATTGTAAGTTTTGTTCCCTCCAAATGGGACAAAGATTTTAAATTACAGATACACTACTTTGCATAGAATCAGACCATGACTTCAAAGTTTGTAGAAAGAAAGGAGTATACAATTCTGTGTTATCGATTCAATCAAACACATTTACAGAAGCTCAACGATATAATATTAAATAAAACAAAAGCAAAATAAATCAGTACAGCATTGGAGCTATGGTGTTACAAGGTGACACGTACGTAAGGATCTTGTCTGATCACCTACATCCTTTATGTCCTTTGTGCATTCCGACGGACTTGGGCAATTCCCGCAGGACAGTGTGACACCCCACAGAGTGGCTCCAGGAACATTCTTTTCAGTTTAAATATTAAACTTCTTCTGGGCAGCAAATTCCCCAGGCATGAACGTTATTGAGCACATCTGGGATGCCTTGCAACGTGCTGTTTAGAAGAGACCTCCATCCCCTCGTACTCTTACGGATTTATGGAGAGCTGTGCAGTATTCACGGTGTCAGTTCCTTCCAGTACTACTTCAGATATTAGTCGAGTCCAGGCCACGTCGTGTTGAGAACTTCTGCGTGTTCGCGGGGCCCCCTACACTATATTAGGCTCAACCTGCCTCGTTTCTTTGGGTCTTCAGCGTAGTTTCTGAACAGTGGTATGGTAAAATTATAAGAATTTATGTATTTCTTAACTCATCGTCTAAATTATGGCTGGAGGTTCGGGAATGCCGCCAGCTATCACAGTTTAAACAAAAACAAAAAATTAAAACTGCAGCTTGAACACAGAATAAATTTTAATACCGTGTTTAGGGAAAGCATTCTGCAAATTTAATCAAAGAATTTTAATAATACAGGGTGATTCGAAAAGAATACCACAACTTTAAAAATGTGTATTTAATGAAAGAAACATAATATAACCTTCTGTTATACATCATTACAAAGAGTATTTAAAAAGGTTTTTTTTTCACTCAAAAACAAGTTCAGAGATGTTCAATATGGCCCCCTCCAGACACTCGAGCAATATCAACCCGATACTCCAACTCGTTCCACACTCTCTGTAGCATATCATGCGTAACAGTTTGGATAGCTGCTGTTATTTCTCGTTTCAAATCATCAATGGTAGCTGGGAGAGGTGGCCGAAACACCATATCCTTAACATACCCCCATAAGAAAAAATCGCAGGGGGTAAGATCAGGGCTTAAAAATCACAGAAATCGATTCTTTTAATCTGATCAGCTGCAGACAGTGCTTGAACCAATTTCAGACGATAAGGTTTCATAACTAACCTTTTTCGTAGGACTCTCCATACAGTTGATTGTGGAATTTGCAGCTCTCTGCTAGCTGTGCGAGTCGATTGTCCTGGACTGCGAACAAATGCTTGCTGGATGCGTGCTACATTTTCATCACTCGTTCCCGGCCGTCCAGAACTTTTCCCTTTGCACAAACACCCATTCTCTGTAAACTGTTTATACCAACGTTTAATACACCACCTATCAGGAGGTTTAGCCAGCTGAAGTGGCCGCGCGGTTCTGGCGCTGCAGTCTGGAACCGCGAAACCGCTACGGTCGCAGGTTCGAATCCTGCCTCGGGCATGGATGTGTGTGATGTCCTTAGGTTAGTTAGGTTTAACTAGTTCTAAGTTCTAGGGGACTAATGACCTCAGCAGTTGAGTCCCATAGTGCTCAGAGCCATTTGAACCATCAGGAGGTTTAACACCATACTTCGTTCGAAATGCACACTGAACAACTGTCGTCGATTCACTTCTGCCGTACTCAATAACACAAAAAGCTTTCTGTTGAGCGGTCGCCATCTTAGCATCAACTGACGCTGACGCCTAGTCAACAGCGCCTCAAGCGAACAAATGTACAACTAAATGAAACTTTATAGCTCCCTTAATTCGCCGACAGATAGTGCTTAGCTCTGCCTTTTGTCGTTGCAGAGCTTTAAATTCCTAAAGTTGTGGTATTCTTTTTAAATCACCCTGTATTTGGTATTCACCCAAGCAACTGTGTTCCAAGTTTCGGCTTGGGACCATTGTGGAAATAATAATCAAATTATTTTCGTATATACTATTTTCTAGCTATATATTTTCTAAAAATGCGATTGATAATTTTGAAGTAGTAAGAGAAAGAGAAAGAGAGGAGCTGTGTCTGACACAACAAATTTCCTTTTAAATTTCAGATAGTGGCTAAAAGAGATTGAAATATAGAATTATGGCTGGAGGTTCGGGAATGCCGCCAGCTATCACAGTTTAAACAAAAAAAAAAAAAAAAAAATTTAAACTGCAGCTTGAACACAGAATAAATTTTAATACCGTGTTTAGGGAAAGCATTCTGCCGACTTAATCAAAGAATTTGAATAATATTTGGTATTCACCCAAGCAACTGTGTTCCAAGTTTCGGCTTGGGACCATTGTGGAAATAATAATCAAATTATGTTCGTATATACTATTTTCTAGCTATATATTTTCTAAAAATGCGATTGATAATTTTGAAGTAGTAAGAGAAAGAGAAAAAGAGGAGCTGTGTCTGACACAACAAATTTCCTTTTAAATTTCAGATAGTGGCTAAAAGAGGTTGAAATATAGAATTATGGCTGGAGGTTCGGGAATGCCGCCAGCTATCACAGTTTAAACAAAAAAAAAAAAAAATTAAAACTGCAGCTTGAACACAGAATAAATTTTAATACCGTGTTTAGGGAAAGCATTCTGCCGACTTAATCAAATAATTTGAATAATATTTGGTATTCACCCAAGCAACTGTGTTCCAAGTTTCGGCTTGGGACCATTGTGGGAATAATAATCAAATTATGTTCGTATATACTATTTTCTAGCTATATATTTTCTAAAAATGCGATCGATAATTTTGAAGTAGTAAGAGAAAGAGAAAGAGAGGAGCTGTGTCTGACACAACAAATTTCCTTTTAAATTTCAGATAGTGGCTAAAAGAGGTTGAAATATAGTCACTGAACATTTATGAAATAACTTCGTAAATGGAGCTTGACTGTAGAAGACAAAACTTTTTGTCTTAGTCTTACGCTCAACTAACGAAAAATGCGGCTTTTTCCGACTCAATGATGTTCCTAAACAAGAGGGAGGACAACGCAGAGACCAAAATATTGTCACGGATTAAGCGAGTGCTAGTAACGAGTGCAGATTTGATTGCAGTTCATTCATTACCATTCTTCGTCGATTTCCGTTCCGTTACGGATGTGGCCGAGTCGTCTCGGTCATCTGACGTAATCGAGACTCGAGTTCCTCACTACCCCACTCCCGAGCAGCTGCCAAGGTTAGCGATAAGTGACTCTACTCTGTACAAAATTTGCAGCATCGCCGAAGAATATAATGAAGGTGACGGCAGGGTTTTCTTTTTTTTTTTTTTTTTTTTTTTACCTCTTGCTCTCTCAAAGATGTAAACTTCATTCTCACAAGGGAACCTCTCCATCGCACCCCCCCCCCCCCCTCCCCCTCAGATTTTGTTATAAGTTGCCACAGTGGACAGGCCTTGAAAAACTGGACATAGATCAATCGAGAAAACAGGAAGAAGTTGTATGGAGCTATGAAAAAAATAAGCAAAATATACGAACTGACTAGTCCATGCGCAAGACAGGTAACATTAAGGACATTGTAACATCCGGAGCGCCGTGGTCCCGTGGTTAGTGTGAGCAGCTCCGGAATGATCGGTCCTTGGTTCAAGTCTTCCCTCGAGTGAAAATTTTACTTTCTTTATTTTCGCAAAGTTATGATCCGTCCGCTCGTTCATTGACGTCTCTGTTCACTGTAACACGTTTAGTGTCTGTGTTTTGCGACCGCACCGCAAAACACTGCGATTAGTAGACGAAAGGACGTGCTTCGCCAATGGGAACCGAAAACATTTGCTCGCAAGGTCAAAGGTCAACCGATTCCTCCACAGGACAACACGTCTGATATATTCTATGCGATACTGGTGACGCCATGTGCGTTACCTGACAGGAATATGTTGTCTTACCCATCTAACTTGTACACTTGGCGAATGGGTAAAAAGATTCTTCTACCTTGCCCGATTTAGGTTTTCTTGTGGATGTGATAATCACTCCCAAAAAAGTGATGTAAACCTAAGGGTTTGTCACATAAACTGCAACAAATGAATGCAACAGTTTCACTGTCGCACAGCTTTCCCTGTGCTCTGTCAAAACATATGTTTTTAACGTTTTCAAATTTTTCCGTGTGTAGACCGTCAAATCCTGCATGTGTCCAAGCAAATCTGAACATTGGAGAGCGAAACTGATTATGTTAGAGTGCCTGAATTTTGATAATTGTCTGAAAATAAAAAACTTTTCACTCGAGGGAGGCTTGAACCAAAGACCCTGCGTTCCGCAGCTGCTCACGCTAACCACGGAACCACGGCGCTCCTGAGTCTACAGCATCCTTGATGTTGCCTATCTTGCACATGGACTACTCAGTTTGTATATTTTGCTTATTTTTTTTTCATAGTTCCACACAACTCCTTCCTGTTTTGTCGATTGATCTGTGTTCAGTTTTTCAAGGCCTATCCACTGTGCCAACTTGCTACTAAATCTGAGGGGGGTGCGATGGGGAGGTTCCCTTGTCAGTACTCCATCAAATCGCTCTCATTCTAAGAATATTTTCAATACTAAATAATTTGCAAGACAAAAGAACACTCGTGCGCCGAAAACTGAAAAAAAGAGTATCATGATGGGAGCGTGTGTCAATCAACAAGAAAATAATAAATAGAGTAACAAAGTTTCCTCGGCGCGGGAGGCGGCGGTGGCCGACACGGGACTAAACGTGACGAGCCGCTATGAAGACGGCAGCTGAGCAGCGATTGCCCGCAGCTGACGCCGCTGCTTTCCACACGACACCGGCGCGATACTGCTCCAACCTCGCAGCGGCATTGTGCTGGGCGCTCAGTAATTTATCATCTTCGGTGCGGGAGGAGCAACACGTGGTTCCATTCCGCCCTGCCGACGGGCAAGTTGGCGACTGTCAGTCACCACAGCACCGGCAGAACCACCCCTCCCTCCCTCCCACCCCCCTTCACCCACGGCCATTGCCGCCACCCGACGAGGCTTATTCAGTCCACTGGGTCCCTCTGCCGTGTCCTAGAAACACACCAGAAGACCGCTCACTCTTCTGACTACTGAAGTTTTAACGGAAAGACGTGAAACGAGCAAAGGCGAGGGAGGCGTGAACCTGTAAATATTCTCTTTCTGCATAGCCATCTTTCGGAGCACGTATTAAAATGAATCCTTATTCGTTTCTCCGTTTTCAGTTTACTGCAGTCCACAGCTCGTGGTCGCGCGGTAGCGTTCTCGCTTCACGCGCACGGGTTCCCGGGTTCGATTCCCGACGGGGTCAGGGATTTTCTCTGCCTCTTGAAGACTGGGTGTTGTGTGATGTCTTTGGGTTAGTTAGGTTTATGTAGTTCTAAGTTCTAGGGGACTGATGACCATAGATGTTAAGTCCCATAGTGCTCAGAGCCATTTGAACCATTTAGTTTACTGCAATTACTTAAAGAGAATTTTACATTCTCCGTTTTAAGATTACTGCAATTACTTAAGGGCGGTAGGAAGTCAAACGGGCTGACTTGGAGCAGAAGAGGCATTACAGGACTTTTTAATTTCCACTGTCTATACTTTTACAAATAAATACATAAAACTTTGTCAGCATGACCAAGAAGGATTCAGGAATCACACTCATTGCAGTGGAAGTTCAAAAACATGAAAAAATTATTTTTTTACATATGTAATTTCATCAATTTTTTTCACTTGCTATTGGTTGCATTTGTTGCTATAGGTACACTTTTCTGCATAAGTAAGAGAGATTCTTCGATGAATTTTGCACAACATACAAACCATGCTTACAGGTATATCAAACTGTAGAATTTATTTAATTCATGAAAAAATAAACTCAAATTTCATAGTTAATTATCTCAATTTTTACCACAGTTTTTAACAGATTTGGAAAATTCTAGAGTTTTGCATTAAGAAGTTTGCGTTTAATAAGCAGTGCAAAATTCATCAACGAATCTCTCTTACTTATGAAGAAAAATGTAACTATAGCAACAAATGCAGCCAATAGTACCTGAAAAAATGATGAAATTTCACATGCAAATAAGGTTATTTTTTATGTTTTTGAACTTCCACTGCAATGAGTGTCAATCCAGAATCCTTCGTGGTCATGCTGACAAAGTTTCATGAATTTATTTGAAAGAGTATAGACAGCGGAAATTAAAATGTCCTGTGGTGTTCTCCTGCTCCAAGTCGGCCCACTTTACGTCCCACTCCCCTGAAAGAGAACTTTACATCATATGCGTTTCGCTTTCATTTACAAAGCATCTTTTGTACTCATTCTGCAAATTGCGTACATACGTTTCTACATTTTTGGTTGTTTTAGATTAAAAACGACATTTTGTTTATAAATTTGGTGTGCAATTTACTTATGGTGTTTTTGAACTTTGTTTACGTATTCCCCAAACCAACGCTTTTTCCCTCTTTGTTAGCAGTGGCTGGTGTCACGAGAACCACATACACTCACACAAAAATTATTTTGCATGTTGTTGTTGTTGTGGTCTTTAGTCCTGAGACTGGTTGGATGCAGCTCTCCATGCTACTCTATCCTGTGCAAGCTTCTTCATCTCCCAGTAGCTACTGCAACCTACATCCTTCTGAATCTGCTTAGTGTATTCATCGCTTGGTCTCCCCCCACGATTTTTACCCTCCACGCTGCCCTCCAATTCTAAATTGGTGATCCCTTGATGCCTCAGAACATGTCCTATCAACCGATCCCTTCTTCTGATCAAGTTGTGCCACAAACTTCTCTTCTCCCCAATCCTATTCACTGCTTCTTCATTAGTTATGTGATCTACCCATCTAGTCTTCAGCATTCTTCTGTAGCACCACATTTCGAAAGCTTCTATTCTCTTCTTGTCCAAACTATTTACCGTCCAGGTTTCGCTTCCATACATGGCTACACTCCATACAAATACTTTCAGAAATGACTTCCTGACACTTAAATCTATACTCGAATGTTAACAAATTTCTTCAGAAACGCTTTCCTTGCCATTGCCTGTCTACATTTTATATCCTCTCTACTTCGACCATCATCAGTTATTTTGCTCCCCAAATAGCAAAACTCCTTTACTACTTTAAGTGTCTCCTTTCCTAATCTAATACCCTCAACATCTCCCGACTTAATTCGACTACATTCCATTATCCTCGTTTTGCTTTTGTTGATGTTCATCTTATATCCTCCCTTCAAGACACCATCCATTCCGTTCAACTGCTCTTCCAAGTCCTTTGCTGTCTCTGACAGAATTACAATGTCATCAGCGAACCTCAAAGTTTTTATTTCTTCTCCATGGATACCTACTCCGAATTTTTCTTTTGTTTCCTTTACTGCTTGCTCAATATACAGATTGAATAACATCGGGGAGAGGCTACAACCCTGTCTTACTCCCTTCCCAACCACTGCTTCCCTTTCATGTCCCTCGACTCTTATAACTGCCATCTGGTTTCTGTACAAATTGTAAATAGCCTTTCGCTCCCTGTATTTTACCCCTGCCAGCTTTAGAATTTGAAAGAGAGTATTCCAGTCAACATTGTCAAAAGCGTTATCTAAGTCTACAAATGCTAGAAACGTAGGTTTGCCTTTCCTTAATCTTTCTTCTAAGATAAGTCGTATGGTCAGTATTGCCTCACGTGCTCCAGTATTTCTACGGAATCCAAACTGATCTTCCCTGAGGTCGGCTTCTACTAGTTTTTCCATTCGTCTGCAAAGAATTCGTGTTAGTATTTTGCAGCTGTGGCTTTATAAACCGATTGTTCGGTAATTTTGACATCTGTCAACACCTGCTTTCTTTGGGATTGGAATTATTATATTCTTCTTGAAGTCTGAGGGTATTTCGCCTGTTTCATACATCTTGCTCACCAGATGGTAGAGTTTTGTCAGGACTGGCTCTCCCAAGGCCGTCAGTAGTTCCAATGGAATGTTGTCTACTCCGGGGGCCTTGTTTCGACTCAGGTCTTTCACTGCTCTTTCAAACTCTTCACGCAGTATCGTATCTCCCATTTCATCTTCATCTACATCTTCTTCCATTTCCATAATATTGTCCTCAAGTACATCGCCCTTGTATAGACCCTCTATATACTCCTTCCACCTTGCTGCTTTCCCTTCTTTGCTTAGAACTGGGTTTCCATCTGAGCTCTTGATGTTCATACAAGTGGTTCTCTTATCTCCAAAGGTCGCTTTAATTTTCCTGTAGGCAGTATCTATCTTACCCCTAGTGAGATAAGCCTCTACATCCTTACATTTGTCCTCTAGCCATCCCTGCTTAGCCATTTTGCACTTCCTGTCGATCTCATTTTTGAGACGTTTGTATTCCTTTTTGCCTGCTTCATTTACTGCATTTTTATATTTTCTCCTTTCATCAATTAAATTCAATATTTCTTCTGTTACCCAAGGATTTCTACTAGCCCTCGTCTTTTTACCTACTTGATCCTCTGCTGCCTTCACTACTTCATCCCTCAGAGATTCCCATTCTTCTTCTACTGTATTTCTTTCCCCCATTCCTGTCAATTGTTCCCTTATGCTCTCCCTGAAACTCTGTACAACCTCTGGTTCTTTCGGTTTATCCAGATCCCATCTCCTTAAATTCCCACCTTTTTGCAGTTTCTTCAGTTTTAATCTACAGGTCATAACCAATAGATTGTGGTCAGAGTCCACATCTGCCCCTGGAAATGTCTTACAATTTAAAACCTGGTTGCTAAATGTCTGTCTTACCATTGTATAATCTATCTGATACCTTTTAGTATCTCCAGGGTTCTTCCATGTATACAACCTTCTATCATGATTTGCATAGTAAAAGAAAATGTAGTTTCACAGGTTGGCAATGCTCACAAACTACTCCAAAACATATAAACAGACATAAACACTGCAGCACTGTGCTCAGTGAGAATACACACAAATTCAAGAAATTCGGATATTTGTGGTAAGTTCTATGGGACCAAACCGCTCATGTCATCGCTCCCGAAGCTTACACACTACTTAAGCTATCTTACACTATCTTACGCTAAGGACAAAACACACACACACACACACACACACACACACACACACACACACACACACCCATATCCTAGCGAGGACTCGAACCCCTGACAGGGGAAGCCGCTCGAACCGTGACAAGGCGCCTAATAGGCCGTGTCCTACGTGAGCGACAGAAGCGAGTGACAGCGAGCGACTTCTGGATACGCGACACTCCAGCGACAAGCAGCAGCGGCGGGCGAAAACCTTGGGTGTCCTGCGTGCGAGCGACCGTGTCGCGCTACAAGATGGCTGCTTAGAGCCAACCAGCCGTATCTCTAAAACAGAGTAGAGCCCGTAGAATACTGTAGCTGGAGAGTAAGGCTACGGAATTAGGTTTACTTAAGAAAATAAAGCGAAAAGGAGTGCTGTGCATGAAATTTACAAAGGGAGGAGTATCCATGGAGAGTTTCATAAGTATCGTCAACTACGATGATCACCAGACAAATTCGTCGAATACATGTGAACGAGCAGAGGAGCACTCAAGTATCTCGTCAATAAATTAAATGCGAAAGTTTTTTTGCATGATCAAGAACTTCTAACAGCCAATAAATGTGTAGGAATGACTCTTACATGACTAACTATACTAAATACCAACGTAAGCACACAAATTGACACCAAAGAACAATAGTTAGCTGTTATGTAGGGGTAGTGTATACAGTTCGTAATTACGTGTTTGAAAGGGGTCCTGGGTTCGATTCTAGGCCGTTCTTATATTTTGAGTGACACATTTACGATTCTGTATACTAAGTTTTATATATACTCTTTACACTGCAACGCTAAGTTTATTTTTAAGGTCTTGCCAAAGAACTTGATCTTCACAGTGATGCCAGTATATCACATTTAATTCCTGATAAATTACAATGAACCATGAAATTTTGCAGATATTTGATGTTGCGAATGTAATTCATCAGCAGTCAGTGTTAAGGCCAAGCATTTCAATTACTCTAAATAGACTGTAAAAGTAAAGCTTCTAAAATTTTTAAAAAGAAAGTCAAACGTTTTGTGTAATGATTTGTCTGAAAGTATGGAATAAAAAATATTAGGGAAACGTTTGGTGCACCTCATTTTCTATTCATGACTTCGAGCATCATTCAAAGGCATGTAGAACGTTTCTCTGATCATTTCATAAAATATTTGACTGATTTCTTCAATTTTTGAATTTCAAGTTTTATTCAGAAAGCATGATCTTAGTGATCTTAGTGACTCCTGACGTACTTGATTCGAAGGAAGCCTTTTTGACATTTAAATACCGCACCAATGTATCTTTTTATGTGCAAAATAACTATGTCTTGACCAGATGAAATTTTTGACATTTCTTTTACAGCAGCTTTTCGTGAAATATTTCAATTTTTCCTCAGCTTATTAATTAAGTTTATGTTCATTACCCTGATTACTTTCAAGCAGTTAAATATTTTCATGCCAAATTAGACCTCATGCTCGTCACTTTGATACCCCCATTTACCTGTTTCCCTTCTTTGTTTGGCTATGAAAATTTGGACGAAACCTCATTGTGTAATTTATAGGGAGTCTTGTTTTCGCTCTGCTCACTCGTTTACAAAAACGTATCAAGGGTTAATCATACGATAAAATAGTCCTCTCTGCGTGTTGTCATTTCCATAAATCGTCGTTTCGATACTTTGAACTCTGTATGAGATACCACGATTTTTACGACCACTTGATTCCCGAAGCGCAGGAAAGGTTCGGACGCACCGCGAGCGACCCGTCCGCCGATGTAACAACCAATTTCTCAAGAATGAAGAGAGATATCATTAAGGTATCAACTTTAAACACAATTTAGATATATTGGTTACATTTCATACGCAATAATGTATGGCCTTAAATGAACTATATGGAATGTATAAGCAATGTGATTTTACCTATGCAAATTCTTAAAAATTTCGTGCAGACATGTACTCAATTTCGTGCAGCACAATAATTATGAAAAAATAACGAAAATAAATTCTAACTTTTATCATTTAAGGATATCAAGCTATAGGTTGCAGAAGAATCAAATTTTTTCACCGAATAGTTTTCTTAAAATTGGATGTTAAGTATTTTATAGTTGCCGTCGCGTCCTCTCCACTGCTTTGCCAAGAAGACATGTGCGGCGCATGTGGGCAGCGACAAGATTCAAACATGTTTGAATTCAAACGTCGCCAGTCGCAGCAGCAGACAGGCAGCGACACAGATGTCGCTCACGTAGGACACTTCCGTAACTACACCTGCGGTTGTGTTTCGTCGCCTGAACCTGGCGCGCGCTGTCGCTCGATTCTGTCGCTCAGATAGGACAAGGCCTAAAGACTACACGGCTACACTGCGCGGCATCACAAATTCAGCTCTACTTCCGAGAGTGAGGTGAAGTGTAAGTAACGCAAAAACCGCGTAAGAAAAACTGTAGAAAGGCAAAAACCGCCGGGTGTGAATGTGCAACGAAGCTTCTTTCAACACCAACCTCAGCTTATAAAGAGGGAGGAAGCACTGAATGGGATCATACAGGGTGTTTCAAAAATGACCGGTATATTTGAAACGGCAATAAAAACTAAACGAGCAGCGATAGAAATACACCGTTTGTTGCAATATGCTTGGGACAACAGTACATTTTCAGGCGGACAAACTTTCGAAATTACAGTAGTTACAATTTTCAACAACAGATGGCGCTGCAAGTCATGTGAAAGATGTAGAAGACAACGCAGTCTGTGGGTGCGCCATTCTGTACGTCGTCTTTATGCTGTAAGCGTGTGCTGTTCACAACGTGCAAGTGTGCTGTAGACAACATGGTTCATTCCTTAGAACAGAGGATTTTTCTGGTGTTGGAATTCCACCGCCTAGAACACAGTGTTGTTGCAACAAGATGAAGTTTTCAACGGAGGTTTAATATAACCAAAGGACCGAAAAGCGATACAATAAAGGATCTGTTTGAAAAATTTCAACGGACTGGGAACGTGATGGATGAACGTGCTGGAAAGGTAGGGCGACCGCGTACGGCAACCCCAGAGGGCAACGCGCAGCTAGTGCAGCAGGTGATCCGACAGCGGCCTCGGGTTTCCGTTCGCCGTGTTGCAGCTGAGGTCCAAATGACGCCAACGTCCACGTATCGTCTCATGCGCCAGAGTTTACACCTCTATCCGTACATAATTCAAACGCGGCAACCCCTCAGCGCCACTACCATTGCTGCACGAGAGACATTCGCTAACGATATAGTGCACAGGATTGATGACGGCGATATGCATGTGGGCAGCATCTGGTTTACTGACGAAGCTTATTTTTACCTGGACGGCTTCTTCAATAAACAGAACTGGCGCATATGGGGAACCGAAAAGCCCCATGTTGCAGTCCCATCGTTCCTGCATCCTCAAAAAGTACTGGTCTGGACCGCCATTTCTTCCAAAGGAATCATTGGCCCATTTTCAGATCCGAAACGATTACTGCATCACGCTATCTGGACATTCTTCGTGAATTTGTGGCGGTACAAACTGCCTTAGACGACACTGCGAACATCTCGTGGTTTATGCAAGATGGTGCCCGGCCACATCGCACGGCCGACGTCTTTAATTTCCTGAATGAATATTTCGATGATCGTATGATTGCTTTGGGCTATCCGAAACATACAGGAGGCGGCGTGGATTGGCCTCCCTATTCGCCAGACATGAACCCCTGTGTCTTCTTTCTGTGGGGACACTTGAAGGATCAGGTGTACCACCAGAATCCAGAAACAAACAGCTGAAGCAGTACATCTCATCTGCATGTGAAGCCATTCCGCCAGACACGTTGTCAAAGGTTTCGGGTAATTTCATTCAGAGACTACGCCATATTATTGCTACGCATGGTGGATATGTGGAAAATATCGTACTATAGAGTTTCCCAGACCGCAGCGCCATCTGTTGTTGAAAATTGTAACTACTGTAATTTCGAAAGTTTGTCTGCCTGAAAATGTACTGTTGTCCCAAGCATATTGCAACAAACGGTGTATTTCTATCGCTGCTCGTTTAGTTTTTATTGCCGTTTCAAATATACCGGTCATTTTTGAAACACCCTGTATGTAGGCAAAAGGCAGAAACACCGTAAATAAATTGCACACCAAATTTTTAAACAAAATGCTCTTTTTAATCTAAAAGAACCAAAAATGTACAAATATATGTATCCAGCTTCCACAATGACCACAAAAGATGCTTTATAAATGAAAGGGAAACGCGTCTGGTGTATAATTCTCTCCAGTTAATTGCAGTAAGCTTAAGAGAGAATAACCAATAATAACTAAATGGGTCAAATGGCTCTGAGTACTATGGGACTTAACATCTGAGGTCGTCAGTCCCTTAGAACTTAGAAACCTAACTAACCTAAGGACATCACACACATCCATCCCTGAGGCAGGATTCGAATCTCTGACTGTAGCGCGGTTCCAGAATGATGCGCCTAAAACCGCTCGGCCACACCGGTTGGCAGTAATAACTAACTTAAATATTCTTCTGTTATTGAGGCTTCGTCCCCGAGATATATAATTCTAACAAAATAGACATTTACTCCAATAGTTTCACAGAAGAAGTCTTCTGTTCCTGTAGTAGCATGTTTTGATTAACTGTTTCAAAAACGTGCATACGCAGGTGAGGTAACATTTTGCGACCTGGGAACGAAATAGAGATTCTTTTTTTTCGGTAGTTCATTTACATACCGGCGTTGCCGCTTTTGAGATATCTCTCTTTGTCTTGCATTTTTCCAGTTAGTCGCCCATATACCTGAAGTCCCGCTGTGTTAAATATGCCACAGTGGTACAAGATGCCAAAGTAGTATGGTAATGTGACAATTAATCAAGTTATGCAACATATTGTAGAGAACCTTCAAAGTTACAATATTAATTTCCTTTAATTACTCGATGACTGGTTTCGAGCCTAAGCTCATTATTTATCCACTAAGCTATTCAATAACATAGATTATGAAGGCCACATAATTTTCATGTAGTTAAGCTTTGTATGAAGCAGTACAGGACCAAATTTCATTGATTTGATAATGAGCCTGCATCAGAAACTAGTCATCAAGTAAATAAAGGAGACCAATATTCCAGCTTTGACGGTTCTCTGTAATTTATTGCATAATTTGTTCAGCCAGAATAGTTTCTGACGTCATGTCTACCAGAATTACGGAAATTAGTTGATGTGAAAATTACGTTTGATTAATTTCTGCACCAGAATCGCTCCTGACACATAACCACTCTTAAGATACAGCATTGATATATCTATGCAAAGGACTGTCTAAATACGTATTAATATTGTGTGGCCCTAGTAGTGAACCACTAGTATTTCTATGTATTTCACTAACTTACATTTCCAACCAACGCACAGTCTACTTGACTGCATGATCACAACTACAGTTTATTATTTGCACCGAATTAGCTGCCGCTCAACTCTGTCACCACATTGAGCTATTCTTTTCAGACAAGGCCATGTGTACCCCAACTACGTACAAGTAACCACAGGTACAGGCGCCACTGGTTTGCCAGTATGGGGTGCTATTTGGAAGAGCAACTGCTCTAGCAGTAACCGTTAGGTACTGTTGCAATATGCTAGACTAAAAATAGAGAGGTCTAATATTTTTTCGGAATTTTTAGTAACATTTGAAATTATCACTAATTGGCAATACTGTGGGACGGTGAGATGACGCTGAGGTGCCTACTTTCGTGATGGCTGCTGTAGTAAAATTAAACAACTACTAAACTGCACCAGCTGATGCCGCCCCAGCTTATTCCGCTTGTACAGTAGGGTATACGTTCCATCTTTTAACCATCGTAGAGCGCCATGCATCGTCATAGCGCTGTCACAAACGGCAATCGAGTGCTGACGAGTGCTACTGGCTGTACAGTCGCAGTGAGAAATTTTGCAAAAACAGACATAATGTCCTATGGGATAACAGCAATCAGTGATTTTATAATGTTGCTTAAAATACGTCTTGATTGTAATTTTTTTTTTTTTTTATTATTCATATGACCGGTTTCGGTTCATTCAGAACCATCTTCAGATCTGTAAAAATAATTATACTAATTTACCATTTCACGGAAGCAAATGTTTTTCATCCTATCTAATCAACATCAAATGTACCAGAACGTACCTGATATTTCAGTTACAGGAGTAACCCGTCCAAATCCAGCAACTTTCACATGCTACGTCACATAAAATTGGTTGGCAGAGTGCACGTCATTTATATTAATTATAGCACTATTACCGACATGTGGCGTCTGGTACATTTGTTACATTCCATTTGTACATACTGTATTCAGTAGATCTTTTTTATATTAAAAATATTTGGCTAAAATATGTAGAAGTCAAAGTTAAAATCTGTACTTGTCAGGATTAAAAAACAGTAAAATTATCATTTTTCTACGATCTAAAAGCATAGGGCGATTTATATAAATATATATAAATCGCCAAATCGCCCTTATCATTTTCCTACGATCTAAAAGCATAGGGCGATTTATATAAATATATATAAATCGCCAAATCGCTCTATGCTTTTAGATCGTATAAAAATGATAAGGGCGATTTGGCCTCGTGAGGGGAATGCCTAAGATCTCCTAGTTACAAGCAGGCACGATCTTTTTGGCTCAGTAAACACAGAACAGGGCAATATGAGGATAACGCCGTTATAGCATCACTGAGTGTGGATGTCAATGGGAATATTGTTGTGTCCTTATCGCCACTGTAGAGTCTTGTATCACAGGAGCATGTCCGACTCAGAAAGATTATCCAATGAGCTACTCCAACTGCTTACCACTGTCCAACAAAACGGTTACTCCGAACGGGAGATTCGCCGTGCCTTACACCCGAAACGGGTTACCCAACGTGAGGAACTGCAAGAAGGCGAAGAAGAAAGGCGAAAGGTCATCTTGTCTTACATCGGCGGTGAAGATTATTGAAGAGGCATTAAAGTTAAATGTGTCTTTCGTCCGCCGGCAAAACTCAGAGCTCTCTTGGGCTCATCTAAGGACAGCCCTGGCCTAAGAAGACCCGGTGTTTACGAGATTCCTTGCAGCTGCGGCATGTCGTACATCGGACAAACTTGTCGCACTGTAGAAGAGAGATGTACTGAACACCGACGCTACACTCGTCTGGAGCAACCAGAGAAGTTGCAGTGGCCGAGCATTGTCTCAGTACAGGCCATTCTATGAATTATCAACACACCAAAATTCTCGCGTCGGCGAGTTCGTACTGGGACAGTGCTATTAAGGAAGCCGTGGAAATACGTAGCTCGACGAATCTTGTAAACAGAGACACGGGCTTTCAGCTCAGTACAGCTTGGGATCCAGCAGTGGCCATATTGAAGTCGCATCGAGCAGAGAGGAGTACTATTGTGTAATGTTGTAACTTTTATTTGGTATGCTGAAATCGGTGCTAATAGACAATGAAAGTGGGTTAAAAGCCGTGATCTGTCTGGGGACGTTAACCGTGGATTACTGGGCAACTGTTTCATCAGATATTTAGTCTAGGTTTACCAAGCAGACTAACATTAATGATAATCTTTTAATAGTCATACAAAACCGGTAATATATATATATATAAAGGATAATTTAAATAAAAAGAAAGAAATCAGTTTATATTTGGAAATTTATTTTAAGATTGTTCATTGAAATTTCAGCGTATTATACGTGAGTTATAACTGAGCTGGTGCCTTATTTACGATTGAAAAAAAATGTGAGATTGTAATTTTACGGAACACATAAGATATGGAGCCAAGATTGGGAGACTGCATACCACACTGCATTCTTAAAATAACACACGAAGAACATTGAAACATAAGCAAGAAGAAATTAACCACAACCAACAGATTCAGTTTTTACCCAAAGAAATTACGTTCATACCACAATCCTATCCGTCATGTAATTACCACACACACTGGTATACTAAATTCATATTAACTCTTTGTGAAATCTTCGCAAAAAGAATAGCTGAGGGCTACTTTGATGATTACACCACATGCTTCACGTGGTCAACTTGGTTTACACAAAGTGTACAACTCCACAATAATTTAGATAATTAAAATAAATTAGATCGAAAAACAATTGACAAAAGAAAAACCTTGAACTGGTTACTAACGTCTTACTATTAACCTGATGGGTCAAACAGTTATATAAGCACGTGGTAGTGGTCTCGCAAAGTACACCCCACGTGGGCTGAACATAAAGAAAAGTTGCTATATTGAAAATATAGTCAAGACGAGACGTTATAATCACACAAGCATTCGCATTTAAGATTGATCTTAGTTAGAGTTACTGATCAACACGTAGTTCCACTTTACTCACAAAGTAGTAACAAAGCAACTACCGAAAAATAATCTGAACTTCACACGAGAATTATACTGCGCTGCAATTTAAGATAACATCGGATATTTTAGACCTAAACCCGAAATAGAGGTGTTTAAATTTTCAGTTAGGCTGAACTTAAGAAATCCATTGTCCTACGGACTTAACAGACACGCGCTTAGCCGGAGATCTTACCACTTCAGACGCTCGCCACGGCCACCCTGCAACTGCCCTACTGCCGAGCGTGCTTCCTGAGGGTGGCTCACAAAGACCAACGGAAGTGGCCAGAGGGGCAGCTTCCTATACCAACATGACAACGGACGGACAGGACCATACTAAGGATAGAAACCTCTTTGCTTTTAGGAAGCGTAGCTACCTGTTCCGACGTTGGTCCTACTGTTCTCTAGCAGACAGCCTTGTCTGCTACCCTCAAGCATGCAACTAGAAATACATATGCTCATTCATCCTCTCACACAAAAGGTAAGGGGGATGACAGTATCTTATCATATACAGTATATAAAAGAAAGCGGATGTAGGTTCCGTATGAGACTGTGTGACATGAATTACATATAAGAATTACATATAAACTGTGCTTTAAAGTGTAGTAGTGTGACAGATCGTTCTTGTTTATGTGTAAAAGTAACACGTTCCACTGCTCAGTCTCCTCTCAGATAGTCAGAAACGCCACAGTACATTTAGAAGAGGAATTTATTCCATAAATGGCAACAGATTTAAGAAATTAAACATGAAAGGAATCCAACAGAGACCTTTCAATTGGTCATACTGTGGTGTCACCGCCAGACACCACACTTGCTAGGTGGTAGCCTTTAAATCGGCCGCGGTCCGGTAGTATACGACGGACCCGCGTGTCGCCACTGTCAGTGATTGCAGACCGAGCGCCGCCATACGGCAGGTCTAGAGACAGATCCTAGCACTCGCCCCAGTTGTACAGCAGACTTTGCCAGCGATGCTACACGGACAAATACGCTCTCATTTGCCGAGACGATAGTTAGCATAGCCTTCAGCTACGTCATTTGCTACGACCTAGCAAGGCGTCATAGCATTTGATAATTAATATTGTGAAGCCTGTACAGTAACAAGAGCGACGTTCTACAATTGTGGATTAAAGTTAAGTATTCTACCAGTTACTCTTGTTTTGCTAGTCTTATTTCTCTGACCTGTTCCAGACCTCACACCAGCCTGCGTGAGCTTAATCGCGTGCCTTTCGGCTTCCTCCAAACTCCGTGAATTGGCTCCTGCCAATTCACAACACATACGACGGATGACGATTCGCCAGCAACATAAATATTCTGTTGACAACGGGAGGATAGCCGCGTGCCTACGCGGACGCGCATTTTTGCGTGCTGCTTCCGACAGAGGTCGCTGCGGCGGCCGATGGCAGCGCAGAGCAGCAGCGGCAGCCTCCGCGCGTGCGCCGAAGACTTTGGTTCTTCTTCTTGCACGTGGTGCTACTGTCCTTCCAGCTATCGGTTGATATCGTCGCTATTGGCCATCGATTTTGGCGCCTCCACACAAGCGCACTTCCTGCCTGGCGTAAATAGTGAGCTCTAGTCATGGCTTAGCAGTGTGTTCGTCGCATCTGAAGATGTCGGTCAGTTGCGCTGATGAAATATTGTGGAGATTTCACTATGATATCCGACGTCTCGGCCGAGAACCATATATACACCCATCATAGTTCAACAGCCGTTTTAGGAAGTTGCTCCAAAAGAAAAATTACAGACCTAAATGTCATTACAGACTTAAATGTAGTGAAATATTAGTAGACGGACTAAAACCGAACGAAGCTAGAGACAGCATAAGGAGAGACATACGTGAAGTGTTCAGTGAACTGGAATGTAAAACTGTATCTACGACTCTGACAGAAAATCGTAAGAAATTTTGGTGTGATGTTAAATCAATGAACAGATTAAAGCTATCTCTCAGTCAGTATGTGACGAAAATGGCATCAAGGACGACAGAGAGAAACCCACAGCACGTACTGACATCAGTAGTAGTTGAGACGTGTAACTACAGTTACATTTCACATTGTTGCTATATTATTCAACTTCCCATCTTCTGAAAGATGTTTAAATTCTTTGTTCTTAATCTGTAATCCAGATACAGTCGAAACTGTTAGCAATAATAGTGGGTATCATAGTAACTAACTGTGGTGCAACGTAATTCTTGATTTTCAATAAGTATCTGAAAGCTGTGGCTCCAAAACTGAAAATACGCTCTGAAAAAAAAAAAGACGCACCACGAAAGATTTATGCAAATTGGCCAAAAATTGGTTCGCAGGAGAGCTTCTGTGAAGTTTGAAAAGTAGGAGACGAGGTACTGGCGGAAGGCGGAAGTAAAGCTGTGAGAAGGGGGCGTGAGTCCTGCTTGGGTAGCTCAGGTGGTAGACCACTTGCCCGCGAAAGGTAAAGGTCCCGAGTTCGAGTCTCGGTCCGGCACACAATTTTAATCTGCCAGGAAGTTTCATATCAGCGGACACTCCGCTGCAGAGTGACAATCTCATTGTGACCAAAAATTTATATTCATACAGATATCGACTCAAAATACTAAATTATGAAATTTGGTCGCCGAAGAATGAATGTGTGACGCTGCAGCGCGGTTTCACCGCTCAGGTAGCAAGGATCATAAACAGGTGATGTCTCGATACCGCGGCATAAAGCTTTGCGAATTTCATTCCGTATACTCAGCTGGACACTAACTATACCTCACAGACGGGCGCGTGAACAATATACGCAGACGTCAACGTTGGGCGGAGGACGTGCAGTTGGCCTCAAGTAATCAGCGAAACGCTCGACATCCGACTATGTTGTTAGCAATGATTGAACCACGGCCAAACACAGCGTCAAGAAGGAAGTGGTCGACCTAGAGAGACGACAGAACGTAGGTTCAAAATGGCTCTGAGCACTATCGGACTCAACTGCTGAAGTCATAAGTCCCCTAGAACTTAGAACTACTTAAACCTAACTAACCTAAGGACATCATAAACATCCATTCCCGAGGCAGGATTCGAAACTGCGACCGTAGCGTTCGCGCGGTTCCAGACTGAAGCGCTTTTAACCGCTGGGCCACACCGGCCAGCGACAGAACGGAGGGACCGAGCAATCGCAGAGAGGCACTCGCAGTCCCAGAGTTATCATTATTGTCAATCTGAAGTGCAACTGGTGCTTGAGTGACCACAACGACCACTAGCAGGAGGTTGGCAGAAAGGGGGCTCACTGCGCCACTTACGCCAACTACCATTGAGCTCTGTACACCAACAAGCCCATCTGCAGTGGTGTCGGCACATACGGCCTGGGATGTCATTGAGTGGAGTACAATTGTCTTCGGTGATTCCTGCTTCGAAGTGAGCTCCGATGACCAATGAAGACATACGAGGTGTGGCTAGAAGAAAACCGGACTAGTACTGGTGAAACAATAAAACAAATGCAATAAGGCTGAAAGTCGCGTGGCCTGTCAAGTGACTCTCGCTCCGCCTACTGCTCGAGTTTCATCTGCCTCCTGCACTCAGTCTGCCCGTGGCGTCTGTTTTAAGTAGTTGACGTTTTGTCTGTGCGTCGGAAAATGTTGAGTGTACAGAAAGAACAGCGTGTTAACATCAAATTTTGTTTCAAACTAGGAAAATCTGCAAGTGAAACGTTTGTAATGTTACAACAAGTGTACAGCGATGATTGTTTATCGCGAACACAAGTGTTTGAGTGGCTTAAACGATTTAAAGATGGCCGCAAAGACACCAGTGATGACACTCGCACACTTTGTTCATGTTGAAACTTTCATGAAGAATCTGCCTAACACTTTCCTTGTCAACTCCTGTTAACTGAGACACTGCTCTGATTGTTAAACGGCGATCTTGTCGAACAAGTTTACCGATTTTTTCAATGTTTGCATCAGTTTTTGCTGACAATGGTCTGCCAGTGCGAGTGTCATCACTGGTGTCTTCGCGGCCATCTTTAAATCGTTTAAACCACTCAAACACCTGTGTTCGCGATAAACAATCATCGCCGTACACTTGTTGTAACATTACAAACGTTTCACTTGTAGATTTTCCTAGTTTGAAACAAAATTTGATGTTAACTCGCTGTTCTTTCTGTACACTCAACATTTTCCGACACACAGACAAAACGTCAACTACTTAAAACAGACGCCACGGGCAGACTGAGTGCAGGAGGCAGATGAAACTCGAGCAGTAGGCGGAGCGAGAGTCACTTGACAGGCCACGCGACTTTCAGCCTTATTGCATTTGTTTTATTGTTTCACCAGTACTAGTCCGGTTTTTTTCTAGCCACACCTCGTATCTGCAGACGCTCTGGACAGCAGTGGGTCAGCAACCTGACCATCTCCCACCATACGGGGCGATAACTGGGAGTAAAGGTCTGTCGTGTCATTTTCTTTCACAGCAGGACTCCTTTGCATGTCATCTGTGGCGCCCTTACAACACGGCCGAGCGTCGACAATATTCCACGCTCCGTTTCGATGCCCTTTCGTGACAAGCCATCCTGCGCTTACATTCCAGTAAGGCAACGGCCTCCCACACACGACGAGAATTTCTACTGTTTGTGTTCGTGCTTGATAAACTGTACCTTGGCCAGCGAGGACACCGGACCTCTCCCCAACTGAGGACTTTTGAAGCTTTATGGGCGGGGCCATCCAACCACCGCGGGTTTTTGACGATCTAACACGCTAACTGGACAGTATTTGGCACGATATCCCTCAGGAGCACATCCTAAAACTCTGTCAATCAATGCCAAATCGAATAGCGGCTTGCACAAGGGCCAGAGATGGTCCAGTGTGTTACTGACTTGCTCAATTTGTTAAGCTCCTTCTGTCTTAATAAATCATCCAATTTGTCTGAAATTGTAATGAACTGTTGGCGGTAAATGTTTTGTCACATCTACGGATGTCTGTCTCATTTGGATAATTCCATTCCATTTGACTCGGTCTTCTTTTTAAAATTTTCTTATTTATTCCAGTTTTCCTACTTTATACTGACATTTCCCCATGTTGATGAAGAAACACTTAACGTCTCACAAACATAACTTTCGGCACTGTACCGTCTCTACCTGTCGTCATTTTTGTGCTCTTACGCGTATTGCGCTTTGCAAAGAAAGCGCTTAGGAAAGTGGCATTAGCAACCTTACTTCTGTTCGTACTCGTGTCTTTCAGTATATTCACAACATTTTCCACTCAAGCAGCATCTATAACACAGTATTTACTTCTCGTGAAACAGCTGAAACAGCATCTAATATCTGTGAGGCCAGTTTTGAAGTACAGGTTGCAACGAGACAAGTCCAAGGGCACTACTACACTCCTGGAAATTGAAATAAGAACACCGTGAATTCATTGCCCCGGGAAGGGGAAACTTTATTGACACATTCCTGGGGTCAGATACATCACATGATCACACTGACAGAACCACAGGCACATAGACACAGGCAACAGAGCATGCACAATGTCGGCACTAGTACAGTGTATATCCACATTTCGCAGCAATGCAGGCTGCTATTCTCCCATGGAGACGATCGTAGAGATGCTGGATGTAGTCCTGTGGAACGGCTTGCCATGCCATTTCCACCTGGCGCCTCAGTTGGACCAGCGTTCGTGCTGGACGTGCAGACCGCGTGAGACGACGCTTCATCCAGTCCCAAACATGCTCAATGGGGGACAGATCCGGAGATCTTGCTGGCCAGGGTAGTTGACTTACACCTTCTAGAGCACGTTGGGTGGCACGGGATACATGCGGACGTGCATTGTCCTTTTGGAACAGCAAGTTCCCTTGCCGGTCTAGGAATGGTAGAGGGATGGGTTCGATGACGGTTTGGATGTACTGTGCACTATTCAGAGTCCCCTCGACGATCACCAGTGGTGTACGGCCAGTGTAGGAGATCGCTCCCCACACCATGATGCCGGGTGTTGGCCCTGTGTGCCTCGGTCGTATGCAGTTCTGATTGTGGCGCTCACCTGCACGGCGCCAAACACGCATACGACCATCATTGGCACCAAGGCAGAAGCGACTCTCATCGCTGAAGACGACACGTCTCCATTCGTCCCTCCATTCACGCCTGTCGCGACACCACTGGAGGCGGGCTGCACGATGTTAGGGCGTGAGCGGAAGACGGCCTAACGGTGTGCGGGACCGTAGCCCAGCTTCATGGAGACGGTTGCGAATGGTCCTCGCCGATACCCCAGGAGCAACAGTGTCCCTAATTTGCTGGGAAGTGGCGGTACGGTCCCCTACGGCACTGCGTAGGATCCTACGGTCTTGGCGTGCATCCGTGCATCGCTGCGGTCCGGTCCCAGGTCGACGGGCACGTGCACCTTCCGCCGACCACTGGCGACAACATCGATGTACTGTGGAGACCTCACGCCCCACGTGTTGAGCAATTCGGCGGTACGTCCACCCGGCCTCCCGCATGCCCACTATACGCCCTCGCTCAAAGTCCGTCAACTGCACATACGGTTCACGTCCACGCTGTCGCGGCATGCTACCAGTGTTAAAGACTGCGATGGAGCTCCGTATGCCACGGCAAACTGACGGCGGCGATGCACAAATGCTGTGCAGCTAGCGCCATTCGACGGCCAACACCGCGGTTCCTGGTGTGTCCGCTGTGCCGTGCGTGTGATCATTGCTTGTACAGGCCTCTCGCAGTGTCCGGAGCAAGTATGGTGGGTCTGACACACCGGTGTCAATGTGTTCTTTTTTCCATTTCCAGGAGTGTATTTTGCCAGGCAGTATGTTTCGTCCGTCCACTGTTTTTCCAGGCGTTTGCGTTTCCCGGATAAGGTAAGCGGGTGCAATGCCATTCATACTACCAGGCGAGAGGGCAGTTAGTGGCGGCGATCAACCGTCGACGCAGTCATTTTTATTTTTCGACAGACTATTGATTGGTTTTATAAGGCACGCCACAAGCTACAGCACTTACTCCAAACGTCCTCGTTTATTTGTTGGACAAATTGCTCTCTCTCTCTCTGACTTCCACTACTATTTGTTTCTTCTGCGATTCTCTCCAGTAACATGGTCCACAGTCATCGCATTACTACCAGCTCTCCGGATTCACAATTACGGTCGTCTATAGTCAGGCAGACAACCGTGGTCGTTACGAGCTATGGTCAAAGTGTGTAGCCCAGAACCTTCTCGCCGGTGTGCTCGGCCTCTGCTAACCACAGGTCCAACACACAGATCACAAGCGTAGCAGCATAAGATAAAGATAGCCAAATCTGATAAATCCATTCCCTAGTTCTTCTCTGTTGGGTTGCAGCTTACAAGTCATAACAGGACACCTTCTTTATACTTTTGACAAAAGTAGGTGTATATTGTTTATTTGTTGTTGATTACATAGATTCACTATTAGCTTGTTTCGGTCTATGTGCCATTACTAATTGTTCCTCTTGATTACAAGAATATACGTCATTTTATCCTACGTCTATGTAATAGTACTATCTCATATTATACTTATATCTAGATAGTGACGTTCATAAATCATCTTGTAACGTAAGATCTGTTGTGTACTATGTCCTTAACACAGGCCACGAATTTATTTTCCACAGTAGAATAATAGCGAAATTTATTTTATTTTTTTGACAGTTGTGTACATGATAAGTTCCTGTAAAGATATCGGACGAACAGGGAAACGTTTTAGTACCAGATGTAAAGAACATACGAGAGATTGAAAAAACAACCAATCCAATTTTTACCTGCCCTCAAAAAAGAAAATACACTCGAAAACGCTTTGAGAAATCTACTTAGGATACCAAAAGGTCAAACCATGGACATTTTGGAGGAACTAGAAATATATGAACACACAAATAGATATCCGAATGCCATTTAAAATGAGCAGAACGACCCCAGGCGTAATATTTGTCTGGAAAATTATATTGATGTAATAGAAAAAGAAGAGAAGTGAACACTACACGATAAACAAAAAACCATACAGAACATTGAGATTTCATATTTACATAATACACGGTATCTCTGGCAAAAATAAATGCCTGAGTAGCTAAAATATCATTTACTAGCAAACATAAAGCATCACTAGAACCATCTGTCATTGACAACTGTTAAAAAATAGCAAGAAGTAAATACGTGACCTCTATTAACAAAAAAGTACATAAAAGAACTGACACTGTAACATCATTTGTAGATGTCACTTTATCTAGACGTAAGTTCCAGCATTCTCTTTTCTGGCTAGTCATGATGGGTCTGCCCATAGGTACAGACGTACTCAAAAGTATCCGAACGACCTGAATTACATTTCGCCTGATTCGCATGCAACTCGCATAACGCAGCTGTCTAGCAGGCCCTCTAATCGCTCCCCGGTACAGTCGTTTGACTATTGAAAATGGTTCCAACAAGTCACCACTAGAAGACACTGCTCTGTATCGCAATAACTCAAGATGCGAAGTAATACCACGATACTACAAATATCAGGGAACACCTTATCACAGATAAGACTGTCCTTAAGGCTTGTAAGCTCACATTTATTACAATAAATGACGTACCTCAATGTTACCACTCTCATTATTACGTCAGATAGGTAATGCACGTAGTAAGTTCGTCGTATTCATGATTTCCTCTTCAAAGTAACATACCGTACTTATTATTTAACACAAAATGACATTAAAAATTTAAGTTATTCACGAGCAGATAGTTCAGAATATGTATGAACTATAAATATAACTATGAGAGTTACTGATTTATCATGCTTAGTTTGCTGTCAGTTCTGAGTATTATTAGTAACTACGCTCCAGTCCCTAAACCTAGTTACAGAAATGCGAATCAGACGCATTACGTATTCCAGGCCGTAGCAGCTTTGAGACGCCAGCTATGGTCACTTCCCAGCCCGCTGAAGGCTCACATCAATTCGTCTTCTTCCTGCTGGTACTGCAACTGAGATTTGGCAACACGGCAAGGTATGTTTGACAACTCTGTGATTGACGAGTTACTTCCTGGTATGCACGGAATTAAGCCTCAAAGTTCACTTGATTTTTTCTGTCATTTCCATTAAATAATCTGAGTTACAATCGCTTGAAGTGTAACAAATGGTTGAAAATTAACGGTTTTCGGCCCAAGAAAGTCGTTGCACGTGGTAATCGCAACTAATCTCGTCATTTAAATAGCTGTTTACGAGTTCTAGTCGCTATTGGTCATGTAAGCGGAAACCGAAATACATATATCTTCCCTAGCTCTTTGGTTACGTGCTAATCTGTGAAGAAGCGTTTGTTACAGTTCGCGGGTCCAGTCTCGCTGACAGTTACAATTTTATCTCTTCTGTGAAAGAGCTACAAGCAGTCAGAGCAAACATCGATAAGGAAATCGCAAGAAAATACTTTCGGCTCATAGTGCAATGGTGAAAAACTTGCAATGCTGTGCTACAGGTAACGCCTCTTTCCGCTGCTGACAAGCAAATTTTGGGTTTCTAGGTATACATAACTTTACTTACGAAATTCCACATGTGCATACCTCTTGAGTATCATACAGCATACCGATTAAGCACAGACTCAATCGACATCTAAGTGAGTAGTGTTTTACTAATTCGTGCTAATAGAGGCAAGCTTGTGTACAGATACTCAGTTTTATTAAAACAGACTTTTGTCGTAGGGTTATCATGGGTAGTTTTATTTCATTTTTTTTAGTACTGTGCACAATTTCCGTAAGGTTTCTTTTAGTATTATTAAAACAATAGTAAAAATGATAAAGAAATTAATCATCAACGATATATGCGAATTCTCTTATATTATCTATAACAGTCTGACAATGCATGTGCAGTTTATTGATTACATGCATGTAGAAAACTAGTTCTGAGTTAAAGCTGTCAAACAAGGTTTGAATAAGAATAAAATGCCACTACCACAAGACAGCCAACGTAGAAAATATTTTTCTGGCGTATTTTGGTATGATGCGCTCTCCTAATACATAATACTAAAGTATCGAGGTGCGTCTATTAAACCTGAAAAGAACAAAATGTCGCAGAAGCTAGCCCTTTTTCCACATGTGATTGTTTTTGGTTGAGAAGTGAAGGGAATTATGTTCAAAGTTCCATTAGATTGATAACTTCAGCAGAATTGCGTTTAAAAAAATGTAGCAGTGAATGCAATGGTAATCGCGACAGTTTATTCACAGAACACGACGCTTACAATTACGCTACTAGCTCCCACATTAATACAGCATATACAGAAGTGAACAACAATTCATCCAGACGTTCCGCATTCCACAGTGTCGTGAGATAATGCATATGACCGGATCTAGACTTCTGAGAGACAGACAGTTACAGCTTTTCTTTTGCACTGCACGACGTTTTGAACAAACAGATACCGCAATAGAGTAGCTCAAGTGGAAAGGAACACTTCCTATTTAAATTTCTGCTTCCTGCACTATTGGCAGTTCTGTGTAGGTGGCAGTTATGTGGTTTTATTTCGGTGATTACAAAGCAGAGTCGAATGTATGCACTGGGTTACTGAGGCAGCTAGTTCATGGCGATTCGATCAACCTAGTAAATGAATGTACTGAACATGCTGCAAACCACTACAGGGAGCCTGTGTGTCAGAATGCTGATGTAATGTGGCGTAAGTGTATTATAAGCAGACGATTCGGTGGTCTGTTGGATTGATGATAGCTCCATATACTTATGGTCTGGGTTCGATTCCAACTTCTGCCAATGATTTTTGATAGGCAGAGACAGATTCTATTCTCTTCTGGCTACGCCAAGTGAAGAAGGTGTAATGGCATTGTGGTCTGAAATTCACATTAATCATGAAATTCTTTCTCTACCAAGTAGACGTTAAGTTAAACCACAATGAAGTCAGGAATGGTGGCATGTAGAAACTCTATTACCAGTAACCTATATTATACTAGTTATTTATTTCTAGTGACGAAACAAACGCTATGTAGGGTACAGGACGCTTATTCCACCTTCTATTTGTGCTTCTGGTTCTGAACTGGGAATGCTACTAGGACCGCCCTTAACGCGGAATTTGATCCCTTCGTGACAATACAGCTCGGCTACAATTTGTTGTTTGTTCAAAACTGAAGATTGTTCAACAGCTACAGATTTTGCGCGTGAATGGGTTTGAATCCTGGCCCAGCGCTAAAGTTTTCATTATGTATTATCAAACTCAAGCACGAGAACACCTACCTGCTGGTGGATAATAATTTTGATTTTTAATGTATTTTCATTCGTTGTGAACGCTAACGATATCTGACGTTCCTGACTCCCAGTGAGACACAGAACTATTTGCGAGATCACTGTAAGTTCAGGGATGCTGGTGGAGAAAAATTCGGTAGCTTACGTCTCTTTGTGTGCAGTCAACAACGATATGTGTGGGGTTCGATTCCCAGTCAGCATTGAACTAGTCGTCATATTATTTCTAGTTCAAGCATGCTCACATGTCACTGCTGGTGTAACAAACCCGTATTTAACGTTCGTTTTCTCTAGAATATAACAGCGATAGGTGTCGGATTGGAGTCCTGAGAAGGAAAAAAGTAATGTTTCGTCTCGTCATTTCAGTTAAAACATCTAGCTACTGCCGAGAAAATCCGATATGGACAGTTGATTGTGCTTCGATGAAAATCTGATTAGGTTCTGGGTTCAAATCCCTGTCCAACAAAAAGCTTTACCTCACGGCATTTCAAGTAAGTTACTTGTGAAGAAGCAATATTTAACATCTCTCGTAGTTCGTAAACAGGGACAATAGATGCTGGTTAGGAATTCGCGTCCGTTAAAAATGTTTTCGTTATGTAATTTAAAGTTGATATTAGCTAACTGATACTGTCTAAAATCGAGGTATATCACTCTCTGTATGCATAGTCAGGAATGACTTTTAGTTTCCGTCAGTCATGAAATCTTTGCTTAGTCTGCATGATCTGGGTTTGAATCCATATGCAGAACGAGACGGTTCGTCGTGTCATTTGAAGTTCACACATATTCTCAACTAGCTGCTCGTGAGTAACTTAAATTGTTAATGTCATTTTGTGTTGAATAATAAGTACGGTATGTTACTTTGAAGAGGAAATCATGAATACGACGACATAATAATGACAGTGGTAACATTTCAGGTATGTCATTTATTGTAATAAATGTGAGCTTACAAGCCTTAAGGACAGTTTTATCTGTGATAAGGTGTTCCCTGATATTTGTAGTATCGTGGTATAATTTAACATCTTGATTTATTGCGATACAGAGCAGTTTTTTCTAGTGGTGACTTGTTGGAACCATTTTCAATAGTGAAACGACTGTACCGGGGAGCGATTAGAGGACCTGCTAGTCAGCTGCATTATGCGGGATGCATTCGAATCAGGCGAAATGCAATTCAGGTCGTTCGGATACTTTTGAGCATGACTGTACATATAAGTGCTTTATTTAGTGCGATGGATTTTATAATGCAATGTAGTGAGTGCCCTGTCACTTCTGTGAGTATTGGGGCAAGGCCATTTCTGGCCCACTCTGCATTGTTGCCAGATGTACCTAGGATGTTGGCCATGATGTCATTCAAGATGGCTGATTTTAGTAGGAAGTTTGAATTTTGGTTGGAAGATAGGTTAATTGGGCTACCTCCACTAACCTAACCCCCATCAATCAGAAAAGGGTGGGAACTTGAAATTCCATCATGATAACGCAACAAACCTCTACTAACATAAGAAAAACGGAGGGAAAGAAAGAGCAGTTGGGCTACCTCCACTAATCCAAGTCATACAACCGCCACCTCTTCCTAGGGATTGGAGTGAAGTTTGAATTTTGGTGGTAAAGGAAGGTCACTTGGGCTATCTCTACTATCTAAGAAAATGGTGGGTAAGAAAGGGCAGTTGGGCTACCTCCACCTCTTCTTAGGGATAAGTGGGAAAGGGACTCAGCCTGTGCTGGACATAAGCCTTTATTTTGCATGCACCAGACTTTGTTTAAACAATCTGATGCAGTACAGTGATCGAATGTGTTCACTATGAGGTCCGGACTCCAAATGACCTAGTACACAATACCACCACCAGAGGGCGCTCTCATCCATGACATAATCCAAGATGGCGCCATGACATCAGCTGATGACATGAGTACTGTTACCAAGATGGCAGGAAACAGCGTGTTTGGCACAAGGTCCAGGCCTAGTACACAGTACCACCAACTGAGAGCACTGTCGTCGGTTCCTGACGTAACCTAAGACAGTGGGGGAAAATGGCAGGAAACAGTGTGGTCATCACGAAGTATGGACCTAGAACACAGTACTGTCGTCAGACGGTGCTGTCATCTGTTCCGTGACATAACCCAAGATGACTGGGCTGCTGGAGAGAGTTGGTAGAGCACTTTCCCGCGAAAGGCAAAGGTCCCGAGCTCGAGTCTTGGTCCGGCACACAGTTTTAATCTGCCAGGAAGTTTCAATTAAAGCAAGTTTTTACTACAATTAAACATCTTTGTACACAACATACCAAATTTCTGGGTAGCTGTGTCTGTCCCTGGCGAATGAGTCAACGGCTTGTGTTAAGTTACTATCTGCATTTAATTATTTAATTTTCTTTTGATTGTCAACTTCGTATCGACTGTTTTCTTTAACTAAGTCATTGTTCATATTTTATAGCACAAATTTCATAGTTGAAACGACCAGACAATGCATTGTATGCACATAATACATTCAGTTGAAACAAATAATTTACAAAATGGCCGTGCGGTTCTAGGCGCTTCAGTCTGGAACCGCGTAACCGCTACAGTCGCAGATTGGAATCCTGCCTTGGGTATGGATGTGTGTGATGTCCTTAGGTTAGTTAGGTTTAAGTAGTTCTAAGTTCTAGGGGACTGATGACCACAGATGTTAAGTCCCATAGTGCTCAGAGCCATTTGAACCAATTTACAAAACAAGAAATACGCAAAATACAATAAATTTCAAAATGTATGACAATACCAAAAACTTTACATGTGACAGATAATAGTAAAATACATTGAAATTGCCGGCCGCGGTGGCCGTGCGGTTCTAGGCACTGCAGTCCGGAACCGCGGGACTGCTACGGTCGCAGGTTCGAATCCTGCCTCGGGCATGGATGTGTGTGATATCCTTAGGTTAGTTAGGTTTAAGTAGTTCTAAGTTCTAGGGGACTGATGACCTAAGATGTTAAGTCCCATAGTGCTCAGAGCCATTTGAACCATTTTACATTGAAATTAAAGATAAATCGATGACTTTAGTTTGGGTGTGTGTTGCTAAGAGTTTATCTGAAGGGACACTATAATTTTTCACTCATTGGCGCTGCATTAGCACTCCTGACTGTAGTTAAAAAAATGGCTCTAAGCACTATGGGACTTAACATCTGAGGTCATCAGTCCCCTAGACGTAGAACTACTTAAACCTAACTAACCTAAGGACATCGCACACATCCATGCCCGAGGCTGGATCTGAACCTGCGACGGTAGCAGCAGCGCTGTTCCGGACTGAAACACCTAGAACCGCTCGGTCACAGCTGCCGACGACTGTAGTTCACTTCTGAGATTTGACGGTAGTTGATGTGGAGATATATGTGCCACGGACTGATGTGAGCCTGTGATCGAAAGGAACCATAGTACCACTTCGTTTCTATCATCGATTTTCATAGGTAGCAGACTTTTTCCGTCGTCGGTGTGTGACAGGTCTCTCATGATGTACAGCGAGATACGTATGTTTGGGTATTGGTTGACAATCTCATACAGCTGCATTTGCCGAAACAGATTTTTGTTCCGATAGGAAGGGCACATAGGTATTAGACGATACAGGTAGATAGGATATGGGTGACTTTCATTTTCTTCTGTGTTGATTGTGCAATGGTGTATATGTCCCTAGATTATGATTCTTCGTGTTTATTCTGCTCTTGCTTCTAATTTTAGTGTACCTATTATTCTTGCTTCATGTCCTTCTTTTCTTGATTATGCTAGAGTAATTATGAATGGGACACTGGTTGCTGTGAGGTGTATTGACGTAATGGTTGTGTGAGTTTTTGCTTCGGAATGTGAGCCGTTACGGTCGATTCGTACACGTCTCTTCACTGCCACGACTTACGCCAGTGCTGGTTGGTCGTATGACTTCCTGGCAACAGTTCTGCCAAAAACCACGGCGCTCACAAGCGGCCAGTGTGTTCCTTCATACAAATTACAATGTAAGACAGAAAACCGGCGCACCTCGTTGGAATTATTCGAACAAGATGGAAATCGGTAGATGTGATGTACATCTACAGACAAGCAACTTATTACAATTTCAGAAAAATTCGATGATTGATTCAAGAGAAACAGCTTCACGAATTGAGCAAGTCAATAACGCGTTGGTCCACCTCTGGCCCGTATGCAACCACTGATTAAGAGTTACTGCTTGTCCTACCAGGGGATATCGTGCCAGACTCCGTCCAACTGGCGCGTTAAATTGTCAAAAGCCCAATCTTGCCAATAACGATCCATAAGTTCTCAGTTGCGGAGAGCTCCGGAGACCTTGCTGAGCAAGGTAACGTCTGGCAACCACGAAGGCAAGGAGTAGAAACTCTTGCCAACTGCAGGTGGACGTTATATGTCTGAAACGTAAGCCCAATATGGCTTGACACGAAGGGCAACAAAACGGGCGTATAAAATCGTCGATGGAGTACGATTGGCTGGCAGTGTGGCCGAGCGGTTCTAGACGCTTCAGTCTGGAACCGCGCGACCGCTACGGTCACACGTTCGAATCCTGCCTCGGGCATGGTTGTGTGTGATGTCCTTAAGTTAGTTAGGATTAAGTAGTGCTAAGTTCTAGGGGACTGGTGCCCTCAGAAGTTAAGTCCCATAGTGCTCAGAGCCACTTGAACCATTTCGGGTACGATTGCCTTCAGTGGCGAGTCCCGATAACGGACGAAGACATGTCTGGGAACGACCTGGACAACGGTGGGATATCAACCTGAATGTTGCCCACCATACGGTATGACAACCAGGACTGTTAGTCTGTGGCACCATTTCTTTTCATAGCAGGATCCCTTTGGTTGTCATCAGCTTCACCTTAACAGCACAGCGGTACGTCGAGGATATTCGACGCTCCGTTTCGTTTCCTTTCGTAGCAAGCCATCGCGGGCTTGAAGTTCAGAAAAATAATGCCCTCCCACTCGTGGCAGGTGTTTCTACTGTTTCTTCAAATGGTTCAAATGGCTCTGAGCACTATGGGACTCAACATCTTAGGTCATAAGTCCCCTAGAACTTAGAACTACTTAAACCTAACTAACCTAAGGACATCACACACACCCTTGCCCGAGGCAGGATTCGAATCTGCGACCGTAGCAGTCCCGCGGCTCCGGACTGCAGCGCCAGAACCGCTAGACGACCGCGGCCGGCTCTACTGTTTCTCTTCGTGCTTGCTAAACCGTACCGTGGCCAGCATGGTCACCAAATCTGTCCCCATCCGAGAACGTACCGAGCATTATGGGTAGGGTCCTGCAACCGCCTTGGGGTTTTGACGATCTATCGGTCCAGTTGGACATGAGGTGGCAAGAAATCCTTCAGGAAGACGTCCGACAACTCTGTCACTCAGTGCCAAGCAAAATAAGCCTTGCACTAGGACCAACGCTTTACAGACTTGCTGAATTTTCGGAGCTCTTTCTGTTGCATAAATCATCCCATTCTTCTGAAATTATAATCGTTTGTTTGTCTATGCATATACATCACATCTAACGATCTTTGTTCCTTTCGGGTAATTCTCTCTTTTTTTCACCAATAAGATCTCTTCACATTTGATGAAGGATTAAATGATCACAGTGAAGAGTACCGTTATCCAGCAGATTTTATATCGTTATTTGAACGGGAAAAGTTTTTAAAAATGTGTTCTTTTATTCCTAAATCCAGTCAGTTATGCTCGTCTTCAGATCTGTCAAGGTAATCAAATTGTATAAAAATAACGTATGTTTTAATTGAGAAGGCATCGTTATAAAATTTAAAACATGATGAAACTGAAAGAAATGACGCAGTACGTGACTTGTACGTTGCGGCCAGGGTCGGGCTGCGCTGCTTCCCAAATATGGTGGACCCAGACACGGACGCTCCCGTCGCGGGAAGAAGCTCCATTGCACCGACTCACCGCTAAAAACTTATAATTGCACTCGCCCCTTATTGAAATAGCTAATTTACTGCTAGATCATTTTCAGAATATGTGTTGTCACCGAAAACATTTTTGCACTGATGCCAAAACAGTTGTACCTGATCGTTTCTACTTTTTGATCACTTGGTAATTGTCATAGCGGTCGAAACCCGTGTTGACTGTGTGACTTTCAGTGATTTTTGTCTAATAAATACAGTCACGTAAAGGAAAAATGACGTTGCTTAAATATTGTGTTGAGACTGTGGGCTCCGCCTCAATGAAATGAGTAAACAGTGGTTTTACATCATTTTCTTCTCAGCTATTTACTTCCTGAGCTTCACAGAATACTCGTAATTTTTTTGCCATAAAAAAGGCGGTAATGCCTACTTGTATATTCTGTCTTTGCAAACATCTTCTTCACACTCTTCCTTAAAAGGTCATAATTTCTTTATCTGCTGCTTGACTACCAATATTGTAACTGTTTCTGAATTGATTAAGACATTTTTACAAAAGTTGGTTAAGCTAGTGATCGCTGACTGTAACTGACGACTATGAGGGAATTTAATTCTATCCCCTCACTACTGTCACAAATACTTAGAACATTAATGCACAATGTGGCAACAACATCTTAATGTTCAAAATCGACTTTTAGTGCAACATCTCTTTGATAGATTCAGCTTAACGAAATATGCTTCAAATTCTACTAAATACATATCTGCAACCATTTAGTGGCTAGCATTCCTTTTACGCCTGTGTGAGACAAGCAAGGCAACGCACTCATGCACTCGCATTCATTATTACAACTCAATGAATACGAATTATACACATACATAGAAATAAATATACGTCTGTGAGAAGTTGTATGGTAACAACTGATGGTTAACTGTTTTCTATTAAAAGTTGATATGTGGACAAGTAACTCAATCATGTTTTCTATAACTGTTATGCAAAACTCCATTAACATAGTTCTGTTACGTCATATCGTTGCGAAATTTTCACTGCAAAAGAGAGAATGCTATCAATATTAACGAAAATGACATGATGTGGAATACTGATCATTATTTCTTAAGGCAATGCAAAGACTTTCCCCCTGTCTTTATGTACACTCTTTGACATAAAACGCGACCGGCGGCCGGCCGCTGCAGAGGCTAAGTCCGCACCGATCGCGACATGGGACAAATAAACTGACCAACTCGCTAATTCTCCGACTAAAGTCCGGCTATCTGCACAATCTGGCAACACTGTAGACTGCGGCACTTCCTGGAGGAAGTCTTGTCCCATGTTAGACAAAACGTAGACTATATACGCCCGTGGTCTAGCGGTAGCATCCGTTGTGTCTGTTTACGATGTCTGGGGATCAAGACCAGCTGGCGCAAAAGAATGTTATAGCCTCTTCTCTCTGAATGCTGAAGACGTGAATGTAATGGTAGCGCAGATTCAACCTATTTCACTTTCTGACACGCCGATAACGAACTTTTCTCCAGTAACCATTTTGCGGCAGATTTCCTGCAGACTGTCCTCCTCTGGACGCCGTATGCGGCAAAGCTCCGGGATCCACTTGCTGGCTACCGGCAGCGGCCGTGGCGACAGCACCGGCGCTGCGCTCCCCCGTTCTGTATCGAAAGCGCTTGCTACGGCTCATCGCTTTTGATAGTTTAAAACACTTTATTATTAAATGTTGCTCCACAGAAAATTTCTACGATTTCCATACTCGCTCGAAAGCAACGGAGACAGACGCCCAGGTCAGTAGGTGGTTACTGTATTACATTAATCGTCAAGATATGCCGCACATATGGACAATGAGGAAGTCTGCGTCTTCATACGTTTCCTCCTTGAAATCTGTATGGTCAGAAGTTAATTTTATAGCCTGTGATGAAATCAAACCACCTCACTACATTCGATGATAGGCGAATGTGAGAATACTATGTCGCGACCGCGAAAAGTAAGTTGTAAGTTAACGGAATTTGATATTTCCTTTGAGTAATTCGGTGAACGGTAAAGTGTTAGAATTCAATGGTAAAGAACGTACGACACAAATAGGATGCATGTGACGAACTACTACAGCCTAAAGACATGGCACTCACCACAAAGGTCTGATGAAGAAAATGATGAAGAGATGATGACTGGGTGCTAGGTACCATTAGTTTATATGTAGGAATATTGATTTACCATAACTCTTTTTAGTAATGGTCAATTTAAATTCATGATTTTGGTTAGTTTGTTTCAAAATATGATTTGGAAGTGTAGGAAAATACTATATCGTGGCTTTAACTGATCGAGCTGCTGACAGAAATTCATGGTAGAAAGATGGTTCAAATGGTTCAAATGGCTCTGAGCACTATGGGACTTAACAGCTATGGTCATCAGTCCCCTAGAACTTGGAACTACTTAAACCTAACTAACTTAAGGACAGCACACAACACCCAGCCATCACGAGGCAGAGAAAATCCCTGACCCCGCCGGGAATCGAACCCGGGAACCCGGGCGTGGGAAGCGAGAACGCTACCGCACGACAACGAGATGCGATCATGGTAGAAAGAAATGCTCTTAATTTTGATCTGAAAGAATTAGTTTTCGAAGAAGTCATTTGTAGCTTGCGTGTGTTTCAGTTTGTAATTTGACGAGTTTCTGAAATTCATGGATAAAGGCAAGGTTGCTAATTTAATATGAGAGTTTAAGAAGTTACCTTATGTGAAATGAGTCAGTAGAAATTTACGTGTGAAGCTGATTCTTAGAACAACGGGGTTTGAAAGATACGTGGGAATCAGTGAGGTCGCTTTCCTGAATTGAATAAAGGGGAAGCAGCATAATAGCAATTCGTGTAGCCATACTATGCACGCTATACAATAAGTATTGTGAAAAGTTCTGTGTGTGCATTTAAGTATCATTTGGACTGGAGGTTATGGATGGTATATTATTTAATGGTGCAGAGGTATAATTAGGAAATCAGTCTAGCTAACTTGTGGAGGTTTTTTTTTTTCAGTTTCAACAACGTGCCGCGCACGAATATGAGGGGAACGTAAATTTCGGAATCGCGACCGCGCGAACTTTCCAACCACGCGAGAGTTGGTTAACGTCGAGCCACGTCAATAAATGAGAGGTGTTTATGCGATCAGACAGTGACTCGAGAAGTTATAGAACTTTTCTAGTACTGGTCCGCGTGGAAATACCATCATTGCTTTGCCCAGTGGTAATAAGAGTGATTTACTAAGATGGTATCTGTTCTTTCGGACATGGCAGACGCTCTATCCACCTGAGCCACCGAGGACACAGAGGATAGCGCGACTGCAGGGATTTATCTCTGGCACGCCTCCCGCGAAACCCACATTTTCAACGTATTGTCCCGGACTACATTCGTAGTGCTCCCGTCCATTATCCTCATTACTCGCGGCGCGTTGCCGATTCCCGTAAGAGTTCGGGCACTGTTTGTGCATTCGCGCAGAAGAAGAAGATGATCAAGTGGCCGCGAGCCATATCTATATATTTACTAAGATGGTATCTGTTCTTCTGCATGTAAGAAGGAGATCCCGGGTTCGAGTCCCGGTCGGGGCACACATTTTTCATCTGTCCCCGTTGACGTATGTCAACACCTGTAAGCAGCTAAGGGTGTTCATTTCATTCTAATTTCAATAAGAGTGATAGTGTGTTGCTGTGACGTAATGAATCAAGCATCGTGGGCTATCCTTCATTCCTTCCCGTGGGTGAGGTTATCTTCGTAAGAGACCATAGGTTCGAATGGCTCTGAGCACTATGGGACTTAACTTCTGTGGTCATCAGTCCCCTAGAACTTAGAACTAATTAAACCTAACTAAGCCTACATTGATAAGGGAAGGGTGCTGGGACAGAGATCAGAATACAGAGTGAATGATAATATAGTTTAAGGTGCCAGTAATAACACGCAGGTAGGCCTTCTTTCAGAATATACCGTTCTCCTATGCTTTGGTAATGATGAAGTGGGGTGTAAGTTGTTCAATACAGTGCAGAAGCCTGTTGAACTGTTAAGACTCTGTTGCATGGTTGTAAAGCTAATCTGCTTCGCTTATTCAAAACGATTGCTAGCCTTCACTATAAAATTCTTTTTTCTATCTTTCCACTGACAAAGATATATAGAAGAAACAAATCTGTTTTGTAGCGAGATATTCTCTACGGACTTTACACGTGCTCGTTCGCTCAATGTGTTGCATTTACCGAAGGCGACCGTGGCCGCTGACGTCGCCTTTTCACACCTCGTGTCTACGCGGCCCCGCGCTCGGAATAAACGCATACAGTTGAGATAAACAGCTGATTTCAGGAATGTAATGAAATAAGTCTTACCTTCACATTAGTGACAACTAAATACCACTACGAGAACGTATCTCCATGTAATGCTCATTGATCAAGAACAATTCGTGTACGCAACGTTGCTGTTATGACTAAGATCATAAAATCTGTAAATCGTAACCCAACTCATATATTTGCATTCGCCTACGGAACATTAAACGTGAAAATAATTAGTTTCTCTGTCATATAATTTTTAATCAAGGCAAAGCAGGCAGTTGTCAGATGATATCAAAATTGAATGTAAAGGAGGAATAGAGAAAAAGATATACGAGAAACAAATCTCGAACCCACGAACAAGTGTGTACTATCCTGGAAACGTGCTGATGCGGCTAACTCACAACTTCGAAGGATGAGAAAACCGTCCTGTCCACTTTCCGAGGACAATATTTCCTGACGGAAACCACACCAGGATGAACGGCTTTAGGTTGAGACACCAGGAACCTCAAACTACGTCACCAATGTGTTCATTCTCTGATTCCTAGCCCCGTCATCACGCACTTACCATGTCAAAGTAGCTGGCAGAAACGGGAGCGAACGACCTGCGATTAGGTGATACAGACCTACATCCATTTAATATTTCCTTGTCATCTCGATCACACATTGACAGTAATCACCACAGGAGGAGTGGTTTTGAGTTAGGAAACGTATTCCAGTTCAAAATGGTCGCTTCATGTAAAAGGTGGCCATACTCTCATGTTTCACGTTGCGAGCTGTATTCGTCAGGCCGGCCGCGGTGGTGTAGCGGTTCTGGCGCTGCAGTCCATGTTGTGGCGTAGCAAGACAGCCACGCCACTCGGAAGTAGCCGAAATGCACGCGTTACATACGCCGGCTGGTGTGATGTCTGAAACAGGATACGTAATGAATGCTATAAAGAAAAGTACGTAGCTTCTGTAATACTTAGCTTTAATCCATCATTTGTATACAGCATTCTTGATGATACAATTGAGACTCTCTATAGATATGGTTAATGGCGCCTTGCTACGTCGTAGCCATGGACTTAGCTGAAGGCTATTCTAACTGTCTCTCGGCAAATGAGAGAAAGGCTTCGTCAGTGTAGTCGCTAGCAAAGTCGTCCGTACAACTGGGCGAGTGCTAGCCCGTCTCTCTAGACCTGCCGTGTGGTGGCGCTCGGTCTGAAATTACTGACAGTGGCGACACGCGGGTCCGACATGTACTAATGGACCGCGGCCGATTTAAAGCTACCACCTAGCAAGTGTGGTGTCTGGCGGTGACACCACAGTCCGGAACCGCGGGACTCCTACGGTCGCAGGTTCGAATCCTGCCTCGGGCATGGGTGTGTGTGATGTCCTTAGGTTAGTTAGGTTTAAGTAGTTCTAAGTTCTAGGGGAATTATGACCTAAGATGTTGAGTCCCATAGTGCTCAGAGCCATCTCAACCTTTTTTTTTTTGTATACGTTAGCTACGATTATGGTAAGGGCAGTATTTACTCCTGTGCGAACAAGGCACTGCTGCAGTAAAGTGCTCAATTTATATAAATATAGATTTTTTTTTCATTAGTTCCAGTTTTTCTGCAAAAGCTTTATCTTATCAATTCCTTCCGCTACTGCTCTTTTTTAAGTTCTAATGACTAAGCGACCAAACTGCTAGGGTCATCAGTTCCTAGACGTAGAAACTACTTACACTAACTTAAACTAACTTATTCTAAGGAAAACACACACATTCATGCCCGGGGGAGGACTAGAACCTCCGGCGGAAGCGGCCTCGAAATCTGTGACACGGCGCCCCAGACCGCACGGCCACCCCACGCGGCAACTGCTGTTCTATAGGTCACAACTAAGAGACCATTCATACACCCTCCGTATCATATGTTTCCTGGAAACCTCTCAGGATTTGTGGCAGTAGTACTCTTCGCGAATACCAGTTTACATCAACAACAAAACAAAACTAAGTCCTTGAAGAGACTAGAATTCACTGTCATCGACACGAATTTGTGTTGTTTACATCATCTAGGTGTCAAACAAGACGGTAACAATTACTGAAGCAATAAACGAGGTTATTATTGATGTATTAACTATGGCAGCTATGAAGATAAAAACGTATAAAAATGCACATCGCCGGCCGGTGTGGCCGTGCGGTTCTAGGCCCTTCAGTCTGGAACCGCGTGACCGCTACGGTCGCAGGTTCGAATCCTGCCTCGAGCATAGATGTGTGTGATGTCCTTAGGTTAGTTAGGTTTAAGAAGTTCTAGGGGACTGATGACCTCAGATGTTCAGTCCCATAGTGCTCAGAGCCATTTGAACCAAAAATGCACATCAGCGCATTTTCCCATTGCTCCCTTTCTTCATCAGTAGTCTCACATTACATTCTTCTTTGTGAATCCACCATATGGGTTCCATGTGTTGGACTATTATCCATAATAACACCTGATATTCTAGTCATGTATAACAAATTTCACTGAAGCTGATCAGTATAAGTACACAATTCATTCGTAGATTTCAGTGGTGTAATGTGGTCTCGGGCTGGCGTCTGTCGGCAGCTCTACTAGGGCTGACACAAACAGGCTGTGGATAGCAGTGAGGCTTATCTGATCTGTCCAATGCTTTCTTCATATTGATACTGTTTTTGAAAGTGTTTGGCATACCTGTGGTCATTCACTCTCTTTCAGTATTGGTGCCGAGGGACCATGCTCAATTCCCATAACATTATCTTTTTACATTGACGAGTAATCTGGATAGTCATCACGTTCATGCGCCATCTACAAGGCAAATTTAATATTTCGGTCCTAGGAACTAACCTACAATACGTTTTGTGTTTCATAATCGTAACTATCTGCATTAACGGTCATCAGAACAATGGCAGGGAACAGAATGCAGCAATACCTTGGTAGCTACTTGGGGACCTGCTTGAGTCGTGATCTAAGGTTCAAAATGGTTCAAATGGCTCTGAGCACTTTGGGACTCAACATCTTAGGTCATAAGTCCCCTAGAACTTAGAACTACTTAAACTTAACTAACCTAAGGACATCACACACACCCATGCCCGAGGCAGTATTCGAACCTGCGGCCGTAACAGTACCGCGGTTCCGGACTGCAGCGCCAGAACCGCACGGCCACCGCGGCCGGCGTGATCTAAGAAAAGGGTAGTTGCCGGATAACATTATATTACACTAGCGAGAAGTATCGAATTTTCCTTTTTGTCTGCAAACTTCCAGAACTAAATTCAGTAGCAGAATGCTAAGAAGATATTTGCATTGTGGCAACTCAACGATCAACCTATTTTTATAGGTTTTTATTCTCACAGCCATTCTCGTTCTGCATGGCAATAAACTTCATTCAGTATTTGCTTGTTCTCGTTACGATTATAATTGTCATTCTCTCACTCGCAAGAGTTTTCACATCCCTATTTGGTATCGATGCACATGAAGAGCGCCTAGGAAAGAAGGGAATACTGAATGTTACGTCATGCAGAATACACTGATTTACTTCGGCACCTCGTGATCAACGCCGGCCGGAGTGGCCGTGCGGTTCTAGGCGCTACAGTCTGGAACCGAGCGACAGCTACGATCGCAGGTTCGAATCCTCCCTCGGGCATAGATGTGTGATGACATTCTATATGTATGCTGCAAAAGATTGCACGTGGACACATTCGGCAACGATGTGCAAAGTGTTTGATATCTTACATTGTATTCAATTCGAACAAGATTTAGATGTATTTTTACTTCCTTTGTATTTTGAGATGATTATGAACGTTAAGGAAAATTATTTCACGTGCTTTATGCTGAATGAAAAACACTGAATCATCCGTTTTGCTTTCCCTACGTTGAAATGATATAATGTCGGCGTCACAGCCTTCTTCCACGCCAGAAGCTGAAATTTGTATCATTCTGGGTTATTGATAATTGAAGGTCTTAGATGTATACATAGCCGACAAGGCGACGTCAGAAACTATCAGGTGAGAACGCCGTAAAGAAACCAAACGTGCGCACGCGTCTCCCCTCTGAAGAACCGTATCGGACAATCACGACAAACATTTCGCTAAAGAGCTGCCTCGTAAGAGAGCTGAGAATTGGCAGCGTCGTAGCAAGTATTTGTCAACACTGTGGTAGTGCATTTACTTCAGGGTGTAGGCCGGCATTACCTCGTTAAATTCACTTGGCATTAGTTTTTCACATCGAAGACTCATACGATATAATTCACTGTAAGATGAGAAACTTAGAAAGTATATTTAATTTCTTGACTCTAAGAACGGCTTTCTTCACATAAGTAACACCTATTTGTGTGTTTAATGTTGCGTTTTGAGGCTCAGGCAATATCGCAGTGACCATAGTCCACCTGTTGCCGCCAGTGTGTCGTTAACTCAGTGGTTCCCTTATGAGTTGCGGTGTTAGTGCTATATCAGATGGCAGTTCCCACCTCAGTGAAAGCCGCTGAACATAACCTTTTATTTTCCATTTTAATTAATGGAGTTGCAAACTGCTAGTAAAAATTCCTTATATGAAATCTCAAGAATGACTTTGCACATAGATCTTCGTGCAATTTCGAATTATGTTAATATCATGGACGTCTGCTTTATAAATGCCAAGGTGCTTCACTGTAAAATAGTTTCTGAAAAGGTTCAAAACGACTGTGAACGATACGAATTTGAGCTTTGTTCTTCATATAGGTCTAACATATCAGGAGGTTGTTTATTAAGTGCACATGTTGAGTAATATAGTTCCTCTCTTCTAAATTTTTGCAATGGTATTTAACTGTAGACGTTTTATGACACCGGCGTTAGCAATTCCTTTCCGTTCTGTGAAACCTCAAAAACGATAAATTTTTCTGGTTTAAATATGATGACCTTAACTGTCACTTCTGATCAACGTTAAATACCTTTTGAATCCATACATGGAACTCCAAAGGTTCAGTGTTCCTGCTTTGCTACAGAGCATGCATTGTAAGGTATTCACACAGTTTATCGCATGGACTTACCATAAGGAATGAAACAAAAACTGTAATACACTTCACACCACAGACGCTCACTCTGGCTTGACGAAAGCAATCCGAATATTGGCCAAAAGTTGCGCAAATAATTGACTTTGAAAGGAAAAGAAGCGAGGTAGGAAGCATTTATAGAGTCATTGAATGTAGTGAGATGGTTTGATTTCATCCCAGTCTTTAAAATTAATTTCGGGCCGTACTCGTCTTTTGCTGGTTAATGTAATACAGTACCCATCTACTAATCAGGGCGTCTGTCTCCATTGCTTTCGAGCGAGTATGGAAATCGTAGAAATTTTCTGTGCAGCAGCATTTAATAATAAAGTGTTTTAAATTATCAAAATCGATGAGCCGTAGCAGGCGCTTTCGATACAGAACGGGGGAGCGCAGCGCCGGTGCTGTCGCCACGGCCACTGCCGGTAGCCAGCAAGTGGATCCCGGAGCTTTGCCGCATACGGCGACCAGAGGACGACAGTCTGCAAGAAATCTGCCGCGAAATGGTTACTGGAGAAAATTTTGCTATCGGCGTGTCAGAAAGTGAAATAGGTTGAATCTGCGCTACCATTACATTCACGTCTTCAGCATTCAGAGAGAAGAGGCTACAAATTTTTTTTTGCGCCAGCTGGTCTTGATCCCCAGACATCGTAAACAGACACAACGGATGCTACCGCTAGACCACGGGCGTATATAGTCTACGTTTTGTCTAACATGGGACAAGACTTCCTCCAGGAAGTGCAGCAGTCTACAGTGTTGCCAGATTGTGCAGATTGCCGGACTTAGAGAATTAGCGAGTTGGTCAGTTTATTTGTCCCATGTCGCGATCGGCGCGGACTTAGCCTCTGTAGCGGCCGGCCGCCGGTCGAGTTTTATGTGAAAGAGTGTACATTAGTGTTGTGTACATAGTTCCGCGTAGTCAGAGCGTACACAACTTTTCCAATAGAGCGCGACCCGCTAAGCACAACAGCGCTGGCGCAGCGCTCGTCCTTCTCCGCACTACGAGATGGCGCTGTCTTAGAGACGGACCAAATTCTGCTTCCGCCGATCCGCGTATTAATATGTCACGCAGCCAATGAGATTGCTGCTAACGTAGAACCTATTCTCCTCGCGGATCACACTCACACAGTGATACCCGAACGCTCGAGGTATTATAATGAGTGTACAGACCTCCGATTAGTCAATCTTCCTTAGTCTGCATTAGTCTGCATTTGTCTGTACCAGTATATAGTCAAGTTTCAGTCTGCGCCTAATAAGATTATCATATTCCTGTACATAGCCATGAAGAGAAATGTATAGGCACTTTGTCAAGTATCAGAGATATGTGAGAATAAGATTAACATACCAAGACCATAGGAACTTCAGACTGTCAATTGTAAATAGCATCCAGAACCAAGTTAAGTAATTTTTATGCTTGTTATTATTTTAATAAATGTGTCTGAAAATTAATCAAGTTCTGTTTAAAGTTAGTCACTGTCAATCTGCTACTCTAAGCATGCAAGTGGTATTTCTATCGTCTGACCTAACGGCAGAAGATAAACACGCCACAATAAGACCACGAGACATATTGCTGACACTCGCCTACTTCGTTAGAGCGACAAGTCAAATAATCTGATGGTGTGGGTACCGAAGGTCTTACAGTACTCACACCACAATTAGGTTAATAGTTTGGCGTAAGTTTTTGCAAGATGCACGAACAAAGACGGCGGCTGTATGATAAACACTGAACTGGTGACACGACGCAGCTTATAATAAGACGCAGCGTGGGCGATCCTCTGCTGCTGGCGCCAGTGCTGCCCTCCTCTGGAAACTGCTGAAACTCAGCAGGATGGCGGTAGCTGTCTTGTTAGTTAGAAAATTAATTAGCAAAACTGAAATACAACTTCGTTGCTGCTCCGGCGTGCTCTTTGGAAGCATAACATACTGTAAGTAAAATTTTTGTTTCCAAATAGTGTGTGGGACGGGACGTATTGTGATATCAATTTCAGCAGATACAATATTTGCACTTTCAACAATGACGTGTGTGTAGCTATATTTTTAAAGGAGTGTGTGGGACGGGTCGTATTGTGATATTAAATTTAGAAGGTACAGTATTTGCACCTTCAACAATGACGTCTGTGTAGCTATATCTTTAAAGGCGTATCGTCCTTTTATCACTTATCCAAAACTAATTACTCGAAAGCTCATCCACTCCAACTGTTTAGTCTAACCTTTGATGTACAGAGCAACAACGCTCAATTTCACATCGTAACTTTGTATAACCATTTCCGTCTCGTCCTAAATATCTCAGAAGGTTGTTCGGCTTGCTATCCGAATAAATCACAGTGTAATAGTGCTCTGTTTATGTGATTGCGCCGGCCGGAGTGGCCAAGCGGTTTTAGGCGCTACAGTCTGGAACCGTGCGACCGCTACGGTCGCAGGTTCGAACCCTGCCTCGGGCATGAATGTGTGTGATGTCCTCAGGTTAGTGTGGTTTAAGTACTTCTAAGTTCTAGGGGATTGATGACCTCAGAAGTTAAGCCCCATAGTGCTCAGAGCCATTTGAGCCGTATGTGATTGCTTCCGATTAGTGGCTGTGAAAAGTATTTATGCTTCATCTTGTTCTTCTTCTTCTTCTTCTTCCCATTGCCTTCTACGATGATCCTGCTATTTCTTCTCTCTTGCGATTCTTTGTTATTCTTCGAAGTTTTCGCCACCAGCGCATAAAAGCATGCGTCGAGTTTCGAGATAAAAATTTGTTCCCGAAGTATTAGTCGATTACAGCCACCAGCGCCGGCTGGCGCTAATTTCGTTGGTGCGGCCCAGAGAAAAGTAGAGAAGAAATACAATCATGTTTGGAGTAACTGTTATGCGCAAACTTCATAAAGGAGTGGCTCCGAATTGTTTGCTACATAACCTTCACCTGTGTCTTACTGGTTCAAAACAACACTACAGAAATAGTAAATATGACAATTCCTTAAAGCGTTTTATCAATGGTTCTCTCAACAGCTGCAGTATTTATTAGGCGACTTGTTTCGAACTTTAAAGGTTCATTTTCAAGCCTGGCCTACTTACGCTGCAATGACAGTGCCTGGTCTTAATAATAAATATTGTGTGGTAACAACGCACGCTTTATAAATGTTTGCAGGATGAATGCCACAATCCACACTTGCTAGTTACTAAGTCAAACTCAAACTGTCAGTTAAATATGACTTCAATTACATTATCAATGAGTTTGCTGCGACCAAAGCAAGGAAATAAAAAGCAAAATTATAATACGAACACAATTCTTGAAAAGGAATGCGTTCCCAACACTTCATTTTAGCCCTGTTTCCTTTATTTCCTATTAATTATTTCATATACCGTTAATAATTTAATAGTAGTAAATGAAATCTGTTGTTTACTATACATGACGATAAAATCAATGCACAGTAGCTGCCACAAACAATAAGATGTGTAACTTATTTAAAACAGTCATACAATTAATTTACTCTGTGCGATATTTTTCACCTATATGGCACATTTAAACAGAATTTTTCAATAACGCTTCATTTTTATTAAACGTATTTTACAAATTACAAAATCTTTTATATCTCCGTAGAAAAAATTGCAGGAAGGCAGTTTTTCTGGTGGGGTGGTGGACGTGGGGGAATGGGTGGCGGTGGTGGTGGGCGCAGACCGGCAGGGTTCAAATGGTTCAAATGGCTCTGAGCACTATGGGACTCAACTGCTGTGGTCATAAGTCCCCTAGAACTTACAACTACTTAAACCTAACTAACCTAAGGACATCACACACATCCGTGCCCGAGGCAGCATTCTAACCTGCGACCGTAGCGGTCGCGCGGGTCCTGACTGTAGTGCCTAGAACCGCTCGGCCACTCTGGCCGGCCGAAATTCCTATTTTCATTTCAAATATAAATTCTTAACTATCGATATTTTATAAAAGGCTATTAATGAACGTTGCTTAAATTAAGAAAACATAACAATTTAATTTTTAAGGAAAAAATGAGAAGGCAAATACTCTTAATTTGGGCTGTGTCCTTTGTTTTATACCGCAGAGGTACATAAGTGAACACATGATGTTCACAGCTTCGAGCACACCACACAAATGCTACATTTCTACACTTGCCACTGTACCATTACAATATGAACCCAACAGAACTGATCTGGAACCAAGTTAAGGGATGTGGCCTGAGAAATAACGTGCTGGAAATAACGTACGCAGCTTTTCCTCACGAACACTGTCTGGATATAGAACGGCACATCATGAAAGAAGAGGAGAAAATACGGCGCCTGGTTGACTTCGTGGATTCTGTTGTTGATTGACTCATTATCAACGTAGCAGATGACAGTTCCAGAAGTGAAATGTATTTCCAGTATTCTAATAAGGAAGGAGCTAAGAGATTACCAGACGACTGACTGTAATTAGTACCTTCAGTGGCTTCAGTAGTCAACAATATGGTGCAATCCCTGCAGTATGCATTTGCATTACACTTAGCTCGCTCAGAAAAGTTACCCATTGTTTTAGTTAGGAATTTTCATCACTCACGTTTGTGATTAGAATACTACGTCAGGTGAGTGCGAGAGCATTTTATGCTTTCCGCCTGGTCACCTAAGAAGCGCACGATAGTATTGGAGTTCTGCCGAATATTATTCCATTCTGTATAAAAATTAAATAACATTCGAAGCTATATTGTTTCTTTGCTCGTCTCTTTTTACTTCTGAACTGCAACTGCTCACATCATTGCAGGTTAGCTGGACCGCTGGCCAGACAGCCAGTGCTGTCCAAGTTTAATGCGCCGGTTGTGTCGCATTATCGCTCAGACCATGTGCGTGTAACGCAGCGTAAATCCTATCCTTATGATCGTACTTGACTGTACTGGTCACAGCTTGGCTTCCGCTCCACGTGAAACAAAATCCAATGAGATTCAAGCAAACGTGGAAGAATACATGGCGTAATGTTGGTATCAGGTTTATTCTTATGATGAACAGACTATAGCACGGATTGTTGAGGGGGTATGGGTCACATGACGCTGGCCGCAGGGTCGAACGACCCGACTACAGACAGTGCAGAGTTAACATCGTGTCTCTGCTACGGAGCAGTGGAAAACGGGGCCGCAGTACCTCTGGTTTGTGTCACTCGTACTACACCGAAGTCGTGACGTGCTCAAATTATTTGATGTAATACTGAAAACAAAACACCGACCAAAACTATATCGCAAAGTTTCTGGTGGGGTCGGACCCCTCTGGTCCTTAAGAACGAGCCGCTCCTAATAGCCACAATAATCAAGCAATCGTTATCCAGAAAGATCTGGCTTCTACTCGTCTGTCCCTGTAATATTACAGTGCTGTCAGTCTCAAAATTTTGTCCCTGAGGCCTTCCAAGCTTCTCGTTTCAACACTAGTCCAACTGTCCTCCTTTCCACAAACTAACTAATTTCACATCCGCATGTTGTAACACTTCTGACAATCAAACTGTAATCACCGATGGGGACTAAACTGGAAAAATTACAGTTTTGTTACTAAGCCGTGTGTCAGCTCTCAACATGCAGGGCTATTACAAATGATTGAAGCGATTTCATAAATTCACTGTAGCTCCATTCATTGACATATGGTCACGACACACTACAGATACGTAGAAAAACTCATAAAGTTTTGTTCGGCTGAAGCCGTACTTCAGGTTTCTGCCGCCAGAGCGCTCGAGAGCGCAGTGAGACAAAATGGCGACAGGAGCCGAGAAAGCGTATGTCGTGCTTCAAATGCACTCACATCAGTCAGTCATAACAGTGCAACGACACTTCAAGACGAAGTTCAACAAAGATCCACCAACTGCTAACTCCATTCAGCGATGGTATGCGCAGTTTAAAGCTTCTGGATGCCTCTGTAAGGGGAAATCAACGGGTCGGCCTGCAGTGAGCGAAGAAACGGTTGAACGCGTGCGGGCAAGTTTCACGCGTAGCCCGCAGAAGTCGACGAATAAAGCAAGCAGGCAGCTAAACGTACCACAGCCGACGGTTTGGAAAGTCTTACGGAAAAGGCTAAAGCAGAAGCCTTACCGTTTACAATTGTTGCAAGCCCTGACACCCGATGACAAAGCCAAACGCTTTGAATTTTCGGCGCGGTTGCCTCAGCTCATGGAAGAGGATGCGTTCAGTGCGAAACTTGTTTTCAGTGATGAAGTGATGGGGTTATGTGAAAGATTCAGTGTTTAAACCTCCTCTACCAAGAAACGTGCCAGAACTGCGAGCTCGCATCAACGATGCTTTCGAACTCATTGATGGGGACATGCTGCGCCGAGTGTGGGAGGAACTTGATTATCGGCTTGATGTCTGCCGAATCACTAAAGGGGCACATATCGAACATTTGTGAATGCCTAAAAAAACTTTTTGAGTTTTTGTATGTGTGTGCAAAGCATTGTGAAAATATCTCAAATAATAAAGTTATTGTAGAGCTGTGAAATCGCTTCAATCATTTGTAATAACCCTGTATATCGCGCTGTAAAGATCGTTCTGAGTCCTTCCATTCCATTGATTCTTTCATATTTATCATTATGGTGCGTACAATTCTGTTGAGATTCCCCTCTGGTGGCGTGTCAGGTCTTATCGATCTTCCTGTTAGCCTTGTGTAAGGGAATAAGATCTTTGGGGGGGGATGGCCGGTTGGTTGCCTAGCGGTGACGAGTCGGTCGGTCGGTTTTTAAAATCGGGAATTGGAGAATGTCGTACGATGGGACCGCGGCGTGGCGTGGCGGTGGGGAGATGGCGGTTGTTCCGAGAAGCCGCGTGGTCTATGTTGGCGGTGCGAGACGAGTGGGACGAGTTGACGGGGGACAAGGCTGTGAGCACCCGGGGGCCACGGCTGTGGTTCAGAGTCACTACTTGGTGGGAGCGGCAACGGATGTCTTTAAATTTTCCGTCTGGAGGCGGGAATGATGGACTAGTAACTCGCCATCCTGAGGAGTGGTATTTCGCCGCCGTGGGTGCAAAGAAGACGAGGGCTCCGGTGACAGAGCGCGTGGCTGCGTGACTGTGCCCAGTGGGGTACGCTGATGATGATGATGATGATGATGATGATGATGATGATTTGCGTTTTAGGGCGCACAACAGCGAGGTTATCAGCGCCCGTTCCCAAAAGTTCAATTCAGAGCCAAATTGTGAGAGAATTGGTATCGTTCAAATGGCAAGATTGGACACAGCACAACAAAACAGGTAGATAAAACTAAAAAGAAAAGAGCAGTACAAACAGGTAGAAATAATTAACGGTGGCTGAGTGACCACTTACAAATAATGGGTGACCAAACCACTGGACAGCACATTAAGACTTCAATCCCAATATTTTGGGAAGAAGGTCAGACATCACACAAAAACGTAAAACTCTAGCGACACTCGCCTCATTATTAGTTAAAAGAGAGGGTAGGTCTGGTGGGAAACTGAAATCTTCCCTCAAACCCGCATATAAAACTCACTCAGTTAAAATATGTCGTATCGACAGCTGTGTCCCACATGTCTGACACGTTGGTGGCTCCTCACGACGTAACAGAAAACCATGTGTCAAAGGACAATGCCCTATTCTAAGCCGTGTAAGGGCTACTTCCTCAGCCCGTCGTTGTCGGAAGGAGGTGAGCCACGGTCGGACAGAATCCTTCACCGCTCGCAACTTATTATCCCTCACGTCCAGCCACTGAGCCTCCCACCAACGCAAGACCTTCCGAGTCACGAAAGACTGCAAGTTACGTTGGTTAAAGGTTTAGACGTTAATTGAAGAATTTTGGTTTGTGCAACCAGCGACTTTTCTGCCTCGTGGTCTCCTGCGTTCGGGTTTCCTGTCCCTGTCGCCGGTGTATTTATAGGCTGTGATCTTTTCCGCTTCTTATTGGTACTGCCCGGTACGAAGTGTATTTTTGGGCACGGATTATGGTTCCTGATTTGATTCTTCCTCCTCCCCTGGCCTCGCGTGAGGTCGATGTGATTGGTGAATGCGAGGCGTTGCGGGTCTGTTAGTCCGCTTCTAGTCTGAGCATCCTTCGGGAGACAATTGTGGCCGCCCTTACACCCGGTCGGTTAATTATTTCTATCCCAGGACGTTTTGGTGGCAGGACATGGTATTAAATTTGTTAGTTATTGTAAAATGTTAAATGGTTGTATTTTACTCTGATTGTTTTTGGCCACCGTTTAAAAAGGTTAAGTTTGCCTTTCATTGGCGGGTTTTTAAAATTACGTGGCTTTAAAATTGTTAGTTATTGTAAAAGGTGAATGACTGTATCTTTACTTTGATTGTCTTAATGTACTTGGCATTCTTAGAAAATGCTTGTTCTGCCTCCCTGTTAGCGAGCCCTTGTAATTTAATATCTTGTTGTGGCAAAGTTTAAAAGAAGTTGGCTCCCTACATGTTCGGTAGAGAAATTGTATGCAAATTGGTGATTTTTTCCCATTGCTTGGAAAGTTTTAATTTTGTTATTAAATGCTTTATCAAAGTCTATTTCAAGTAAAATAGCTTGGCTATTAACGGTAAAGTTTTTAATTTCATTACTTGGAAAATTTTGATTTGTTATCAAATGTTTTATCGAAGTCGGTGTTAAGTAAAGTGGCTTGGCCGTTAACTGTAAAGTAAATTGTTTTGAAAAGGCACTCATGCCTACTAGCCTTTTGGATCCGTTCCTGGTCAAGTGATAAAGAAATGACTTAATGGCTGAAGTACTCAATAAAGAAATTGTAAATTGCAACTCGACAATAACCAACTAATTTTGGCCCCGTTTCCCAACTGGGGGTACTGGATAGAAATGTACCCAGTAGAACAGTTCATATGGGAGGGAACCTCCGTGGTATACAGACAATATAAAGAAACTTCTAAAGAAACACAGGTTGCTGCACAATAGATACAAAACAAAGCTCAGGGCTGTAGATAGGGAGATACGGAATGAAACGCATATGGCTGTCAGGAGAGGAGTGCGTGATGCCTTCAATGACTACCGTAGCAGAATACTGTCAAGTGATCTTTCACAAAACCCACAAAAACTCTAGTCTTATGTGAAGGATATTGGTAGCACCAAAAGTTTGTGTGTAGTCCCTACTAAATGAGACAGGAAGTGATATTGAGGATAGGAAAGCAAAAGCTGAAATGCTTGACTCCGTTTCCAAATGTTCCGTTACCAAGGAAAGCCCAGGAGAACTGTCCCAACTGAATCCTCTTACGACTGAAGTAAGTATTAATGTCAGTGATGTTGAGAAACTGCTGAAATCGTTAACACTGAGCAAGGCTTCAGGGCCCGAAGGAATCTCTGTCAGATTCTCTACTGAAATTGCGGTTGATTTAGCCCCCTCTTCGAACTATAATTTCTCGAACAGTAAACCGTGCACAGTTCCTGGAAAAAGGAGCAGGTCACAGCCGATGACAAGAAGGGTAATAGAAGTGATCCACAAAGCTACCGTCCGATATCCTTGACATCGACTTGTTGTAAAATCTTAGAACATAATCTCAACTCAAACTTAGTGTGGTATTTTTAGGAGAATGACCTCCCCAGTGTCAGCCAGCATGGATTTCGAAAACATCGATCAAGTGAAACCCAACTCGCACTTGTCTCACATCACATACTGAAGGCTTTGGACCATAGCGATCAGGTAGCTGCTGTATTCCTTCGTTTCCGAAAAGCATATGACTCAGTACCACGCCTACGCTTATTGTCAAAAGTACGATCATATGGGAATCAAGTGAAACTTGTGACTGACTTGAGGAAGTTTTGATAGGGAGGACGCAACATGTTATCTTCGACAGAGAGTCATCAACAGATGTAGAAGTAACTTCTGGTGTGCCCCAGGAAAGTGTGTCGAGACCCTTGCTATTCATGTTGTATTTTAATGACATTGCTGACAATATTAACAATAAAGCCAGGCTTGTTGCAGATCATGCTGTTGTCTATAATGAAGTAGTATCTGAAAGAGGCTGCGTCAATATTCAGTCAGATCTTGATACTCTTTCAAATGGTGCAGAGATTGGCAACTTCCTCTAAACTAAAAATTTGTGATTCATGAAACGAAAAACCGTAGTGTTCTTTGACTATAATTTCGGTGAGTTGCTGTTGGAATCGACCAACTCTTACAAATGCCTGGGTGTAACGCTTCGTAGGGATATAAAATGAAATGACCACTTAGGTTCAGTTGTGTGTAAAGCAGATGGTAAACTTCGGTTTATTGGTAGAATACTGGGGGTGAGCAATCAGTCTACAAAGGAGGTTGCTTACAAATAAGTCGTGCGACCGATTCTAGAATATTGCTCGAGCTTGTGGGATACTACAATATAGGACTGACAGGGGATACTGAACGTATACAGAGAAGGGCAGCATTAATGGTCACAGGTTTGTTTAACCCGTGGGAGAGTGTCACAGAGATACTGAAGGATCGGAATTGGAAGACTCTTGAACACGGACGTAAACTGTACCTAGAAAATCTATTAAGAAAGTTTCAAGAACCTCTTTAAATGATTACTCTTGGAATATATACAACCCCCTACATATTGCTAACATAGAAATCGTGACGATAAGATTAGAATAATTACTGCACGCACAGAGGAATTCAAACAATCATTCTTCCCCGTGCTCCATACGCGATTGCAACAGGAAGAAAGCTTAAGAACTGGCATAGTGGAATGTACCCTCTGCCATGCACTTCACGGTTATTTTCAAAATATAGATATATCCTAACAAGCGAAAATTTCCAGGAAAAACACCATAGGGTGGTGGGGTTTCGAGTTCCGCTGGATAGGTCAGGAGTCCACTACACGCAACAAGCGGCTACACGGGTAGCAGGGGTTGTGTGGCGTGGGCTGGGCGGTTTTTTAGGTTAGATGGCCTTGGGCAAGTATAGAAAGGGCAACAGCCTCAACGGGTGCGGGGCAAAGTCAGGACATGCGGGGACCAAGCAGCAATCGGTATTGTACTTGTAAACTGTCGAAGCTGCGTTGATAAGGTACCGGAACTTCAAGCGCTGATAGAAAGCACCGAAGCTGAAATCGTTATAGGTACAGAAAGCTGGCTGAAGCCAGAGATAAATTCTGCCGAAATTTTTACAAAGGTACAGACGGTGTTTAGAAAGGATAGATTGCATGCAACCGGTGGTGGAGTGTTCGTCGCTGTTAGTAGTAGTTTATCCTGTAGTGAAGTAGAAGTGGATAGTTCCTGTGAATTATTATGGGTGGAGGTTACACTCAACAACCGAGCTAGGTTAATAATTGGTTCCTTTTACCGACCTCCCGACTCAGCAGCATTAGTGGCAGAACAGCTGAGAGAAAATTTGGAATACATTTCACATAAATTTTCTCAGCATGTTATAGTCTTAGGTGGAGATTTCAATTTACCAGATATAGATTTAGGACGGGTGGTAGGGACAGAGCATCGAGTGACATTATACTGAGTGCACTATCCGAAAATTACCTCGAGCAATTAAACAGAGAACCGACTCGTGGAGATAACATCTTGGACCTACTGATAACAAACAGACCCGAACTTTTCGACTCTGTGAGCGCAGAACAGGGAATCAGTGATCATAAGGCCGTTGCAGCATCCCTGAATATGGAAGTAAATAGGAATATAAAAAAAAGGGAGGAAGGTTTATCTGTTTAGCAAGAGTAATAGAAGGCAGATTTCAGAATACCTAACAGATCAAAACGAAAATTTCTGTTCCGACACTGACAATGTTGAGTGTTTATGGAAAAAGTTCAAGGCAATCGTAAAATGCGTTTTAGACAGGTACGTGCCGAGTAAGACTGTGACGGATGGGAAAAACCCACCGTGGTACAACAACAAAGTTAGGAAACTACTGAGAAAGCAAAGAGAGCTTCACTCAAAGTTTAAACGCAGCCAAAACCACTCAGACAAACAGAAGCTAAACGATGTCAAAATTAGTGTAAGGAGGGCTATGCGTGAAGCGTTCAGTGAATTCGAAAGTAAAATTCTATGTACCGACTTGACAGAAAATCCTAGGAAGTTCTGGTCTTACGTTAAATCAGTAAGTGGATCGAAACAGCATATCCAGACACTCCGGGATGATGAAGGCATTGAAACAGAGGATGACACGCGTGAAGCTGAAATACTAAACACCTTTTTCCAAAGCTGTTTCACAGAGGAAGACCGCACTGCAGTTCCTTCTCTAAATCCTCGCACAAACGAAAAAATGGCTGACATCGAAATAAGTGTCCAAGGAATAGAAAAGCAACTGGAATCACTCAACAGAGGAAAGTCCACTGGACCTGACGGGATACCAATTCGATTCTACACAGAGTACGCGAAAGAACTTGCCCCCTTCTAACAGCCGTGTACCGCAAGTCTCTAGAGGAACGGAAGGTTCCAAATGATTGGAAAAGAGCACAGGTAGTCCCAGTCTTCAAGAAGGGTCGTCGAGCAGACGCGCAAAATATAGACCTATATCTCTGACGTCGATCTGTTGTAGAATTTTAGAACATGTTTTTTGCTCGAGTATCATGTAGTTTTTGGAAACCTAGAATCTACTATGTAGGAATCAACATGGATTCCGGAAACAGCGATCGTGTGAGACCCAACTCGCTTTATTTGTTCATGAGACCCAGAAAATATTAGATACAGGCTCCCAGGTAGATGCTATTTTCCTTGACTTCCGGAAGGCGTTCGATACAGTTCCGCACTGTCGCCTTATAAACAAAGTAAGAGCCTACGGAATATCAGACCAGCTGTGTGGCTGGATTGAAGAGCTTTTAGCAAACAGAACACAGCATGTTGTTATCAACGGAGAGACGTCTACAGACGTTAAAGTAACCTCTGGAGTGCCACAGGGGAGTGTTATGGGACCATTGCTTTTCACAATATACACTCCTGGAAACGGAAAAAAGAACACATTGACACCGGTGTGTCAGACCCACCATACTTGCTCTGGACACTGCGAGAGGGCTGTACAAGCAATGATCACACGCACGGCACAGCGGACACACCAGGAACCGCGGTGTTGGCCGTCGAATGGCGCTAGCTGCGCAGCATTTGTGCACCGCCGCCGTCAGTGTCAGCCAGTTTGCCATGGCTTACGGAGCTCCATCGCAGTCTTTAACACTGGTAGCATGCCGCGACAGCGTGGACGTGAACCGTATGTGCAGTTGACGGACTTTGAGCGAGGGCGTATAGTGGGGATGCGGGAGGCCGGGTGGACGTACCGCCGAATTGCTCAACACGTGGGGCGTGAGGTCTCCACAGTACATCGATGTTGTCGCCAGTGGTCGGCGGAAGGTGCACGTGCCCGTCGACCTGGGACCGGACCGCAGCGACGCACGGATGCACGCCAAGACCGTAGGATCCTACGCAGTGCCGTAGGGGACCGCACCGCCACTTCCCAGCAAATTAGGGACACTGTTGCTCCTGGGGTATCGGCGAGGACCATTCGCAACCGTCTCCATGAAGCTGGGCTACGGTCCCGCACACCGTTAGGCCGTCTTCCGCTCACGCCCCAACATCGTGCAGCCCGCCTGCAGTGGTGTGGCGACAGGCGTGAATGGAGAGACGAATGGAGACGTGTCATCATCAGCGATGAGAGGCGCTTCTGCCTTGGTGCCAATGATGGTCGTATGCGTGTTTGGCGCCGTGCAGGTGAGCGCCACAATCAGGACTGCATACGACCAAGGCACACAGGGCCAACACCCGGCATCATGGTGTGGGGAGCGATCTCCTACACTGGCCGTATACCACTGGTGATCGTCGAGGGGACACTGAATAGTGCACGGTACATCCAAACCGTCATCGAACCCATCGTTCTACCATTCCTAGACTGGCAAGGGAACTTGCTATTCCAACAGGACAATGCACGTCCGTATGTATCCCGTGCCACCCAACGTGCTCTAGAAGGTGTAAGTCAACTACCCTGGCCAGCAAGATCTCCGGATCTGTCCCCCATGGAGCATGTTTGGGACTGGATGAAGCGTCGTCTCACGCGGTCTGCACGTCCAGCACGAACGCTGGTCCAACTGAGGCGCCAGGTGGAAATGGCATGACAAGCCGTTCCACAGGACTACATCCAGCATCTCTACGATCGTCTCCATGGGAGAATAGCAGCCTGCATTGCTGCGAAAGGTGGATATACACTGTACTAGTGCCGATATTGTGCATGCTCTGTTGCCTGTGTCTATGTGCCTGTGGTTCTGTCAGTGTGATCATGTGATGTATCTGACCCCAGGAATGTGTCAATAAAGTTTCCCCTTCCTGGGACAATGAATTCACGGTGTTCTTATTTCAATTTCCAGGAGTGTATATAAATGACCTAGTAGATAGTGTCGGAAGTTCCATGCGGCAGTTCGCGGATGATGTTGTAATATACAGAGAAGTTGCAGCATTAGAAAATTGTAGCGAAATGCAGGAAGATCTGCAGCGGATAGGCACTTGGTGCAGGGAGTGGCAACTGACCCCTAACATAGACAAATGTAATCTATTGCGAATACATAGAAAGAAGGATCCTTTATTGTATGATTATATGATAGCAGAACAAACACTGGTAGCAGTTACTTCTGTAAAATATCTGGCAGTATGCGTGCGGAACGATTTGAAGTGGAATGATAATATAAAATTAATTGTTGGTAAGGCGGATACCAGGTTCAGATTCATTGGGAGAGTCCTTAGAAAATGTAGTCCATCAACAAAGGAGGTGGCTTACAAAACACTCGTTCGACCTATACTTGAGTATTGCTCATCAGTGTGTGATCCGTACCAGATCGGGTTGACGGAGGAGATAGAGGAGATCCAAAGAAGAGCGGCGCGTTTCGTCACAGGGTTATTTGGTAACCGTGATAGCGTTACGGAGAAGTTTAACAAACTCAAGTGGCAGACTCTGCAAGAGAGGCGCTCTGCATCGCGGTGTAGCTTGCTCGCCAGGTTTCGAGAGGGTGCGTTTCTGGATGAGGTATCGAATATATTGTTTTCCCCTACTTATACCTCCCGAGGAGATCACGAATGTAGAATTAGAGAGATTAGAGCGCGCACGGAGGCTTTCAGACAGTCGTTCTTCCCTCGAACCATACGCGACTGGAACAGAAAAGGGAGGTAATGACAGTGGCACGTAAAGTGCCCTCCGCCACACACCGTTGGGTGGCTTGCGGGGTATAAATGTAGATGTAGAATATACAGGATATGATTTCAGTGAAAATAATATTACAATCAACCAACTACTTATAAAAAATGTTATCCATGCTTTCGGTACTGAACGTGACTGTGTTCATACATAGGAAGCACAAATAATTGTTGTAGCTTCGACCGAAATGGTCGCAGGGTTGCCATGAAGGAAAGTACGCTGGGACCCACGGAGCCGCCCGCGAACAACACAAACGGGAGAGGACGGACACAAACAACGAAGGGCAACCGAGCGATACCTTACAAACCACAACAAGCAAGAAACAATGGAGTCACAAGAAAACCTCTCGAATCAACCACGTCCACGGAACAAAGTAACGTAAATACGCTGTCAGAGGCATCAACAGATGCATGTAAAGATTAGACTGACTAACTGAGCGAGAGGCAGGCGCTTAAATAGATTATCGGGGACACCGCTATTGGCTGTTGGGACCATGTGTTCCACCATGGCGCCCTCACGTTAAACGTGGGCAAGGAGGCGTGTGCCGGCACAGCTTACGGCGCGATGGTGCAGAGACCTCTAGGGGTCTTCGACGTCCATGCAATCTGGTGTGGATTCAAAATCCGCAGCGCGCGGTACCAGATCCCTCCCCCCTGAAACTTGTGCATAGGGGCGGAAATGCCCAGGATAGTGCCGAGGTGGGCGGCAGTGGGAAGAAGAGAGGGGCTCATCAACTACCCTTGACGGGGAGGAAGGGACGGCTGACCCAGAGTCCAGGACGGAGGAGGGAGCTGCCGATCCACCCGGGGGAGAGGAGGGCCGGCAGCGGGCCCGCGGGGAGGTGGAAACCGGGGGCAGTGGCGGCAACTCGAGGGCCACGTCCATACCTGAAGGAGGTAGGGGAGGAGGAGGCTGCGGCGCGAGTCCTGTGGTGGCACACGGGTGGAGCTGATTATGATGGCGGCGCTCCAACCATTTCGACGTCTGCACCGACGTTACACGCCGCCCATGGGCCGCAAAGACACTGGCGGGCGTCCAATCCACCTTTTGCCAGTATTTGAGGGCCCACATGGCCGCGCTGAGGGAGTAATGCTGAGAGGGCCAGCAGTGGGGGCGGGACAGGGATGGCATCAGCAAATGGAGCAGGGTCCGTGGCTGTCGCCCATGATGGAGCTCCACCGGTCTACGTCCGTCAATTGGCATAGTGCGATAGGTGCTCAAAAACAGGGTGAGGGCCGACATGAGATTTGTCGACCGCCTTCGTCAACTGTTTTCTAAAAGTGCAGACAAGCCTCTCCACCACGCCATTGGATGAAGGGTGGAAAGGCGGGCTACAGATATGTTTGATGCTGTTGGCCTGACGGAAGTCATGGAAGGAGGATGCTGTGAATTGGGGTCCATTATCGGAGACCAATACGTGTGTCAGACCCTCAATGGTGAGACCCTGGGCCAGGGCAGTGAGTGTGGCCTTCGAGGTGGTGGAGGCCATGTAGACGACGTATGGGTATTTGGAGTGGGCATCAATGACAAGTAACCACATGGACCCCCAAAATGGGCCCTCAAAATCGATATGGATGCGATCCCAGTGCCAGCGAGGCACAGGCCAGGGGGCAAACGACTGAGAGGGGCTTGCCTGGTGACGCGGACACACAGTGCACCCACGGACCAGGCAGTCAATATCGCCATCGATGCTGGGCCAATACATGTGCCGCAAGCCAAAACTTTCGTACAGGACATACCCCAGTGCCCGCGGTCTAACAAACCGGGCACCCAAAGCTGCAATTCCAGAGGGACGACCTCCCGATGGGCATCCGACTCTGTGGCCAACAGGAGGACATCATCGACCATGGATAGCCTGTGGGAGAGGTGGCGCCAGGGGCTGAAATCGGACTACATTCAATGAGGGAGGGCCACCCGTGGACCACATAGCAGAGAACCTGCTGCAAGATAGGGTCATGGTGGGTAGCAATGTGAACAGCCATAAGAGGCAGACCATCCAGCGCATCCCGGCAGGCAGAATCAATGTCAAAGCAGAGGACCCCCTGCAGGGTTGGGGCCTGCTGGGAGGAGTGTCAAACCGTCCGTGTTAGCATGGTAGGCAATGGGCTTATACTGGGTGGTTTAAGCGTAATTTCGTAAAAATAACGCCCAGCGCTGGAGACGTTTAGCCGTCTACTCTGGAAGGTGAGAGTGTGGTCGAAAAAGCGTAACCAAGGGTTTATTGTCCATCGGGAGGGTGAACGATCGCCAGGGCCTCCTTTTCAATCTGGGAGTAGTTCCGTTGTGCTGGGGTTAACGTCTTATGAGGCATAAGCGATGGGCTGCTCACAGCCATCCACATCCCCATGCGCGAGGACGGCCCCAATGCCGTATGCCAACGCATTTGCCACCACAACCAAAGTGTGGTCCGGAGTAAAAGTAGTAAGGTAAGGGTCGGAATTCAGCATCGCCTTTAAACGGAGAAAAGCCTGGTCACAGGCAGGAGTCCAATCAAAGGGTACCCCTTTGCAATGCAAGTGATTGGAGGGTTATCGAGTTTCAACCTGAGGATCGGGAGCCAGCTGAACCACCACATCCTGGATCAGGGAGTCCGCATATGAAGCCTTACGCTGCTGATTGGTGCACGTAAAATCGCATCGACAGCTGACCCTGCAGTCTGTGACACAGGAACAATATGATTGACCAGGCTGTTTACGGTGCTGGTGGAACACCAGCCGAGAGGCGACCACATGGTAGCGTTGGCAACGATAGTTCGTCAGCAAAAGGCAGATCTCCTGGAAAGAGAGAGCCATAGGATCGGACAACAGTGCCAACTTGCGGAGAAGTAAGAACGTGTCTGGGAGGGTCCAAGACAAAAAACAACGACCACTGCAAGGAGTCATCGGTGACTTGGAAAGCCGTGAAATGTTGTTTCAGCCGATGTAAGTATATTTCCCAGTCTTCTTTCGCTTCATTAAATGGTGGGAATGACGGCAGACGTGGGAAAGCATCGGATACCTGAGGACTCGGAAGCTGTTGTGGTAACGCGTCCCGGGTATCGACTGTGTCCGTTACCAACCACAGCGACTGCTGTAAGATGTCTAATTGGAGCTGCTGCTGCATGAGTTGCTGCTGTTGTTCCAGCAGACAGACCAACTTCGCCTCCATGCTAACAATAACCACCGTTCTCCTCGTCCCCAAAAATGTTGTAACCGAGACCGTTCCGGTCGTGGTGTTGCTGTGAAGGAAAGCACGGGGGACCCACGGAGTGGCCCACGAACAACATACATGGGAGAAGACGGACACAAACAACGGAGGACAACCGAGCGAGACCTTACGAACCAACACAAGCAAGAAACAATGGAGTCACAAGAAAACCTCACGAATCAACCACTTCCACTCATACACGGAACATAGTGACGTAAATACGCTGTCGGAGGCGAGATGTCAATAGACGCATGCAAAGATTAGACTGACTGGCTGAGCTTTTTTTTTTTTTTCTTTATTGTGATTTTTATCACCTTACACAAGGCGGGCTGTCAGCAGCTGAGTACGCCGCTCTTCAGCCTTGAGGTTACAATAAGTAATACATAGAGGGGGCACAGAGAATACAAACAAAACGGCGGGCAAATCAATGTAGACACTAAAAAACAAAAAAAACACCGGGAGCCGTTCACGCTGGACGAGAAAACATCACTGACACTAGTTGACACGTGCACAAAAGATGGATGACGGCGACGGTACACGTGAACAGTGGCGGCGTGACGGCGAATATACACTAAACACAAACGAAGGCACACACACGAGACACTGATGGCAATGACCTCCGGCGCGCGAATGTTCACTGTGCGCGTGCGAGGCCGGGGACCTGCCAAGAGGAGGAGGCGGAAATGGAGTGGTAGAGAAAGAGGGGAGAGCAGAGATGCCACGGGCAGGGGAGATAGGGGGAGGGAGGAAGGGGGAGGGGAAGCCTGGGGGAAGAGGGGTGGAGGGAGGGGACGGGGAAAAGGAAAGAGAAGGGAAGATAAGGGAGGGAGGGTGCCTAAAGGAAAGGACACCAGAAGAGGGGGGTGGGGCAGGGTCAAAGTTGATAGGAGGGGTAGATGGAGGGGAGGAGGGCATCATCAGGGAGAGGGAGTTGGCGGAAGCCACCTTGGGAGAGCGTAAGGAGGGTGGAGAGATGGAGACCGGGTGGGACGTGGGAAGACAGGCGCGGCAGCGGGCGGGGGTGGGAGAGGATCGGGGAGACGAGTGGGTGAGGAGGATCAAGTTTACAGGAGGTGTACAGGATCCGTATCCTTTCAAGGAAAAGGAGAAGGTGGGGGAAGGGGATGAGATCGTAGAGGATCCGCGTGGGGGAGGGGAGACGGATGCGATAGGCGAGGCGGAGAGCATGGCGTTCAAGGATTTGGAGGGATTTGTAAAAGGTAGGGGGGGCAGAGATCCAAGCCAGATGGGCATAACAAAGGATAGGGCGGATGAGGGATTTATAGGTGTGTAGGATGGTGGAGGGGTCCAGACCCCACGTACGGCCGGAGAGTAGCTTGAGGAGACTGAGGCGGGAGCGTGCCTTGGCTTGGATTGTCCGGAGATGGGGAGTCCAGGAGAGGCGACGGTCGAGGGTGACGCCAAGGTACTTAAGGGTGGCGGTGAGGGCAATAGGATGGCCATAGATGGTGAGATAGAAATCAAGGAGGCGGAAGGAAGGGGTGGTTTTGCCTACAATGATCGCCTGGGTTTTGGACTGGCTGAGCGAGAGGCACGCGCTTCAATACAATGTCGGCGACGCCGCTATTGGCTGCTGGGATCACGTGTTCCACCGTGGCGCCCTCACATTAAACGTGGGCCAGGAGGCGCGCTCCACCACGAGCTACGGTGCGATGGTGCAGAGACCTCTAGCGTTCTTTGACGTCCATGCCATCTGGCGCGGATTCAAAATCCGCGGGAAGCGGTACTAGAACAATAACGACCGTCTGTTTCATATTTTATTGAATCAGATGATGCATTTAGGCCCTGTGGGTCCATCGTTATATGCAAATCGTCGTAATACACTACCTAGTCCTGCTTTGAGAGAGGCGATGCAAATTTACGTTTTTGTTATGGGAAGGTTCGATGTTACATTTCGTATTTCGCGAATCAGATGACGGAAAATATGACGAGAAACAGTAAAATAAAAAAAAGACATTAGAAAACTTTTTAAAATTCTATCCACACTTAAAAAGTAAATCAATAAAAGAAATAAAAGAAATAAAAGAAAAAAATGAGTATGTCATTTTGCAGACTATTAAATTAGTGGAGAGTGTGTTGTATAATTTGTTGAAGCGGCTGAAATATTCCCGTGACATTCCAAGTTTTAATTCATTTTATCTGCTTTTTATGGGTATTGTAGTTAACATAAATTCTATAAAGGTGGAAATTCAAGCGACTAAACCGAGCGTAGGCACTCTCACAATCTACGTCCCATGGCTGAGTTGTAAACTGATCCCTTCTGTTTTATGATTTACAGTAGTCTTGACACATTTTTCAGTTGGTGAGGAGATCACTTGAGCGGTGATATCGCGGTTGACATATATTTCTGTCGATGAGGAGATCGCTCCAGCGGTGATATCACTGCGACCGACTCATTTCGTGTTTCGTTAAAGGAAGAATAAGAAGAAATGTGAAGGTGCTGCAGATAAATTGAATCAATTTTTCTTTAGTTGCAAGCTAGTCTGACACCTGTATAGGAATTTGTGTGACGTTTATGAGGCAGTTGCGAAGAAAAAAAAATAGGGCTTAGTTAACAAAATACACAGACCGACACGAGGAACTCATCAAGTGAAAAATGATGAGTAATTACCTATTTATGCGATATATATCACTTTATCCAATATTTTTAGACGTGCAATGTTCATAGGCGACAGCAAGAGGGGCCCAAGAGGGGACACTTCACCCTTCTGTAATCTGTACAAAGGCTTCTAGCAATGATTGCTTTTCTACTAAACTGCACATTACAGAATCGATCTCTTCTCTCCATGCACTGAGACCTTTGGGTACAAGGAAGTGTGGCATGCAGTCCGATTAATTCTGCGGTCCATCTGCATAACTACAAGAATGTGACGGACTTCAGAAAATATTTGCATTGGTGCATCTGTTGAAGGTCGTTTCTGCAGGCCCTTTTTAGAGAGATTTTGGTTGATTTTCCACGTTGATCTGGTCGTATTCTGTGCCTAGGCTACAATTTAGCTCACCGTCAAAAAGTATAACTGTCAAAACAAATTTTGTTCAACTTTAGTTACGCCAGTTAACACTGAAAAATAAAAAGCGAGAAAATAATAGAACAAATCTATTAACGAGATAGGAAGTTTTGAATGAAAATATTGTAGACACCATCAAAGTTGAATGAGCATTTTACAAAGTTTGTTCCCAGTTTCTCCAACTCGAGGAATGTTATAAGGGACAGCAAAATGTAAACGAAACATTGAATAAAGTAAGTAAGCTTTTTATTATTTCAGAACTAATCACAATAATTTAATACATTTATCCCGCTGTGAGACAAGAAGGTCAGCTCCGCCGTGGAAGAGTGTTTGTGGTGTCTACGTAACTACAATTTTACCCAGGCGTGCACTTCTTCATCCGAAGCAAATAGGCGGCCACGAATGTCTTCCTTCAGGGCCCCAAAAATATGGAAATCGCACATGGAGAGATCGAGACTGTATGGAGGATGTGTAACAGCTTCCTACCCAAACTTCTGCAGCGTAGTCGAAGCGGCCTTGCCGACATGCAGGTGGGCATTTTGTTGGCGTGCTGTTTCGACAACGCTGCAGACGTTTCGCCGGGACACCGTTACACATCCTCCAAACAGTCAATATATCTCTCCATGCCATTTCTATACTTTTGGACCACTGAAGAAAGACATTCGTGTCCGCCGATTTGCTTCGGATGAAGAGGCGCATGCCTGGCTGTGTATAATCATGGTTCCGCAGGCAACAGATAACATTTTTCCATTGAGGCACTGGCCGCCTTTCTCACAGGTGGCTAAATGTATTGAAACTTATTGAGATTACTTGTCAAATAATAAACAGTTTAGCTTCTTCCATCAGTCTGCTTTTCATTTGACTGTCCCGTACAATTTAGTACTTTTTTATTATTTTTGTTCATATCCAACAGGATTTACACAATCGTTAAGACAATTTTTTTAATAGCAGATTTTTAATTTTCAGTTTCCGCCTTATACAGGGTGATTCAAAAAGAATACCACAACTTTAAAAATGTGTATTTAATGAAAGAAACATAATATAACCTTCTGTTGCACATCATTATAAAGAGTATTTAAAAAGGTTTTTTTTTTTCACTCAAAAACAAGTTCAGAGATGTTCAATATGGCCCCCTCCAGACACTAGAGCAATATCAACCCGCTACTCCAACTCGTTCCACACTCTCTGTAGCATATCAGGCGTAACGGTTTGGATACCTGCTGTTATTTCTCGTTTCAAATCATCAATGGTGGCTGGGAGAGGTGGCCGAAACACCATATCCTTAACATACCCCCATAAGAAAAAATCGCAGGGGGTAAGATCAGGGCTTCTTGGAGGCCAGTGATGAAGTGCTCTGTCACGGGCTGCCTGGCGGCCGATCCATCGCCTCGGGTAGTTGACGTTCAGGTAGTTACGGACAGATAAGTGCCAATGTGGTGGCGCTCCATCCTGCTGAAATATGAATTGTTGTGCTTCTTGTTCGAGCTGAGGGAACAGTCAATTCTCTAACATCTCCAGATACTGTAGTCCAGTTACAGTAGCACCTTCGAAGAAAAAGGGACCAAAAGCTTTATTGGCTGAAATGGCACAGAAAACGTTCACCTTAGGCGAGTCACGTTCATACTGAGTTGTTTCCCGCGGATTCTCAGTGCCCCATTGTCGTCGATTCACTTCTGCCATACTCAATAACACAAAAAGCTTTCTGTTGAGCGGTCGCCATCTTAGCATCAACTGACGCTGACGCCTAGTCAACAGCGCCTCAAGCGAACAAATGTATAACTAAATGAAACTTTATAGCTCCCTTAATTCGCCGACAGATAGTGCTTAGCTCTGCCTTTTGTCGTTGCAGAGTTTTAAATTCCTAAAGTTGTGGTATTCTTTTTGAATCACCCTGTATTATGCGAATTTTACCCTGAAGAGCGAAACGAAACTGGTACACCTGCCTAATATCATGTAGAGCCCCTGCGAGCTCGTAGACGTACCGCAACACGACGTGTCTAGGGCTCGATCGATGTCTGAAGTAGTTCTGGAGGGAACTGACACCATGTACCCTGCAGGGCTGTCCATCAATCCGTAAGAGTACGACGGGGTGGAGGTCTCATCTGAACAGCACATTGCAAGGCATCCAAGATGTGCTCAATAACGTTCATGTCTGGGGAGTCTGGTGGCCGGCGAAAGTGTTTGAACTCAGAAGATTGTGCCTGGAGCCACTCTGTAGCAATTCTAGACTTACGGGGTGTCGCATTGTCCAGCTGTAATCGACGAAGTCCGTCGTAATGCACAATTGATACAGGGTGTTTCAAAAATGACCGGTATATTTGAAACGGCAATAAAAACTAAACGAGCAGCAATAGAAATACACCGTTTGTTGCAATATGCTTGGGACAACAGTACATTTTCAGGCGGACAGACTTTCGAAATTACAATAGTTACAATTTTCAACAACAGATGGCGCTGCAAGTGATGTGAAACATATAGAAGACAACGCAGTCTGTGGGTGCGCCATTCTGTACGTCGTCTTTCTGCTGTAAGCGTGTCCTGTTCACAACGTGCAAGTGTGCTGTAGACAACATGGTTTATTCCTTAGAACAGAGGATTTTTCTGGTGTTGGAATTCCACCGCCTAGAACACAGTGTTGTTGCAACAAGACGAAGTTTTCAACAGAGGTTTAATGTAACCAAAGGACCGAAAAGCGATACAATAAAGGATCTGTTTGAAAAATTTCAACGGACTGGGAACGTGACGGATGAACGTGCTGGAAAGGTAGGGCGACCGCGTACGACAACCACAGAGGGCAACACACAGCTAGTGCAGCAGGTGATCCGACAGCGGCCTCGTGTTTCCGTTCGTCGTGTTGCAGCTGCGGTCCAAATGACGCCAACGTCCATGTATCGTCTCATGCGCCAGAGTTTACACCTCTATCCGTACAAAATTCAAACGCGGCAACCCCTCAGCGCCGCTACCATTGCTGCTCGAGAGACATTCGCTAACGATATAGTGCACAGGATTGATGACGGCGATATGCATGTGGGCAGCATTTGGTTTATTGACGAAGCTTATTTTTACCTGGACGGCTTCGTCAATAAACAGAACTGGCGCATATGGGGAACTGAAAAGCCCCATGTTGCAGTCCCATCGTCCCTGCATCCTCAAAAAGTACTGGTCTGGGCCGCCATTTCTTCCAAAGGAATCATTGGCCCATTTTTCAGATCCGAAACGATTACTGCATCACGCTATCTGGACATTCTTCGTGAATTTGTGGCGGTACAAAGTGCCTTAGACGGCACTGCGAACACCTCGTGGTTTATGCAAGATGGTGCCCGGCCACATCGCACGGCCGACGTCTTTAATTTCCTGAATGAATATTTCGATGATCGTGTGATTGCTTTGGGCCATCCGAAACATACAGGAGGCGGCGTGGATTGGCCTCCCTATTCGCCAGACATGAACCCCTGTGACTTCTTTCTGTGGGGACACTTGAAAGACCAGGTGTACCGCCAGAATCCAGAAACAATTGAACAGCTGAAGCAGTACATCTCATCTGCATGTGAAGCCATTCCGCCAGACACGTTGACAAAGGTTTCGGGTAATTTCATTCAGAGACTACGCCATATTATTGCTACGCATGGTGGATATGTGGAAAATATCGTACTAGAGAGTTTCCCAGACTGCAGCGCCATCTGTTGTTGAAAATTGTAACTACTGTAATTTCGAAAGTTTGTCTACCTGAAAATGTACTGTTGTCCCAAGCATATTGCAACAAACGGTGTATTTCTATCGCTGCTCGTTTAGTTTTTATTGCCGTTTCTAATATACCGGTCATTTTTGAAACACCCTGTATGAATAGATGCAGGAGATTAGACAGAATGATTATGTACGAGTCACCTGTCATAATCATATCTAGCGATATCCGGAGTCCCATATCACTCCAAGTGCGCACGCCCCACGCCATCACAGAACCTCCACAGCTTGAACAGTCCCCTGCCGACATGCAGGGTCCATGGATTCATGAGGTTGTCTCCATGCCCCTACATGTCCATCCGCTCGATACAATTTCAAACGAGATTCGTCCGACCAGGCTACATGTCACAATGTTTCTAGTGACCAACAGCCCAATGTCGGTGTTGACCGGCCCAGGAGAGGTACACAGTTTTGTGTCGTCCAGACATCAAGAGTACACGAGTGGGTCTTCGTCTCCGAAGCCCATATCCGATTATGTTTCTTCAGGGGTCCAAAAGTATAGAAATGGCATGGAGAGAGATATTGACTGTTTGGAGGATGTGTGACGGTGTCCCGGCGAAACTTCTGCAGCGTTGTCGAAACAACACGCCAACAAAATGCCCACCTGCATGTTGGCAAGGCCGCTTCGACTACGCTGCAGAAGTTTGGGTAGGAAGCTGTTACACATCCTCCATACAGTCTCGATCTCTCCATATTTTTGGGGCCCTGAAGGAAGACATTCGTGGCCGCCTATTTGCTTCGGACGAAGAAGTGCACGCCTGGGTAAAATTGTAGTTACGTAGACACCACAAACACTCTTCCACGACGGAACTGACCTTCTTGTCTCACAGCGGGATAAATGTATTAAATTATTGTGATTAGTTCTGAAATAATAAAAAGCTTACTTACTGACACACATTGAAATCTGCAGCAATTTGCGCAAGCGATGCACTTCTATCACGTTGAACGATTCTCTTCAGTCGTCGTTGGTCCCGTTCTTGCAGGATCTTTTTCCGACCGTAGCCATGTCCGAGCTTTGATATCTTGCTGGATTCTTGATATTGATGGTACACTCGTGAAATGGTCGTGCAGGAAAATCCCAACTTAATCGCTATCTCGGAGATATTGTGTCCCATCGCTCACGCACCGACTATAACACCACGTTCAAACTCACTTAAATCTTTACAACCTGCTATTTTAGCAGTAGTAAGCGTTCTAACAACTGCAACACTTGTTGTCTTATATAGGTGTTGCCGACTGCAGAGTCGTATTCTGCCTGTTTACAGATCTCTGTATTTGAATAAGCATGCCTATACCAGCTTCTTTGTCGCTTCAGTGTAAAAAGACTTTTGTGAATATTTGGTAGGGTCATTTGATATCTCGTGTTTAGGTATTGGTGCACGAAACGTTTTGAAATAGGACGTCTCATTTATATCAAAATTGGCAATTTTAGAATTTTGCTCTCTCTTGGAAAAATTTCTGCGGACGCCCATGGGTATTTTATTGACGTTGCTTTGCGTTCATCGAAGTGCCCGTTGCTTATTACACTACCCATCAATTGCTTTTTTTTTTTTTTTTTTTTTGCAACCTGAAAACGTAACACTGTTTTCCCGCTTTGTAGCACTTATTGTTTTGCCGCGTAAATTCTCCCTTTCAGTCACACGAGTTTGTGGGGTCTCTCTGTGATCATCTTCATAGCTTTCTGGAGTAAATCTGCCGTTAAGCTCTGAAGAAGCTACAAAAGCTTCGGTGGAAGATGGTCATAGCATGCACTATGTTTCAGAAAGAAAAACTGCAGCTTCCAAGCTTTTCAAAACAGTAAGAACATGCAGGGAAACTGGGGAATATGCAAGGGAACCAGGATATGGCCCGCGAAGAGCAGAATTCGCCAGAGATGGCCACTTCTTAGAACATCAAGTTCTCCGCAACCGTCACTCCACCGCCGTTGACGCTCCAAATCCACACTTCCAAGTTCGAGGATTCAATTTGAGTGAGGAACTATCGGAAGAGGACTGGAAGAAGTCAGTCTGAATTCAGAAGGCCTTGTACCAATCCAGAACTCACCAGAGGGCATAGCTCAGCTTAGTACGCTTCCCAGGGGAATACCATGGTTGGGGAGTACAAAAGGTGTTGTTCACCGGTAAGTCGCTCTTTGGCCTATGGTCGCTTGACGGTAGAGAGAGGGTCTTCAGAAGGCTTGGGTAAAGATATTCTCATTGTACATCCTCATCCAGGACACCTTTCTGTTGTGGTTCGCTGATGGTGTGGGCAGAAATCGAAATAACTACGTGCAGAGGTTCGGTCTTCGTGGAACACGGGAACTATAAAGCAGATCGTTATGTGCAGGACATCTTTTGGATCATATTATGTTTTTCGTTCCATTTATTGGCGATTGTTCTACACAATTCACGGCATTGTGTGTCAAGATATTGCGAGGATTGTGCAAGAGTTCTTCGATGAAGCAGATATGCTTGCTATACCTGGCCTTCTCGAAGTACTGATTTTATTCCTGTTGATAAAGTATGGGGGTGGCCGGGCAGAAATGCCCGTCAGCGCTATTCACAGGCCCTCCAGGACCTACGGAGGACACCTAAACGAATGGGAGACGATGTCTGATGTGGACACAGCAGTATTACTCAGGACCACGTCTGAAAGGGTGGATGTCATGACTGGTGCAGGAGGAAGTAATGTATGGTTTTTAATATCCGAAAAGAAATCTGTGAAGTGAGAGATAAAGCGAAGAAAACGAAAACAAAGGTGCAGTAGTTGGGTACATAGTTCCTCGTAGTCAGCGCATACACAATTTTCCCACTAGAGCGAGCCCCACTAAGCACAACAGCGCAGGTGCAGCGCTCGTCCGTCTCCGCACTACTAGATGGCGCTGCCATAGAGACGGACCAAATTCTGCTTCCACCGATCCGCGTATTAATATGTAACACAGCGAATGAGATTGCTGCTAACGTGGAACCTTTTCTCCTCACGGATCACACTCGCGCAGTGATACATGAACGCGCGAAGTGTACAGACCTCCAATTAGTCAGTCTGCATTTGTCTGCACCAGTCTGTACCAGTCTGCATTAGTCTGTACCAGTCTGTACGAGTTCTACATTTGTCTGTACCAGTCTATAGTCAAGTTTTAGACTGTGCCTAATAAGAACACCATATTCCTGTACATAGCCATGAAGATAAATGTATAGACACTTTTGTCAAGTATCCGAGATATATGTGAGAATAAGATTAACGTATCAATACCAAAGGAACTTCAGACTGTCAATTGTAAATAGCATCCAGAACCAAGTTAAGTAATTTTTATGCTTTTTATTATTTTAATAAATGTGTGTGAAAATTAATCAAGTTCTGTTTAAAGTTGGTCACCGTCAATCTGCTACTCTAACTGTGCAAGTGGCATTTCTATCGTCTGACCTAACGGCAGAAGATAAACACGCCACAATAAGACCACGAGACATATTGCTGACACTCGCCTACTTCGTTACAGCGACAAGTCAAATAATCTGATGGTGTGTGTACTGAAGATCTTACAGTACACACACCACAAGTACTTTCATGTGCTTCCTAAAAATTAGCTCGAAGTGTGAATCCATACATATTACTTCCACACCTCCGGCTTCATTACTTTGTTAACCACCATTATCGATGCTACGAACATAAATCGGACAGCATCACAACATTTTATCATAAAACATTATATCATTCCAGAATGAGATTTTCACTCTGCAGCGGAGTGTGCGCTAATATGAAACTTCTTGGCAGATTAAAACTGTGTGCCGGACCGAGACTCGAACTTGAAAGTTTGGAAGGTAGGAGACGAGGTACTGGCGGAAGTAAAGCTGTGAGGACGGGTCGTGAGTCGTGCTTGGGTAGCTCAGTGGTAGAGCACTTGCCCGTGAAAAGCAACACGTCCAGAGTTTGAGTCTCAGTCCGGCACACAGTTTTAATCGGCCAGGGAGTTTCATTATATTGTTGCCATAAAAGAGACTGGAATTGAAAATAAGTTATTTAAAAAAAATTATAAAGAAACTGAACTGTTGAATTAAATTTTCATTTTGCTGATGAGTATGTGCTGGTACGAAAGCTCCTGGCAGATTAAAACTGTGCGGCAGACCGAGATTCGAACTGATAAGAGTGCTGGCAGAGCAGTTGCCCATCAAAGGTCCCGAGTTCGAGTCTCAGTCCGGCACACAGTTTTAATCTACCAGGAAGTTTCATATCAGCGCACACTCCGCTGCTGAGTGAACAATGCGTTCTGGAATTACCCCCAGGCTGTGGATGATCCATGTCTCTGCGGTGCCCTTTCTTCCAGGAGAGCAAGTCCGGCAAGTTTCGCAGAAGAAAGGTAGCAGACCAGATACTGGTGGAAGTAACGCTGTGAGGACGAGTTGTGCATCGTGCTTGCGTAGCTCAGTCGGTGCAGCACTTGCCGGCGAAAGGAAAACGTCCCGAGTTCGAGTCTCAGCCCGGTACACAGTTTTAATCTGCCACAAAGAGCCAAATCCATGCTCGTCAGTGTTCTTCCCTGCTCTTCTAAATTATTAAGTGACTATACTATTTCACTGCAGTTTTACTAGATACAGGGAATGGAAACAAAATTTTAATACTTACCGAAACTGCAGAAGCCACAAGAAAAGGTAAAAATCATTTGAATAGTGGAAATATCAAACGTTCTAAGTGGCATTTTTTACAAAACGCGTTTTCAGTGCTGCTGTCTTTCCGCCTGCGCCTGTCCCTAAACTTCTTCCAAATGCCAAACCATGGAGGAAACGTTTTAAAAACTCATTGCTAGATGGTGCATGGCCTCCATGTCAAGCAGCACTTCCTTCTTGGGTTCTAAGTGTCAGGCGCGAAGGTTTCCTTCCTTCCACTCAGTTGGTGTGCAATTTGTGCAGTAACCACATCCTTGTCAGCATTTGTTTCTATCAATAAAATATCTTTGTAATAGAATGAGATAATTTCGATTTCAAAAACAGAAAAAAAGTTGGAGAAATAAACAAACAAAACGAAGTCTAACTGTAAAATGATAAGAAAGGTGAAGCTGTGAACCTAAGTAATTACTATGCCTGCAGCTGACTTCTTTGATTTTCGAGATATCTACCGAAACATTGTTGTCAATGGTAGCGTGTAAGACCTTCAAATACAGTATGATCGGAGTGCCTCATATTCGTCCACCTCTAACAGCTATTAAAAATTGTTACTCTGAAACAGAAGAATGGAAAAATGTTAGTATATTCAAAAGAGGGAAGACACGAGTGATGTGTGCCATCCTTTACTTATTCTGAAAGACAAAACACGTTTACTAGTTGCAAAACAGAAACACCCATTGACGATGATGCCATTTCTTCCTCAACAGTACAGAAAATTATGCGGTAAATTTTGCAAAATTTTATTGCAAGGACGGAGTTGTCTCCTTGAATTTGATTGTGTTCTTCTAGGGTAAAATATTTAAACGATACGAGAAATAACTTTTTTTTACAACAGTTCTACTTTTTCCAAGAAGCATTTCCTGTCTTATTTGAAATACGAGGGCTATCCACAAAGTACATTACGTTTTGGAATTAAAAATAAATACAGTAATGGAAAATTTTTTTATTATATACAGATGAAAGCCACACTTAAATACTACTTTTCTACATAGTTGCCATTTAAATTAAGGCACTTATCGTAGCGATGGACGAGCTTGGAAATTCCTTCGTCGTAAAATTCGGCCGCCTGCGCCTTCAACCACGTGGTTACCTCTTTTGGGGCAGAAAAGGTGTGATTTTTGTGGATTTCCTGGAAAGAGGCACTACAATAAACTCTCAAAGGTATTGCCAAACTCTGCACAACCTCAGAAGAGCAATACAAAACAAGCGCAGGGGAAAGTTGGGCTCAAAGATCTTGTTGATTCACAACAACGACCGGGCCCACACGGCAAATGCCACTCGTGAAGTTCTCGAATCTTTTAAGTGGGAGTTGTTTCCTCATCCGCCGTACAGTCCCGACCTGGCACCGAGCGACTTCCACTTATTCCCAGCAATGAAGAAGTGGTTGGCTACGCAGCGTTTTGATGACGACGCACAGCTTCAAGAAGAGGTAACCACGTGGTTGAAGGCGCAGGCGGCCGAATTTTACGACGAAGGAATTTCCAAGCTCGTCCATCGCTACGATAAGTGCCTTAATTTAAATGGCAACTATGTAGAAAAGTAGTATTTAAGTGTGGCTTTCATCTGTATATAATAAAAAAATTTTCCAATAGTTTATTTATTTTTAATTCCAAAACGTAATGTACTTTGTGGATAGCCCTTGTACTTAAAATATGAATATTTTGTATTTGTAAAACAGAAATGCTTGTCTGAATTTTTTTATTTCATACTTTGCAGTTTTCTTTCATTTAATGATCAATACACTTAAACAAAAACAGTTTGACGACGTATACAGGTGGAGTAGGAGGCGCTAGAGTGAGGATTACCAGACCCGTATTACTAGAACCGCTACTGAGACTTGAGTACACCTACCTTTACTATTATTATTGTTGTGGCGTAATAAGACAGCCACGCCACTCGGAAGTAGCCGAAATGCACGCGTTAAATTGAAGCAGGCTTGCTTAGGTCTGAAACAGGATACGTAATGAATGCTATAAAGAAAAGTACGTAACTGCTGGAATACTTAACTTTAATCCATCATTGGTATACAGCATTCTGGATGATACAAGTGAGACTCTCTCTACATATGGTTAATGGCGCCTTGCTAGGTCGTAGCCAGGAACTTAGCTGAAGGCTATTCTAACTGTCTCTCGGCAAATGAGAGAAAGGCTTCGTCAGTGTAGTCGCTAGCAAAGTCGTCCGTACAACTGGGGCGAGTGCTCGTAAGTCTCTCTAGACCTGCCATGTGGTGGCGCTCGGTCTGCAATTACTGACAGTGGCGACACGCGGGTCCGACATGTACTAATGGACCGCGGCCAATTTAAAGCTACCACCTAGCAAGTGTGGTGTCTGGCGGTGACACCACAATTATTTATTTAGTGTAAGAATTAGTGCTTCATCTGATAAAGCCTACTGGCCTCAAGAGGAAGTGAAGCAAGGAGACGAATATGGCATCGTTGTGTGATTACGGGGTTACTCACAGACGACACTAAAAGAGACAACTGTCTTTCTTTGATGGAATGATGAAATGAGGCTACAAAGAGATGAAATATTTGAACAATTAATGGTGTTAAGAAAACTGAAATAAATGGCACGTAAAATTTTCAGCAACTAGAGGTACTTTATTTGAATAAAGTTATTTCGAAAATACTTATTCTTCATTTTTTGTTTAAATGCTTTTATTTAAAGCATTCCTTATTTACATTTGAAATAGGAAAGTGAGCAGTTATTTGCGTTTGAATTTAAATACTTCTAATTAACTATTTTGCACATCTCTGACGTTCTTAATAAATTATTTATGTCCTATTTTATCCCATTTTTCCAGTGATGATAAAATATTCTGTGATATCAGAATACTTTCTCAATTTTCTGAATACAAATAAGTTATGTACAAAAAGAAATACATTGTTTTTTATTCTCCTGATTAACGTGAGATATGTCACTTAGAATGTTTGACATCTCCACCCTTCGTGTACCTAAATCAGTGTCACAGTCATCCAGGAGAGCAATTATTAAAATTCTATGGTCATATCGAGAGAATGGATCTACAGACACTTACAAGAGAAATGATTGAATATTGTGAAACCAGGGGTAAAAGGAACGCAGAAACTATGAAACTAACTGGGGAAGTAAAAGAAATAATCTGAAATTCTTGGAGATCACACATGAAGCTGTGTAGAACAGTGAAAGCGTTCGATCAAAAGATCGACAGTGGCAAGTTACCCAGGAGAGAAAACTGAGGAACAAATCGGGGAACTTGGTCTGAAGCAAGGAAAGTCGTTCACGGCAAATGAAAGAAAGGAAACGTGGGCGCAGAGGAAGGGTAGCCTACGTTTATAAGTACACTCCTGGAAATGAAAAAAGAACACATTGACACCGGTGTGTCGGACCCACCATACTTGCTCCGGACACTGCGAGAGGGCTGTACAAGCAATGATCACACGCACGGCACAGCGGACACACCAGGAACCGCGGTGTTGGCCGTCGAATGGCGCTAGCTGCGCAGCATTTGTGCACCGCCGCCGTCAGTGTCAGCCAGTTTGCCGTGGCATACGGAGCTCCATCGCAGTCTTTAACACTGGTAGCATGCCGCGACAGCGTGGACGTGAACCGTATGTGCAATTGACGGACTTTGAGCGAGGGCGTATAGTGGGCATGCGGGAGTCCGGGTGGACGTACCGCCGAATTGCTCAACACGTGGGGCGTGAGGTCTCCACAGTACATCGATGTTGTCGCCAGTGGTCGGCGGAAGGTGCACGTGCCCGTCGACCTGGAACCGGACCGCAGCGACGCACGGATGCACGCCAAGACCGTAGGATCCTACGCAGTGCCGTAGGGGACCGCACCGCCACTTCCCAGCAAATTAGGGACACTGTTGCTCCTGGGGTATCGGCGAGGACCATTCGCAACCGTCTCCATGAAGCTGGGCTACGGTCCCGCACACCGTTAGGCCGTCTTCCGCTCACGCCCCAACACCGTGCAGCCCGCCTCCAGTGGTGTCGCGACAGGCGTGAATGGAGGGACGAATGGAGACGTGTCGTCTTCAGCGATGAGAGTCGCTTCTGCCTTGGTGCCAATGATGGTCGTATGCGTGTTTGGCGCCGTGCAGGTGAGCGCCACAATCAGGACTGCATACGACCGAGGCACACAGGGCCAACACCCGGCACCATGGTGTGGGGAGCGATCTCCTACACTGGCCGTACACCACTGGTGATCGTCGAGGGGACACTGAATAGTGCACGGTACATCCAAACCGTCATCGAACCCATCGTTCTACCATTCCTAGACCGGCAAGGGAACTTGCTGTTCCAACAGGACAATGCACGTCCGCATGTATCCCGTGCCACCCAACGTGCTCTACAAGGTGTAAGTCAACTACCCTGGCCAGCAAGATCTCCGGATCTGTCCCCCATTGAGCATGTTTGGGACTGGATGAAGCGTCGTCTCACGCGGTCTGCACGTCCAGCACGAACGCTGGTCCAACTGAGGCGCCAGGTGGAAATGGCATGGCAAGCCGTTCCGCAGGACTACATCCAGCATCACTACGATCGTCTCCATGGGAGAATAGCAGCCTGCATTGCTGCGAAAGGTGGATATACACTGTACTAGTGCCGACATTGTGCATGCTCTGTTGCCTGTGTCTATGTGCCTGTGGTTCTGTCAGTGTGATCATGTGATGTATCTGACCCCAGGAATGTGTCAATAAAGTTTCCCCTTCCTGGGACAATGAATTCACGGTGTTCTTATTTCAATTTCCAGGAGTGTACTTTGCGCAGCCTTCGATTGGCTCGTTCGTGGTTAAAAAGAAGTATGTTATCCGTTAGCGCATTTGCAACTGCAACGAGAAGTTTCCTATAACGTTGGAGATACTTTTCCTGTCCCAGACGATGCCAACTCGGAGATGCGACAAAGTGAATTCAGTTTGCGCGCCGTGCGTACCAGCATCTGTGAGTGAGGCGCGCTTCGTTATACCGTTGGCTCGACTCCCTCACTACGCTCTGCTAATTTGCCACTTCCGAGCCTCGTTACCGCCCTCCCAATCGATTTACTCCACCTGCGCGAGCACGAAATTAAATCTGCCCGCTCGCCATCAAATGTCCAATTTCGTTACCTCCGACGTGCACATTTTTTTGCCGATGTGCTCGTCGGCCGAACGCCAGCTCTTACGAACGCCTTTGTTCGATCTGTATCGGAAATAATACTTGTGACGCTACCTCGTTACAAAGGGCATCGTGGCACGTTATTAAAAATAGCTTCTCACTGCAAGCAAAAACCAACATTCCACTTCGACAGCCGCTTACATCGTCGTTAGTAACAGCTCGAAGTGCGCGTATCACGACGTGAACCTGTTGTTTTGATTAACTAACATTCCACAACACAAAATACACTACTGGCCATTAAAATTGCTACACCAAGAAAATGACGCGAAATTTAACCGACAGGAAGAAGATGCTGTGATATGCAAATGATTAGCTTTTCAGAGCATTCACACATGGTTGACGCCGGTGGTGACACCTACAACGTGCTGACATGAGGAAAGTTTCCAATCGATTTCTCATACACAAACACCAGTTGACCGGCGTGTAAGGAGGAGAAATGCGTACCATCACGTTTCCGACTTCGGTAAAGGTCGTATTGTAGCCTATCGCGATTGCGGTTTATCGTATCGCGACAATGCTGCTCGAGTTGGTCGAGATCCAATGACTATTGGCAGAGTATGGAATCAGTGGGTTCAGGAGGGTAATACGGAACGCCGTGCTGGATCCCAACGGCCTCGTATCACTAGCAGTTGAGGTGAAAGGCATCTTATCCGCATGGCTGTAACGGATCGTGCAGCCACGTCTCGATCCCTGAGTCAACAGATGGGGACGTTAGCAAGACAACAACCATCAGCACGAACAGTTCAACGGCGTTTGCAGCAGCATGGACTATCAGCTCGGAGACCATGGCTGTGGTTACCCTTGTTGCTGCTTCACAGATAGGAGCGCCTGCGCTGCTGATGTACTCAGCGACGAACCTGGGTGCACGGATGGCAAAACGTAATTTTTTTCGGATGAATCCAGGTTCTGTTTACTGCATCATGGTGGTCGCATCCGTGTTTGGCGACATGGCAGTGAACGCACGTTGGAAGCGTGTATGCGTCATCGTCATACTTGCGTATCACCCAGCGTGATGGTATGGGGTGCCATTGGTTACACGTCTCGGTCACCTCTTGTTCGCACTGACGGCACTTTGAACAGTGAACTTTTCGTTTCAGATGTGTTACGACCCGTGGCTTTACCCTTCATTCGATCCCTGCGAAACCCTACATTTCAGCACGATAATGCACGACTGCATGTTGCAAGTCCTGTATGCGCCTTCCTGGGTACAGAAAATGTTCGACTGCTGCCCTGGCCAGCACATTCTCCAGATCTCTCACCAATTGAAAACGTATGGTCAATGGTGGCCGAGCAACTGCCTCGTCACATTACCCCAGTCACTACTCTTGATGAACTGTGGTATCGTGTTGAAGCTGCATGGACAGCTGTACTTGTACACGACCTCCAAGCTCTGTTTGACTCAATGCCCAGGCGCATCAAGGCCGTTATTACGGCCAGAGGTGGTTGTTCTGGTTACTGATTTTTCAGGATCTGTGCACCCAGAGGGATTTTGTTAGAATTTTGCTGTAACATGGGGTAGTTTGTTACAATTTAACTTAAAACGGTACAGTTTGTCATAATGGGGTTATTTGTTGCATTTCACTGTACCATGGGCAATTTGTTACAGTGTTGGTCTAACATTTCGGGAAAATTTGTTTCAGTTTTGCTGTAACATGTCTATGTATGGGGCCAAGTGTCATGTAATCACCAATGTGCATTGAATAAGTTATCACTATCACAACAGATGACAAATGTTTTGCACTATGACAAATTTAATACCTTTTGATGAAGACAAGACAACTTTTTGCTGGCTTTGAAGAGTAATTGAATGTGGATAGTTGAAAACATCACAAGCATCGCTTCCTATCTGTAAAAAATATGTGTTAATAGTATTCAGCATCATATTTCCCCACAGTATTATGTAGTTTCTGTTGAATGACAGCATATATCAGTCATCAACAAGTTCACTTTAATTGCAAGCGAGATCCAGAGTAATGTGACATGTGTCATGTAGTATGATAAAACAAGTTTTTCAATAAATATTGACCATAACCATCATGGTATATGTATCGTCATGGAATGTTCCAACAGATAAATTTCCTGGTACAGCCTCTTGTAGTTTCATTGAACAGTAGACCATTATTGGGTGTCTTGCAATAACATTTCTGCAGTGACAGGAGGAGTCTTCAGTGCATTTGGCTATCGAGAGGGCAGAATTCCAAACAAGGTAATAAACAGTACTTTGAAATTTCAAGAAAAATCAGCATAGGCTACACGGAAAGACGGGCAATAAAGAATGTGTACAAGTGTCTATAGGAAACCATAAGAATATAAGTCCAAGAGAGAAGTGCTCAGATAGAAGAGGGGCAAGACATAGATATAGTCCTATACTCCTACAACTTAACTGTACTTCGAAGAGCAAAGAGCCACTGTGACGTTCCAGGCAGTTGTTCCAACAGAAAACCGATTTTAATGTCAGTCAATTCCTTCAATTCCACTTCATTTGATATGGTCACAATAATTTTAGATGCTACATTGCCAGTTTTATCTAGTATTCCTCTTGGTGTCACATTGTCACACTTGTGTAGGAGAAATGGTATTTCTGCCTTCACCCACCCCCTCACAGGCATGAACTTGGAGAACTTGCCATGTCGATAATTATTAAGCCCACCTCACATTTCCTTCTTTAACATGATTTTTTAATGATAATACACTTGACCATAGGTGATAACCTCTATAACATCATTACAAATGGTTGTGCAGTGTCTAACAACCCTACCACAACAAATGTCAGCATTTAATAACGATTGTGGTGTTGCTCACGCTGCTAAATACTGCATTTTCGGGCAACAACAGTCATATTATGTGGCAGGTGTCATTAGAGCACAGTTAATAAAGTCATTTCATGTAACAATAAAAAAACTAGGCACTCATCTTTTTGTGTTTCCCACGCTGGTCTCGTATTATCATGGCTCAATCGTTGAAAATCTAGGTGATTATGATTCCAAGCTCGGATGCTATATTCAACGGTTTTGTAGATGCGCTTCTCAAACCATTCTCGGAGATTAGACCTTTCAAAGTTAGCACAATAGTGATGTAAAAAAACAATCAGCACTCCGAATTTAAGTTACACTTCCTTTTAATTGCTTTTATTGCAATCTCACGTAACACACAAAACATCACTTCACAATACAAAACATACTTGAAAACATCTTCCTCACAGTCACTGTTAAAGTTCACATTTTATAAGCTGACGCCAATATTCGTCTTTCCAACATGACGTCCACCACTTGGCTTTCTCAAGGTCCGACTCTCTAACATCTCAACAACTAACTAACTAATAATCGCTTACGCGCCCAAAAATCAGAGTTACAAGTACGTCAAAGATCATAGTGACAAAAGAAAGAATACACATAAGAATAATATCATCGCAATATAAACATATCGATGTATCAAAAGTGAAATCAAATCTGAATGTTGTCTCAGAAATATGTTAAGTAGTTAACAGAAATACAGTAGAATATTACTGGTATCGAGAGGTTCAGGTGAGGTGCCATAATGGTTACGTAATTCAAGTACCATTACAAGTGAATGTGTACAAATTTAAGTCTTCTTCATTCTAACAAACATGCCATTTTTGGAGTGATGCCTGCTATCAACTTTGGTAACAAGTTTGTTCAAGTTCTCTAACAGTAGCCACAAACCAAAGAGTTCTTCAATTGGACTTTATTTCAACCCATGAAGTTGAAGAAAAATTAGGTACTTTGGGACAGGACTTGTTGAATCTTTGAACTACCACAATTTCAATGCTGCACCAGAGGCACGCAAACAGGCTGCCCTCACTGCAATAATGTTGTAATGTTAAAATCTTTGTGTGTGTGTGTATCTCTTCAAAGTTCGTGTGAGCTGTCTGGAGTTTGGCAGTAGTGAGTGCAAGCAGCCCACCGCGTTTGTGGACTCAAAACAAGATTAATTCTACCAGATATTCGACACCTTGTAGGTTTTCAACACCGCAGAGCGACACTGTCAATGATAATCATTCACACTGCATATGCAAATGAAGTTCAATCACCAATACATAAACCCCCAAAAATACATAAAAATGAATGGAACACTTGTCTTCCTTTGTTTCTCAAAAAATGTTCCCGATAATGGTATCTGTTTTCGCCAGAATGCCAACACAGTGACTACACAATTCAAGCATATAGAGCTGTATGATGACTTTTATTTAGAGGAAGGGGTCGCCTCATCAAATGGTTGTATGGCAGAAATTAAAAATGTAATCTGATCGATATTCCTCTTACAGTAAATCACACTTTTAACTAACAAATCATTTTGGGAAAAGATAATTTCCAAGTCACTGAGAAAAATTTCTGGAGTAGTCCAAGACAGATTGTCACCTATAACTCGACACTCAACAAGCTGGTATATTTGACATTAAACATGAAACATGTAAAGGAATCTATCAACTACAGAAAGTACTAGTTCCGTAATTTCGTGTAAACTGGCTTTCTTATGAAGTATTTTTAGTTACCACAATAATTGTTTCCCTAATCAGTACATTTGTATTTCAATATTTAAGATCTAACAAGACAAGTATCATGTCAAGGGTACATCAAGGTCTATAATTTGGTCAAGAAGTTTATGGCTCATACTAACACAAAATTTCTATGGTAAAGCTTACAGGGCATTTAGTTTTCTGTTTAGCAACGTACTGAGAAGTTAACAGGTAATATTTTTGACTATCAGGCAAATTCTCTTATAACCTTTATTGCAGCTTAATCTGAGCTCATGATTTTGTGATTGATTGATTCATAGATTTTGAATATTTCTTATGTAGGTCTGAAAAGAGAAACAAAGGATCATCTATTTGCTTTCTAGTTTCACCTTGAAACCTTCTTCTTGGGTCTGTAGGTGGCTTCGTAATGCAGTTCCCTTCAAAGAACTTTTCGGTTTCTTTATTTAGTCTTTATCATGTATCAGAACAGCTGCATTTCTCGTATCAGTTTTGTGACAATAGTATGTTCTTCTTTAAGTTTTTGTTATTGAATTTTCTAAAATTGCTTGATTCCTTCGGTCTAGATTTGAGCATGTTTGTTGAAGCTCTAAGATTGTTAATTTTCATAAGAGCATTGTATTGTTAAAATTTACGAAGTTTATCATCGTCAGAAGCAACTTTTACCCGCCCATTTGTTTCTTTTTACCTTCTTACTGTGAACTACAGATTGCGAATTGTAAATCAGACCATTCATCACTCAGGACCCCGCTTTCTTAGTTAAATCAACCTCGGACAAATTTCATAGAAAATCGTGCCTCTTTTTTAACTTAAGATCGGTTGTTATGGCTAAAATTAGGAGTTACACCAAACCCACTAAATTTTTTCGTGTCTGTTTGTAATGATTTTCGTTCCAAACATCCTAAAATGGCTTACAAATGATAAAATATGCATCCGTCAAGAAACACTTTTCACTGTTGCATATTTTGATAATTCTCTTTTTATGTTTATAGTACCATTAATTTACCGATCTTACAGCAGTTGCTGTTTTAATAAATCTTATTCTATTGTTCTTACTGTGGCAGAGATGCAGCGGTGCTTTGTAATATCAACTGCATTACCTCAGTCTGCCTATATACTGCAGTGTTTTATCGCCTTATTTTGATGTTATTCATTACTTACATAATGTCTGAAATTTTGCTGAAAAACATCAGCACCGCACAGCACCTTCCTTCTCAGATAAGGTGTATTGTACCTGCAGCGTTTTACATGTTGAGTAAAATAAATATGTGTGAATATTGTGGTTATGAGCTTGCAGGCATGTGCTCCATATACAAACTTTGCCATATTTTTGCAGATACTTCTATCAATTATTGCACATTTCATAAAAAAGTCCTTGTTTCATTGAACACTAAATAGTATGTTAAGGGCTATGAACATTCACTTTCTGTGCTGTCAGCGACGTAAATAAAATTCATTTGTTTCTTGAATAATAATGTAGATGTTAACACCATTTTTACCTCTTTACAAATTCACTAACCTTTTTGTTGAGATACGTCTTTCAGAAAGTTTTTGGAAATACTACAAAATAACTGCCGTCTGCTTCACGTCTGCTGTGCAGCGAGCTACCTTAATTTAAGTATTAACTGTATTTTTCTTACTTGTCACTTCTTCTTTCGTGTGTTTTTGCTTTTAGGAGTCCCTTTAGTCAGCCATAGTGCCAGTAGTGCTAGGGTTTGTTTTGAATACAGTCCAGAGACAGGTAGTGCTATTTTCATTGTTTTCTACAAGAAGTGGCTAGCAACCACAGTTTAGTCAACAATCAGCCGCCTTTAGTGAATTAGCAGTCTAGTTAAAAGTTGATTAACTCTCTACAGTAAATTGATTTCTTAGGATGGATAGGATGTGTGACTGCTGTGTACGGACGCGGGAGGAGATGGCCACTGTTCGCGAACAGCTGAACGTGTTGATGGCCGCGGTCACCCGTCTTCAGGCTGCTGCCTCGGAGTGTAGCGGCAGTGGGGAGTCTGGTGCGTCGCAAGGTACACCCCAGGGTTTACATGCTTCACCCACTGTCCCTGCTTTCGAGACATCTTCGCGGGAACCGGGCGCGGTTGGGCCACCCTCTCCCCAAGGGGAGTGGCGGGTTCAGCGGCGTTCGCGGCGCAAGAGGCGAAGGGTCAATGTGGAGGATGGCCGTGTGGCATCGCCCGCTCTGCCTGTGAGTGGACATGTGGCCGCTCCTTCAGCAAGGTCCGAGCAGGCACACGGGGGGAGGGGTTTATTAGTTATTGGGAGCTCCAACGTTGGGCGGGTGATGGAGCCCCTTAGGGAAATAGGGGAATAGGTCGGGGAAGAAGGCCAGTGTTCACTCTGTCTGCTTGCCGGAGGGTCTCATCCGAGATGTGGAGGAGGCCGTGCCGGCGGCAATAGAGAGTACTGGGTGCACCCGACTGCAAATTGTTGCTCATGTCGGCACCAAGGACTCCTGCAGTCTGGATTCAGAGGTCATCCTCAGTTCGTACGGGCGGTTGGCGGAATTGGTGAAGGCGGAAAGCCTCACTCGCGGTGTGGAATCAGAACTAACTATTTGTAGTATCGTTCCCAGAACCGATCGCGGTTCTCTGGTTTGGAGCCGAGTGCAAGGCTTAAACCAGAGGCTCAGATGATTCTGCGGAGATCTGGGGTGCACATTTCTCGACCTCCGCTACCGGGTGGAGAAATGTAGGGTGCTCCTGAATAGGTCAGGCGTGCACTACACGCCGGAAGCGGCTACAAGGGTAGCGGAGTACGTGTGGAGAACACATGGTGGTTTTTTAGGTTAGAGAATTCCCTCCCTAGTCCCGACAAGACGCCTCCTGAGACGCGGCAAGGTAGGAGTAGGCAAAATGCAACAGGGAATAACAATATTAATGTGCTAATAGTAAACTGCAGGAGCGACTATACAAAGGTCCCAGAACTGCACTCATTAATAAACGGTCACAACGCCCATATAGTACTAGGGGCAGAAAGATGGCTGAAACCAGACGTAAACAGTAATGAAATCCTAAAATCAGATTGGAATGTATACCGCAGAGACAGGCTGTACAGTGAAGGGGGAGGCGTGTTTATAGTTATAAGAAGTGCAATAGTATCGAAGGAAATTGACGGAGATCCGAAATGTGAAATAATTTGGGTGAAGGTCACGGTTAAAACAGTCTCAGACATGGTAATTGGATGTCTCTATAGGCCCCCTGGCTCAGCAGCTGTTGTGGCTGAGCACCTAAAGGATAATTTGGAAAATATTTCGAGTAGATTTCCACACCATGTTATAGTTCTGGATGGAGATTTTAATTTGCCGGATATAGACTGGGAGACTCAAACGTTCGTAGCGGGTGGCAGGGACACAGAATCCAGTGAAATTTTTAAGTGCATTATCTGAAAACTACCTTGAGCAGTTAAACAGAGTACCGACTTGCGGCGATAACATATTAGACCTTCTGGTGACAAACAGACCCGAACTATTTGAAACAGTTAACGCAGAACAGGGAACCAGCGATCATAAAGCGGTTACTGCATCGATGATTTCAGCCGTAAATAGAAATATTAAAAAAGGTAGGAAGATTTTTCTGTTTTGCAAAAGTGACAAAAAGCAGATTACAGAGTACCTGACGGCTCAACACAAAAGTTTTGTCTCAAGTACAGATAGTGTTGAGGATCAGTGGACAAAGTTCAAAACCATCTTACAATATGCGTTAGATGAGTATGTGCCAAGCAAGATCGTAAGAGATGGAAAAGAGCCACCGTGGTACAACAACCGAGTTAGGAAACTGCTGCGGAAGCAAAGGGAACTTCACAGCAAACATAAACATAGCCAAAGCCTTGCAGACAAACAAAAATTACGCGAAGCGAAATGTAGTGTGAGGAGGGCTATGCGAGAGGCGTTCAATGAATTCGAAAGTAAAGTTCTATGTACTGACTTGGCAGAAAATCCTAAGAAATTTTGGTCTGATGTCAAAGCGGTAGGTGGATCAAAACAGAATGTCCAGACAATCTGTGACCAAAATGGTACTGAAACAGAGGATGACAGACTAAAGGCCTAAATACTAAATGTCTTTTTCCAAAGCTGTTTCACAGAGGAAGACTGCACTGTAATTCCTTCTCTAGATTGTCGCACAAATGACAAAATGGTAGATATCGAAATAAACGACAGAGGGATAGAGAAACAATTAAAATCGCTCAAAAGAGGAAAGGCCGGTAGACCTGATGGGATACCAGTTCGATTTTGCACAGAGTACGCGAAGGAACTTGCCCCCCTTCTTGCAGCGGTGTACCGTAGGTCTCTAGAAGAGCGTAGCGTTCCAAAGGATTGGAAAAGGGCACAGGTCATCCCCGTTTTCAAGAAGGGACGTCGAACAGATGTGCAGAACTATACACCTATATCTCTAACGTCGATCAGTTGTAGAATTTTGGAACACGTATTGTGTTCGAGTATAGTGACTTTTCTGGAGACTAGAAATCTACTCTGTCGGAATCAGCATGGGTTTTGAAAAAGACGGTCGTGTGAAACCCAGCTCGCGCTATTCGTCCACGAGACTCAGAGGGCCATAGACACGGGTTCCCAGGTAGATGCCGTGTTTCTTGACTTCCGCAAGGCGTTCGATACAGTTCCCCACAGACGTTTAATGAACAAAGTAAGAGCATATGGACTATCAGACCGATTGTGTGATTGGATTGAGGAGTTCCTAGATAACAGGACGCAGCATGTCATTCTCAATGGAGAGAAGTCTTCCGAAGTAAGAGTGATTTCAGGTGTGCCGCAGGGGAGTGTCATAGGACCGTTGCTATTCACAATAAACGTAAATGACCTTGTGGATGACATCGGAAGTTCACTGAGGCTTTTTGCGGATGATGCTGTGGTGTATCGAGAGGTTGTAACAATGTAAAATTGTACTGAAATGCAGAAGGATCTGCAGCGAATTGACGCATGGTGCAGGGAATGGCAATTGAATCTCAATGTAGACAAGTGTAATGTGCTGCGAATACATAGAAGGAAGATCCTTTATCATTTAGCTACTAAATAGCAGGTCAGCAACTGGAAGCAGTTAATTCCATAAATTATCTGGGAGTACGCATTAGGAGTGATTTAAAATGGAATGATCATATAAAGTTGATCGTCGGTAAAGCAGATGCCAGACTGAGATTCATTGGAAGAATCCTAAGGAAATGCAATCCGAAAACAAAGGAAGTAGGTTACAGAACGCTTGTTCGCCCACTGCTTGAATACTGCTCAGCTGTGTGGGATCCGTACCAGATAGGGTTGACAGAAGAGATAGAGAAGATCCAACGGAGAGCAGCGCGCTTCGTTACAGGATCATTTAGTAATCGCGAAAGCGTTACGGAGAAGATAGATAAACTCCAGTGGAAGACTCTGCAGGAGAGACGCTCAGTAGCTCAGTACGGGCTTTTGTCAAAGTTTCGAGAACATACCTTCACCGAAGAGTCAAGCAGTATATTGCTCCCTCCTACGTATGTCTCGCGAAGGATAAAATCAGAGAGATCAGAGCCCACACAGAAGCATACCGACAATCCTTCTTTCCACGAACAATACGAGACTGGAATAGAAGGGAGAACCGATAGAGGTACTCAGGGTACCCTTCGCCACACAGCGTCAGGTGGCTTGCGGAGCATGGAAGTAGATGTAGATGTAGACAGTCCTAGAATCTACGTCTAATTATTCGCCGATAATATATGATTGTGCCTTTGTGTCATTCCATGCACCTATTTCATTTTCATTATTGTTCAGGTTCCTCTCATTCACGGGCGAGGATGTGCTGACATGTGTAGTCCTCCGGTTTCCCCTAAGAGCATTTATAAAAACAAACAAGAATAGTTTCAAATAAAATTAATGACAAGCAACGTAAAGATTTGTTTTATTTTTAAGACATACCGTTTCACATTTCATTACTACACTGTTTTAGCACCTATACAGAGAAAGGATAAACGAGCAGTAGGAGGGGTGAAAGTGAGCTACTGTTTGTTCATTTTACTTGTGCAAGAATGTCTACTGTGCCCGGTTTCATAGACGATAAGTTTTGAGGATGTTTACCGATGTGTAATAGCTATTATTTTATTACCTGATAGGCACATTATATTGTTCTCACAGTGGAAGTGATTGGGTCTGGTGCCTCTCTACAAATATTTATCGAATTTTTAGACGAAACTTTTTCAAAAGACAGACACACATACACTGACTTTTAATTTTTGGTTGGGATGAAGCACATCATGGGTGTAGATACAAACTGAAATAGTTCCAAATTCCTCTTTTCCGATCAACCTTTTTAGGAGGTTTGCCTTGGTTATTGGTCAATGCTATAAACGAAAATTCCCTCCCAAAGATTTCTGGTATGGATCCCCTCTGCCCTTCTCCCAGCCTATTGTGGTATTGGTTGAGAATAACAAAGATCGCACTACAACAGCCCACCTAATTCTCAGGAGCGCACAACGAAAGAAACGGAAACAGAAATTGAAAGATTCCCGCTGCCTTGTCGGTACAAATTCTTCACTTGGACGCTTCCCAGTTCAACGAATAGTTACCCGTTTCTGCTGGTTTTCATCCCTCCAACATGCCTTTCTACCGTTACAGCGTCCGCGGCTCGTGGTCTTGCGGTAGCGTTCTCGCTTCGCGCGAACGGGATCCCGGGTTCGATTCTCGGCGTGGTCAGAGATTTTCTTTGCCTCGAGATGACTGGGTGTTGGTTGTCTCTATCATCATTTCATCCTCATTCGCTCGCAAGTCGCCGTAGTGGAGTTAAAGAACTTGTGTAGCGGCGGCCGAACCGCCCCGCGAGTGGTCTCCCGGCAACCAATGCCATACGCTCATTATTATTATTATGATTACAGCACTTACTGGGACCTAACATCTTTGAGCTTTCCTGGACCACCACTGTTTTGCATCATACCGTCAGCCAGATCGCTTCTTTTGTTTTTTTTTAACAACATTATAAAAGGCAACCTCGTTTTACAGTGTTTTATTCCTATTCGCCTGTTTCATAGACACAATACGAGGTGAATTCAAGTTCTAAGGCCTCCGACTGTTTTTCTCCGGACTGGAAAGAGATAGAAACATGCGCATTGTTTTAAAATGAGGTCGCGTTCATTGTCAATACCTCCCAGAGATGGCAGCACCATACGGCAGATGGAATTTTACCGCCAGCGGCGAGAATGAGAACTGTTTTAAATACTTAAAATGGCGACGTTTTCCTTACTTGAACAGTGTGCAATCATTCGTTTTCTGAATTTGCATGGTGTGAAACCAATTGAAATTCATCGACAGTTGAAGGAGACATGTGGTGATCGAGTTATGGATGTGTCAAAAGTGCGTTCGTGGGTGCGACGGTTTAATGAAGGCAGAACATCGTGTGACAACAAACCGAAACAACCCTGGGCTTGCACAAGCCGGTCTGACGACATGATCGATTAAGTGGAGAGAATTGTTTTGGGGGATCGCCGAATGACTGTTGAACAGATCGCCTCCAGGGTTGGCATTTCTGTGGGTTTTGTGCACACAACCCTGCATGATGACCTGAAAATGCGAAAAGTGTCATCCAAGTGGGTGCCACGAACGCTGATGGACAACCACATGGCTGCCCGTGTGGCATGTTGCCAAGCAATGTTGACGCACAACGACAGCATGAATGGGACTTTCTTTTCGTCGGTTGTGACAATGGATGAGACGTGGATGCCATTTTTCAATCCATAAACAAAGCGCCAGTCAGCTCAATGGAAGCACACAGATTCACCGCCACCAAAAAAATTTCGGGTAACCGCCAGTGCTGAAAAAATGATGGTGTCCATGTTCTGGGACAGCGAGGGCGCAATCCTTACCCATTGCGTTCCAAAGGGCACTACGGTAACAGGTGCATGCTACGAAAATGTTTTGAAGAACAAATTCCTTCCTGCACTGCAACAAAACCGTCTGGGAAGGGCTGCACGTGTGCTGTTTCACCAAGACAACGCACCCGCACATCGAGCTAACGTTACGCAACAGTTTCTTCGTGATAACAACTTTGAAGTGATTCCTCATGCTCCCTACTCACCTGACCTGGCTCCTAGTGACTTTTGGCTTTTTCCAACAATGAAAGACGCTCTCCGTGGCCGCACATTCACCAGCCGTGCTGCTATTGCCTCAGCGATTTTCCAGTGGTCAAAACAGACTCCTAAAAAACCCTTCGCCGCTGCCATGGAATCATGGCGTCAGCGTTGTGAAAAATGTGTACGTCTGCAGGGCGATTACGTCGAGAAATAACGCCAGTTTCATCGATTTCGGGTGAGTAGTTAATTAGAAAAAAAATCGGATGCCTTAGAACTTGAATGCACCTCGTAGTATGCGACTATGTTTTAATACCATTACAGTGAAGAACAGCGATATAGGTGATACAAGCCACGCCCCCCCCCCCCCCCCCTTTTACCCGCTCCGTAGGTGAGATAAGGTTCAGCAAAGGAAATAAAAAATATTAGACGCCATGAGTGTTTACATTTCAATCCACAATGAGCCAAAAATCAAACATTGACGTGAATACATTCAGAAGCGATAAGAAATTCCAAATTTTCCTTGTGTTCAGATTTGGACTTTGGGAGTAACGACTGCTGCGCGATACGGCATCGATGCGATGTGACCTCCCCAGTCCTTTCTGCCTCACGAATGGCTTGCCATGAGAGTAGGACAGCTGCGCAAGAGGAGCTCAAAGACCAGACGGCAGCAGCTCGTTAGGCGGGCTCAAGACATGCGAGTGACTGACGAGCACCCTTACCTCTTGTTCGCGGAACCCCTCAAGCGAACGAGCCAGTGACACGTTCATGGATGTTGTCTGACCCTGGAGGGAGAATCATTACCTGGAAGACAGGGTGAAAGGATAACTCGTAGGTTCATTAGGTCTGTCGATAGCTGCAAGAGGTGAATGTGGAAACCATTCAGGAAATTAAAGCTGGCCGTTCTTATTACACGTGCAAATCGAACAACTACTTCCAGTGGACGCTATCTCGTTTAGCCAGGACTGTAAATCAACTTTTAAAACTATCCACAACTGGTGGATTGTATAGTACACAGATCTCCACCATCAGACTAAACAAAGTACAGGGTTATTACAAATGATTGAAGCGATTTCACAGCTCTACAATAACTTTATTATTTGAGATATTTTCACAATGCTTTGCACACACATACAAAAACTCAAAAAGTTTTTTTAGGCATTCACAAATGTTCGATATGTGCCCATTTAGTGATTCGGCAGACATCAAGCCGATAATCAAGTTCCTCCCACACTCGGCGCAGCATGTCCCCATCAATGAGTTCGAAAGCATCGTTGATGCGAGCTCGCAGTTCTGGCACGTTTCTTGGTAGAGGAGGTTTAAACACTGAAACTTTCACATAACCCCACAGAAAGAAATCGCATGGGGTTAAGTCGGGAGAGCGTGGAGGCTGATCATGATCTCCACCACGACCAATTCATCGGTTTTCCACTCTCCTGTTTAAGAAATGCCGAATATCATGATGGAAGTGCGGTGGAGCACCATCCTGTTGAAAGATGAAGTCGGCGCTGTCGGTCTCCAGTTGTGGCATGAGCCAATTTTCCAGCATGTCCAGATACACGTGTCCTGTAACGTTTTTTTCGCAGAAGAAAAAGGGGCCGTAAACTTTAAACCGTGAGATTGCACAAAATACGTTAACTTTTGGTGAATTGCGAATTTGCTGCACGAATGCGTGAGGATTCTCTACCGCCCAGATTCGCACATTGCGTCTGTTCACTTCACGATTAAGAAAAAATGTTGCTTCATCACTGAAAACAAGTTTCGCACTGAACGCATCCTCTTCCATGAGCTGTTGCAACCGCGCCGAAAATTCAAAGTGTTTGACTTTGTCATCGGGTGACAGGGCTTGTAGCAATTGTAAACGGTAAGGCTTCTGCTTTAGCCTTTTCCGTAAGATTTTCCAAACCGTCGGCTGTGGTACGTTTAGCCCCCTGCTTGCTTTATTCGTCGACTTCCGCGGGCTACGCGTGAAACTTGCCCGCACGCGTTCAACCGTTTCTTCGCTCACTGCAGGCCGACCCGTTGATTTCCCCTTACAGAGGCATCCAGAAGCTTTAAACTGTGCATACCATCGCCGAATGGAGTTAGCAGTTGGTGGATCTTTGTTGAACTTCGTCCTGAAGTGTCGTTGCACTGTTATGACTGACTGATGTGAGTGCATTTCAAGCACGACATACGCTTTCTCGGCTCCTGTCGCCATTTTGTCTAACTGCACTCTCGAGCGCTCTGGCGGCAGAAACCTGAAGTGCGGCTTCAGCCGAACAAAACTTTATGAGTTTTTCTACGTATCTGTAGTGTGTCATGACCATATGTCAATGAATGGAGCTACAGTGAATTTATGAAATCGCTTCAATCATTTGTAATAGCCCTGTACTTGTCAATAGCCAGCAAATGTTTTGGTATCCCTGTCTCCACACAGACGAGCGATTGACTTTTGAAAGATCACATAAACTCAGAACAGGCAGTAAAATTTATGCTCAAGACGGCTATCATCGTCACAGCTTAGTACACAGTACTATTCAACATAGTGAGATAGTAGCAAGAGGCTATTCCGACAACCTGATGAGTGAAACGTCCCGGTAGATTAAAACTGTGTGCCAGACCGAGACTCGAACTCGGGACCTTTGCCTTTCGCGGGCAAGTGCCCTAACAACTGAGCAAAGATTCACGCCCCGTCCTCACAACCTTAATTCTGCCAGTACCTCAGTTCTGCAAGGTTCGCAGGAGAGCTTCTGTTAAGTTTGGAACGTAGGAGACGAGGAATCTCTCTTGCAAATTAGGAATTAGGAATTAAAATCCATCGAGAAGAAATAAAAACTTTTAGGTTTGCCAAGGATATTGAAATTCTGTCAGAGACAGCAAAGGACCTAGAAGAGCAACTGAACAGAATGGACATTATCTTGAAACAAGGATATAAAATGAACATCAACAAAAGCAAAACCAGGATAATGGAATGTAGTCGAATTAAATCAAATGATGCTGAGGGAATTACATTAGGAAATAAGACACTTAAAGTAGTAGATGAGTTCTGCTATTTGTGGAGCAAAATAACTGATGATAGTCGAAGTATAGAGGATATAATATGTAGAATGGCAATGGCAAGAGTAGTGAGAGAGGATAAGTTACTCTCTCACCTGTTTTTTCGTATACGAAAAATTATTAAAGATTTTGATACAACCTGATGCACATTGGGCGAGACTCTAGAAAGTTAATGGGCTGAGCAGACGTTGACGGAGCCTGGTAGAGCGCTAAAAGCATGAGGTGCTTTTAAGGCTCTAAGCTTGTAGAAACAGCATGTTGGGAGTTGAAAGAAATTGGCAGCGAGCCCATCCCTTAATAAATCTTGCCGACCAGCTCCAGAGCCATACAGGGCAGACAGGACAGAGCCATGAATAATAAAAATTCATAAGTTCTCCTGTAAGTTGATACTGCAAATAGGCCACATCAGTTGTATAAGAAACTCCGACATCTGAGAAATGTTCAGAGATAGAAACTTTATTACACCTCATAGCTAGGATTATCAAGCTCCAAGGCATGGGCGATTAGGATAAAGACACTTAAGATTGTATCTGTTCGCTTGTTGCAGTGGGAAGTAATGCGACTTGGGAGAAATACCATCTTCCCCTTCTGCGAGAACTTAAAAAAACCAACAATTGGCGGTTTCTTTTATTTTCGGAGATGCAGGCATCTTAACTCTTGCCCTGGTTCGACAGAAGTTTGTCCTGCCATGTGGGAGGGGAGATTCAGCGCCTTCAGAGCCCAGTGATTGGCTCAAGGCGATGTGAAGGCGGTGTCGTTCGTGCAGTTTGGGAGAAAACGGATTTTTTCTGGAGAGGTGCGAAGCACTCGTGGGTTGGACTTTGGTCTGGGAAGAGCACCTCTGGTTGAAGCTCTCGCATGTGTGGTTGGTACTTGGGACCTGTCCTGAGACTAACTTAACTTGCGAGTAGTCTCGACTAGGGAGCCTGTGGTCAAGTTCTTACTGTACTGACAATCTGACTTCAAACGTCACGAACGACTCGTTTGCCGAGAGCACACTTATTCGTTTTTTATTTAGCAATCTTTACGTTTGGCATCCTAGTGTGCTCTGTCGTACAAGTGAGCCACATTGGTCCTTGGTGAATGGGTGTGTCGCACACTGAAATCTACCTGATTTCAAGGCTATGGTAGAGAGTAAATTGCGATGCGTCTACCTGATGCCTAGATAGTGAGATTTTTGCATTTCTTTCATGGCCGCAATTGATTCACAGTTGCTGTCACACTTCTCAACTCCCACGCCTTACACATCTCGCCAGCTGCAAGTTACAACTACGCACGAAGCATACAAGGTAAAGTATTGCCGCTCCGACCTCGTCACGGCATACAGACCTCAATTGCCGCTTGTTCTCAGCTCCACCTATGTAGAGAACTTAAATTTGTTCAGTCAAAGTCTGCTCAGCGTCACATCTATTCAGATTGCGTTATCCACATTTTTAGGGCCAGAGTACTTGACTCACTTCTGCCACCAGGATCCTTGTCAACTGTGGTCTTAAACCACCTGTCAGTTCTTTACGGTATTAAATCAAACACAGAAATTCCTGTGTTTCAGCGTCAATGTGAAGGTCCAAGGGTAACAGTGAACCTGTAGTGGAGCATCGAAAACTACTACTGGACTCCCAGGAAGGGTTCCTATCACCGACCATTTGAAGCGTTACTCGCCTAAACAGAAGTCGGCCTGGTGGCTGTTGTGTTTAATCCCGATGAAATTTCTGTGTTTCATCGTCAATGTCAAGCTCCAAGGGTTACAGTAAATCTCCAGAGGTGCATAGGAAACAACTACTGCACTCACAGGAAAGGTTCCAAGCAGAGACCGTTTGCAGCGTTACTTCCCTGGAAAGAAGCCGGCATGTTGCCTGTTGAATTCAATCCCGATGCAATTTCTGTGTTTCATCGTCAATGTGAAGGTCAAAGGGTTACAGTAAACCTGCAGTTGTGCATCGGAAACTACTACTGGAGTCCCAGCAAAGGTTCAAAGCACCGACCTTTCGAAGCGGTACTCGCTCGGACTGAAGTCGCCATAGTGACAGTGGTATTTAATCCCGATGTAATTACTGGGTTTCCTCGTGAATGTGAAGGTTCACCGGTTACAGTAAACCTGTAGTAATGCATCGGAAACAACTACTGGAGCTCCAGGAAAGGTTACAAGTACAGGCCGGTTGAAGCGCTACTCGCCTGGACAGAAGTCGATATTTTGCTTGTTGTGTTCAATCACGATTCCATTTCGGTGTTTCTTATTCATTGTGAAGGTCCACAGGTTACAGAAATCCTGCAGTCGTGCATCAGAAACTACTGCTGGACTCTCAGGAAAGTATCCAAGCACATACCATATGAAGCGTTACTCACGGTAAATGTTGTTTTGAATCCCGATACAATTTCTGCGTCTCATCGTCAATGTGAAGGTGCAAGGGTGACAGTAAACGTGCAGTGGTGCCTCGGAAACAACTACTGCTCTCCCAGGAAAGGTTCGAAGCACAGACCGTTTGCAGCGTTACTCGCCAGGACAGAAGTAGGCATAGAGCCTGTTGCATTTAATGCCGATGCAATAATGGGTTTCTTCGTCAATATCAAGATCCAAGGGTTACAGTAAAGATGCAGCGGTGCATCGGAAACTACTACTGGATTCCCAGTAAAGGTACCAAGCACAAACTGTTTGCAGCTTTGCTCTCTGGGACAGAAGTCTGCATGGTGCCTGTTTTATTAAATACCGATGGAATTTATGTGTTTCATCGTAAATTTCAAGGTCCAAGGGCTGCAGTAAACCTGCTGTGGTGCATCGTAAACTACTACTCAACACCCAGGAAGGTTGCAAGCGTAGATCGTTCGAAGGGTTACTCGCCAGGACAGCATAGTGCCTGTTCTATTTAATGCCGAAGCAATTACTGGCTTTCATCGTCAATAGCAAGGTCCAAGGGTTACAATAAGCCTGCAGTGGTGCATCAGAAACAACTACTTGAATCCCAGAAAAGGAACCAATCACAAACAATTTGCTGCTTTACTCTCTGCGACAGAAGTCAGCATGGAGTCTGTTGTATTCAATTCCGATGCAATTGATGTGCTTCATCGTAAATGTTAAGGTCCAAGGGTTACAGGAAACATGCTGCGCTGCATCGGAAACTACTACTGGATTTCCAGAAAAGGTACAAAGCACAAACCCTTTGAAGCGTTACTCGCTGGGACAGAAGTCGTCATGGTGCCTGTTGTATTCAGTTTCGATGCAATTTCTGTGTTTCATCGTCAATGTGAAGATCCGAGGGTTACAGAAAACCTGCTGTTGTGCATCCGAAACTACTACTGGACACCCATGAAGGTTGCAAGCGTACACCGTTTGAAGCGTTACTCGCCAGGACAGAAATCGGCATTGTGCCTGTTGTATTCAATCCCGATGCACTTTCTGTGTTTCATCTTAAATGTCAAGGTCCAAGTGTGACAGTGACCTACAGTGGTCCTCCGGAAACTACTACTGGATTCCCAGAAAAGGTACCAATCACAAACTGTTTGAAGCGGTACTCGCTGGTTGAGAAGTCGGCATTGTGACTGTTGCATTCGATTCTGACGCAAATTCTGTGTTTAATCGTAAACGTCAAGGTCCATATTTTACAGTAAACCTGCTGTGGTGGATCAGAAGCTACTACTGGATTCCCAGAAAAGGTACCAAGCACAAACTGTTTGAAGCGTTACTCCCTGGTTGAGAAGTCGGCATTGTGACTGTTGCATTCGATTCTGACGCAAATTCTGTGTTTCATCGTAAATGGCAATGTCCATGGTTTACAGTAAACCTGCTCCGGAGCATCGGAAACTACTATTGGATTCCCAGTAAAGGTACCAAGCACGAACTATTTGAAGTGTTATTCGCTGGACATAAGTCGAATTGGTGCCTGTTGTATTCAATTCCGATGCAATTAATGCGTTTTTTTCGTAAATTTCGAGGTTCAAGGGTTAAAGTATACTTACTGTGGTGCATCGGAAACTACTACTGGTGTCTGTTGCATTCAATTCCGATGCAATTAATGCGTTTTTTCGTAAATTTCAAGGTTCAAGGGATAAAGTATATCTGCTCTGGTGCATCGGAAACTACTACTGGAATCCCAGGAAAAGGTACTTACCACAAACTCTTTGAAGCGTTACTCGCTGGGACAGTAGACGACAAGATGCCTGTTGTATTCAATTCCGATGCAATTTCAGTGTTTCATCAAAAATGTCAAAGTCCAATGGTTACACTAAACTTGCGGAGGTGCATCGGCAACTACAAAAGGATTCCCTGAGACCGTACCAAGCACAAACTGTTTGATATGTTACTCGCTGGGACAGAAGCCGGCATGGTGACTGCTGTATTCAGTTCCGATCCAATTTTTGTGCTTCATCTTAAATCTAAAGGTCCAAGTGTTACAGTAAACCTGCTGTGGTGCATCGGAAACTACCACTGGACACCCAGGAAGGTTGCAAGCGTAGACTGCTTGAAGCGTTCCTCGCCAGGACAAACTTCCGCATAGTGCCTCTTGTATTTAATCCCGATGCAATTATTGGGTTTCATCATCAGTGTGATGGTCCAAGGGTTACGGGAACCCTGAACTGGTGCACCAGAAACTACTGCTGTAATCCCAGAAAAGGTACCAAGCACAAACTGCTTGAAGGGTTACTTGCAGGGACAGAATATGGCATGGTTCTCATTATATTGAATTCCGATACAATTTCTGTGTATCATCGTAAATGTCAAGTTCCCAGGGTTACAGTAAACCTGCTATGGTGCATTGGAAACTAATACTGGATTCCCCGAAAAAGTACCAAGCACAAACGGTTTGATGTGTTACTCTCTGAGACAGAAGTCGGCATGGTGTCTGTTGTATTCAGTTCCGATGCAATTTTTGTGTTTCATCTTAAATGTCAATTTCCAAGGGTTACAGTAAATCTGCTGTGGTGCATCAGAAACTACTACTAGACACCCAGTTAGGTTGGCAGCGTAAACCGTTTAAAGCGTTACTCGCCAAGGTTGACTTCAACATAGTGCATGTTTTATTTAATCCCGACGCAATTATTGTGTTTCATCGTCAATGTGAAGGTCCAAGGGTTACAGTAAACCTGAAGTGATGCATCAGAAGCTACTACTAGATTTCCACAAAAGGTACCAAGCACAAACTGTATGAAACGTTACTCGCTTGGACAGAAGTCGGCATGGCGCCTGCTGTATTCAATTCCGATGGAATTTCTGTGTTTTATCGTAAATGTCAAGGTTCAAGGGTTACAGTAATCGTGCGGTGGTGCATCGAAAACTGAAACTGGATTCGCAGAAAAGGTACCAAGCACAAACTGTTTGAAGCGTTACTTGCTATGACAGAAGACGCCATGGTGCCTGTTGTATTCACTTCCAATGCAATTTCTGTGATTCGTCGTAAATGTCAAGGTCCAAGTGTCACAGTAAATTTTCTGTGGTGCATCGGCAACTACTACTGGATTCCCAGAGAAGCAGCCACACACAAACTGTTTGAAGCTTCACTCGCTGGGACGGAAGACGACATCGTGACAGTTCCATTCGATTTCGATGCAATTTCTGTGTTTCATCGTAAATGTCAAAGTCCAAGAGTTACGCTAAACCTACAGTGGTGCATCGTAAACTACTACTGGATTCCCAGAAAAGGTACCAAGCACAAACTCTTTTAAGCGCCACTCTCTGGCAGTGAAGTCGGCATAGTGGCTTTTGTATTCGATTCCGATGCAGTTTCTGTGTTTCATCTTAAATGTCAAGGTCCAAGGGTTGCAGTAAACCTGCAGTGGTGCATCGGAAACTACTACTAGACACCCAGGAAGGTTGCAAGCATAAACCGTTTGAAGCGTTCCTGGCCAGGACAGACTTCGGCATAGTGCCTGTTGTATTTAATCCCGATGTAATTAATGGGTTTCATCGTGAAGGACCAACGGTTACAGTAGACCTGAAGAGGTGCAACAGCACATCAGCACAACTGATTGAAGCCTTACTCGCTTGGTCAAGAGTCGGCATGGTGACTGTTGTATTCAATTCCGATGCAATTTCTGTGTTTCATCGTTAATGTGAAGGACGAAGGATTACAGTAAACCTGCTGTGGTGCATCGGAAACTAGTACTGGATTCCCAGAATTGGTACAAAGTACAAATTGGTTGAAGCGCTACTCGCTCGGACAGAAGTCGCCACGGCGCCTGTTGTATTCAATTCCAATGCAATTTCTGTGATTCATCGTAAATGTCAAGTTCCAAGTGTCACAGTAAACTTGCTGTGGTGCATCGGAAACTACTACTAGATTCGCATAAAAGGTACCAAGCGCAAACTGTTTGAAGCGCATGCTCTCTGGGAGTGAAGTCAGCAAAGTGCCTGTTGTATTCAATTCCGATGCAATTTCTGTGTTTCATCGTCAATGTGAAGATCCAAGCGTTACAGTAAACCTGCTGTGGTGCATCGGAAACTACTACTGGATTCCCAGAGAAGCAGCCACACACAAACTGTTTGAAGCTTCACTCGCTGGGACGGAAGACGACATCGTGACAGTTCCATTCGATTCCGATGCAATTTCTGTGTTTCATCGTAAATGTCAAAGTCCAAGAGTTACACTAAACCTACAGTGGTGCATCGTAAACTACTACTGGATTCCCAGAAAAGGTACCAAGCACATACTGTTTAAAGCGCTACTCGCTGGGACAGAAGTCGGCATGGTGCCTGTTGTATTCAGTTCGGAACCAATTTTTGTGCTTCATCTTAAATGTCAATTTCCAAGGGTTACAGTAAACCTGCTGTGGTGCATCGGAAACTAGTACTGGATTCCGAGAAATGTACCAAGCACAAACCGTCTGAAGTGTTAATCGCTCGGACAGAAGTCGCCATAGTACCTGTTGTATTCAATTCCGATGCAGTTTCTGTGCTTAATCGTAAATGTCAAGGTCAAGAGGTTACAGTACCTGCTGTGGTGGATCGGAAACTACTACTGGATTCCCAGAAAATCTACGCAGCACAACTGTTTGAAGTATTACTCGCTGCGACAGTAGACGGCATGATGCCTGTTGTATTTAATTCCGATGCAATTTCTGTGTTTTATCGAAAATGCCAAAGTCCAATGGTTACACTAAACCTGCGGCGGTGCATCGGCAACTACAACTGGATTCCCTGAAACGGTACCAAGCACAAACTCTTTGATGTGTTACTCGCTGGGACAGAAGTCGGCAAGGTGCCTGTTGTATTCAATTCCGATGGAAATTCTCTGTTTCATCGCAAATGTCAAAGACCAACGGTTAAGGTAAACTTACTGTGGTGCATCGGAAACAACTAATGGATTACCAGAAAAAGTACCAAGCACAAACCGTTTGAAGCGCTAGTCTCTGGGGGTGAAGTCAGCATGGTGCAATTTGTATTAAATTACGATGCAGTTTTAGTCTTTCATCTTAAATAACAAGCTCCAAGAGTTACAGTAAACTTCTGTGGTGAATCGGAATCTAATACTGGACACCCAGAAAGGTTGCAATCGTAGACAGTTTGAAGCGTTGCTCGCCAGGACACACATCCGCATAGTGCCTGTTGTATTTAATTCCCATGCAATTATTGGGTTTCATCATCAATGTGATGGTCAAACGGTTACATTAAACCTGAAGTGGTGCATCGGGAACTACGACTGTATTCCCAGAAAAGGTACCAAGCAAAAACTGCTAGAAGGGTTACTTGCTTGGACAGAGTACTGCATAGTGCCGGTTGCATTTAATCCCGATGAAATTATTAGCTTTCACCGTCAATGTAAAGGACTAAGGTTTACAGGAAGCGTGAAGTGGTGCATCAGCAGCTACTACTGGTTTACCCGAAAACGTACCAATCACAAACTGTTTCAAGCGTTACTCGCTTGCACAGAAGTCGGAATAGTGCCTGTAGAATTTATTCCCGATGCATTTACAGGGTTTTATCGTCAATGAGAAGTTCCAAGGATTACAGTAAACATGCTGTGGTGCATCAAAAACTACTACTGCACTCCCAGAAAAGGTACCAAGCACAAACTCTTTGAAGCGTTACTCGCCAGGACAGAAGTCGGCATAGTGCCTTTTGTATTCAATTCCGGTACAATTTCTGTGTTTCATCTTAAATGTCAAAATCCATGGGTTACAGTAAACCTCCTGTGGTGCATCGGAAACTACTACTGGATTCCCAGAAAAGGTACCAAGCACAAACTCTTTGAAGCGTTACTCGCCAGGACAGAAGTCGGCATAGTGCCTTTTGTATTCAATCCCGATGCATGATTTATGTCTGCCTTTGTTTTGGGGAAGCAAATGTTGTTAGTAATCTAAATTTTTGTATATATTGTCAATCATTTAGATAGACGCCAAACAGCGTTACCTTTCACTGTGGCGTCCCCTGCCAACATCTCTGATTGTTGGTACCTTCTGTGACCATCAGATCGCGTTGCCTAGCGTAATCATTCAATTTGATGTCCCTTGCTAAAGAATTTGAATTGATGAGACCTTCTGTGATCGTCAGATAGTAGATAGTGTTGCATAGTGGGGTTTGTGTTCCCCACGTTTAATGTGGTGAACTGGGTAGTGTAGATTGGCGTTGCTGGCGCCTAGACATAGTATTAATATTCAATTATTGTATGTGTGTATTTTCATGGTTTGGTTGTGTCTTCTGTGTCAGTTGATGGTTGTTTCCGACGGCGAACGGTGTTGTGCTGATTTTGTAGGACAGATTGAGGTTTACGTTTGTGACCACAGATAAACATGCTGCGATTTGCATTCGTTGTCAGAAACTAAGATTCAGTAGCTCACGGGAGCGTAATTTAGAGTAGAATCTGCTTCTCATTGGAATGTGTAGTGTTTAATTCGTCTGCGTCATAATTAGAGTGAATGCTTACAATAGGGTAGGCATGTTTTTTTACAGAGTAGCGGAAGTAATTGTGTTTTGTTAATCATGGATCCACATCGGATTATTGGCGGTGACCAGGCAGATATTACACGGAATTCTCAGGTAAATACGGCTTCAGACCGGGCAGAAATGTCAGACGTAGAACCTGCAGAGACTGGCGACATGTCTCAGTCTGGTGACGAAAGTGAACGGAAGAACGCGTCACAACGAAATGTAGGCGCTGCTGGTTCGAGACGCACCGTCAGTGAGACAGGCAGAATCACAAACGAAACGTAACAGAATGATGGAATCTCGTTCATTTAGTCCGGAAGGTGTTTGTGGTGGATCTCAGTTTGAGGATCTCATGTAATTCATGCAAGAGGCAGAAAGGAAGAGACAAGAGGCAGAGAAAAAGAGACGGGAGGAAAGGGAGGAAAGACACAAATTAGTCATAAGAACGGTGACAGACTGTATAGATGGAGTCAGGAAAGAGGTTGCAGGAATCCAAGAAGAGCTACAGAATGTCAAGAAAACGACAGTATAAATGTCAAGAAAACGACAGTATAACGACGTATAAACGACCAGCTGAAGCACGGTGTTGAAACAGTGCGATTGGTAGCGCAAGTAGCACGAAACGACACATCAGTGACCAAAGAACAAGTTAAACTGGCATGAACTGAGGTGTGTAAGGCAAAAAAAGGCACTTGCAACTCTCCAAAAACAAGGCAAAAAATAGTTCAGAAACGCAGGAAAAATGAGTGAGGCTGCGAAGCGAATCGGACAGATAGAAATCAAACAGGCCGAAATCTCTGAAGTTAAAGATCAGCAGACCCGAGTTGCCTCGCAACAAAACGAGTTGCATAAGGACGATCGGCAGGCACATGAGCGGGTCGCGCAATTGCAATCACAAACTCGTCCGTTAGAGCGCCATCGCAGAAGTGAAGCAAATGTTTTGCGACTCTCCGAACCGCTATATGAGGACACACCCCCTGCACATGGGCGAATGCAGCAGCAATATGCTCCTGCCGCGGCGGAACGCGTAATAGAACTCGTTCCGTCGGTAACACGCAACATGTCAGACACAGAGCCGGAAACAATTGTACACGTCTACGGAGGTCAGAAACGTTATTACGTGAATCTGACAACACGAGGGGATACCGTAACAGTTCACGAGCATCGTTTGGGCACGGGTACATGGAGCCACGCGCTGCAGACGAGAGGGAAAATTCGTACGGCGGATACGTCGAACCTTTCGACCACAAACTTTTCTTTACCATCCAGAATTTGCAAGTCTACAAGGAGGCAAACAATGCATTACATCGAAAGACCTGGATGCCACAGTACGATCACGTGCTACCGGAATCTTAGCCACTGAAGTACAGGCTGCAGTTTGTCTGTGGTTTCTTAGAAGGTTCGATCGCAGAACACATGTGCGGAGTTGCGGAGAGTTGTCACTCCTACCAAGAATTTGAGGACGCATTCCTTAGCGCATATTGGTTGCAAGGCACACACAAAAAAAGCACTCCGTCTTCACGCCACGAGTGGCCTACCGGGACCATCCGACCGCCTAGTCATCCTCAGAGGAGGAGGCGGATAGGAGGGGCGTGGGGTCAGCACACCGCTCTCCCAGTCGTTATGATGGTATTCTTGACCGAAGCCGCTACTATTCGGTCGAGTAGCTCCTCAATTGTCATCACGAGGCTCAGTGCACCCCGAAAATGGCAACAGCGCATGGCGGCTGGATGGTCATCCATCCAAGAGCCGGCCACGCCCAACAGCGCTTAACTTCGGTGATCTCACGGGAACCGGTGTATCCACTGTGGCAAGGCCGTTGCCGCAAGGCACACAGGAGAAGATAAAACAGGAGATCATGTTAGGAAAGGACTCAGAAGTGTCAGGATTCGACAGTCCTGTCAAATTCATCGAATCCCTGGTCAAGAAGAACCGATTCTTGGATCAACCGTACAGTCCCACGGAAATTATAAGGCACTGCTACAGTAAATTACCTTTACGTTACCAGCAACTGCTCATCCGTAGATGCAGCGATTCAATGCAAGCTTTCAAGAGTACGCTGTGCGAACTCGAGTGCGCGAATGAAATTCACAACACGCGGGAGACAAGTAGAAATAATGGGCAGATTCGCCAGAGAGGAATGACGATGGACGAAATGGGGGAAAACATCGATCGAATCGAAACCAAAACTCAAACTTCAATGGGAATAACCAGCCATCATGGGAAAATAGGAGAAGACGAGGAAGTTATAATCACAACAACTTCGATGAAACGGAAGCTGGAGGGAGCATCTGAACTCGAACCAGGATTAACAGGATTCTAGGGACCACAGCAAAGCAATAGCAGGACATACAACGGTCAAGGTCACTGGAATGACCAGCGTAGCGGCCGGCCGGTGTGGCCGTGCGGTTCTAGGCGCTTCAGTCTGGAACCGCGTGACCGCTACGGTCGCAGGTTCGAGTCCTGCCTCGGGCATGGATGTGGGTGATGTCCTTAGGTTAGTTTGGTTTACGTAGTTCTAAGTTCTAGGGGACTGATGACCACAGATGTTAAGTCCCACAGTGCTCAGAGCCATTTGACCTTTTTTCTTTTTTTTTTTTTTTTAACCAGTGTAGCGAATATTTGGAATTGAGGCCACCTAGCCCATCACAGAGGTCACGCAGAGAAAATTCAACCAGGAATTGATAGACAGCCGCTACGGACTCAGTTCAAAACAATGCCGCAGAAACTACCTGAACGAGCGTTATTTACCTGTTAGGGTACGAAGATACAAGAGAACTGCCATGGGAAGACAAGGTGCAGTAAGTAAGTAGTATCCATGGATGAACTGTTTAACGTAATTTAATGTTAATATTGTGTTGCTTAGCGTAATATTCCATTTCTTCATTTTCAGTGTTATGTTGTTTGTTTGTCATTTCCATTAGTTTTCCGCATGGGTTCTTGTTGAACATGGTCAAATGAGTTGCGTATTTATGACATCTTCACAGCAACATTTACTGGCAGGTCTCAGATTGAATTAAAATTCCGTTGCCAGTTATATGTAATCACCAACTGGCACTTTTTGTGGCATACCAAACCATGCACTTTGCAATACTGAGTACTCCAAACAACTGAGTACTGCTATTATTTCTTTGGACCTCACAATTGTTGTCCGATTTCCGCAATTGAGCATCGTACTGTGTCGTAGCATTCTCGTAGAAGAGCCTTCACAATTATCACCATGGTCGATGAAATTATATCTGTTTACTTTCCGTGGTTTCTTGTACACTCTCCAAGGGATGGATGTACGTCACTTTATGTTTTTCGTTGTGTCAAGGCGGTAAATCGTGCCATAGAGCAAGTACATCTGGATTTTCGGATGTGTTTCGTATGGTGTTAGCAGTCCACCCTTTGGGCGCGTGTCGACGCTAAGACTCGCTGTGTTATGAGCGTGGGGGTCTCGATGTTCGGACGTGTTTCGTGTGGTGTTAGCAGTCCACGCTTTGGGCGCGTGTCGACGCTAAGACTAGCTGTGTTTGTCATTTGTCGTGTGATGCAGCGTGTCTCGTGGTGGAATTTTGCCAGCGCCATGTGAGCGCCGTCGGCGAAATACTGTGCATGGGGAATTAGCACACAGACAAGTGAAAGCCTTGGTAGAGTGGCGAACCCCAGACCCGGAAATAGGAAGCAGAAACAAAAATGATGGACCACGGATGAGACTTAAATCAGAAAAATATTTATATGTAAATAATTCATTATGCTTTTGTTTCATTTCAGCAGTAGAAATCCTGACAGAGGAGACCGGCGGTATCCTTACACTATCTAAAATTTCGTGTAGATAATTATAAATGCCACTACAAAGATTTCAGGCAAATCGCCAGCACCTGAGTGGGAAGACGCACTTCCTGGCCACTTCAATGTCACCAGACAACACTGTCGGACATCGAAAAATAAAAGAGGAGTAGACAAGGAGTGAAATAAATGAAAATTCTCTTCGGTAGTATTAGCAAAATCACAGGGTAGTACAATAAGTTAGTATTTAGTATTGGGAGAAGTCTGCAAGTTTGGTGGAGGTATAGAGGCAGCGCCAGCTTAAAATTAGCGTGCGTGACAGGAGTACAACTAATCAAGACACGTCCACACACAAACAGACACCTAACACCAGCCGGCCGGTATGGCCGTGCAGTTCTAGGCGCCTCAGTCCGGAACCGCGTGACCGCTACTGTCGCAGGTTCGTATCCTGCCTCGGGCATGGATGTGTGTGATGTCCTTAGGTTAGTTAGGTTTAAGTAGTTCTCAGTTCTAGGGGACTGATGACCACAGATGTTAAGTCCCATAGTGCTCAGAGCCATTTGAACCATTTGAACCTCACACCAGATAATTTACGTCCATACAACGTTAACAGGGCCCTGCAGTCATTATATTTATTTTTGGATTTGCGTCCTAAGTAATAAAAGAAATAAATAAATAAATAAGCAAAAAAAAATTTTTACTCCAAAGTAATATTTCAGAGCTAGATCAGAAATGTAAGGACTATGGTATGAAGATTAGCATCTCCAAAACGAAAGTAATGTCAGTGGGAAGAAGATATAAACGGACTGAGTGCCAAATAGGAGGAACAAAGTTACAACAGGTGGACGGTTTCAAGTACTTAGGATGCATATTCTCACAGGATGGCAACATAGTGAAAGAACTGGAAGCGAGGTGTAGCAAAGCTAATGCAGTGAGCGCTCAGCTACGATCTACTCTCTTCTGCAAGAAGGAAGTCAGTACCAAGACTAAGTTATCTGTGCACCGTTCAATCTTTCGACCAACTTTGTTGTATGGGAGCGAAAGCTGGGTGGATTCAGGTTACCTTATCAACAAGGTTGAGGTTACGGATATGAAAGTAGCTAGGATGATTGCAGGTACTAGTAGATGGGAACAATGGCAGGAGGGTGTCCACAATGAGGAAATCAAAGAAAAACCGGGAATGAACTCTATAGATGTAGCAGTCAGGGCGAACAGGCTTAGATGGTGGGGTCATGTTATACACATGGGAGAAGCAAGGTTACCCGAGAGACTCATGGATTCAGCAGTAGAGGGTAGGAGGAGTCGGGGCAGACCGAGGAGAAGGTACCTGGATTCGGTTAAGAATGATTTTGAAGTAATAGGTTTAACATCAGAAGAGGTACCAGTGTTAGCACTGAATAGGGCATCATGGAGGAACTGTATAAGGGGGGCTATGCTCCAGACTGAACGCTGAAAGGCATAATCAGTCTTAAATGATGATGATGATGATGATGATGATGATGAACTTTTTATTCATCACCATTTTCTTTTCTCTAAATTTATTATATTGATGGTATGACATTTGTGAGAGAGTATGGCACTTGACCACACTCGAGGATTGCGCAGACTCTGGACCCAACACGGCAGACTGGATGCTATGGCCCACACCAGCCAGTGAGGGCTGAGTGCTGTGGAGAGCCATAGTGAGTCACCTGTAGCAGCCCAGGTGCGGGTGGACGACCTGCTGTGACAGAACTGTGCTGCTGCCAGCTGACGCACCTACCTCACGCAGCCTGGTCGTCTACCAGTGCAGGCAGCACGTATCAGGCCAGCTCAGACAGCAGGATGCCACCACGTGCCAGCAGCAGCCCCCTCGTGGCCAACTACCCACCAGGCCGCTAATCGAGGGACAAGCGAGACACGTGGCACCACAGTCGACACGCACACTGAGCCTAACCAACTCAGCAGGGTGCCGAGAGGGACATGTCCCATCGGCATCAGGTGAGCTATTCTGATGTCCTGCGTAGGCATGTGAACAGGGAGAGCAGGGCTGCCCCATGCCCCACTAACCCTGAATGGACATCTATGCCAGGGGGCGGGTTGCACAACAAATTCAATGCTGTCATGGCAGTCGCAGACGGCTAACTGCTACCTGACCAGGATGACGCCAAAGGTCCAGCTGCGGTCCAGAAGCTGCCAAAGATGCCGTTTGCTGCCAAGTCACCAGATGCTGCCAATATTCAGGAAAAGAAATAGGAGTCGGCCGCGGTGGTCTAGCCGTTCTAGGCGCCTCAGTCCGGAACTGCGTGACCACTACAGTCGTAGGTTCGTATCCTGCCTCGGGCATGGATGTGTGTGATGTCCTTAGGTTAGTTAGGTTTAAGTAGTTCTCAGTTCTAGGGGACTGATGACCACAGATGTTAAGTCCCATAGTGCTCAGAGCCATTTGAACCATTTGAACCTCACACCAGATAATTTACGTCCATACAACGTTAACAGGGCCCTGCAGTCATTATATTTATTTTTAGATTTGCGTCCTTAGTAATAAAAGAAATAAATAAATAAGCAAAAAAACTTTTTACTCATCACCATTTTCTTTTCTCTAAATTGATTATATCGATGTAATGACATTTGTGAGAGAGTATGGCACTTGACCACACTCGAGGATTGCGCAGACTCCGGACCCAACACAGCAGACTGGATGCTATGGCCCACACCAGCCAGTGAGGGCTGAGTGCTGTGGAGAGCCATAATGAGTCACCTGTAGCAGCCCAGGTGCGGGTGGACGACCTGCTGTGACAGAACTGTGCTGCTGCCAGCTGACGCACCTACCTCACGCAGCCTGGTCGTCTACCAGTGCAGGCAGCACGTATCGAGCCAGCTCAGACACCAGGGTGCCACCACGTGCCGGCAGCAGCCCCCTCGTGGCCAACTACCCACCAGGCCGCTGATCGAGGGACAAGCGAGACACGTGGCACCACAGTCGACGCGCACACTGAGCCTAACCAACTCAGCAGGGTGCCGAGAGGGACATGTCCCATCGACATCAGGCGAGCTAATCTGATGTCCTGCGCTGGCAGGTGCGTTCCGATGCAGAGGTGAACAGGGAGAGCAGGGCTGCCCCATGTCCCACTAACACTGAATGGACATCTATGCCAGGGGGCGGGTTGCACAACAAATGCATCATGGCAGCCGCAGACGGCTAACTGCTACCTGACCAGGATGACACCAAAGGTCCAGCTGCGGTCCAGAAGCTGCCAAAGATGCCGTTTGCTGCCAAGTCACCAGATGCTGCCAAGTCACCAGATGCTGCCAATATTCAGGAAAGGAAATAGGAGTAACCCATTGAATTACAGACCCTTATCACTGACCTCAATTTGCAGTAGGATTTTGGAGCATATACAGGGCTATTACAAATGACTGAAGCGATTTCATAAATTCACTGTAGCTCCATTCATTGACATATGGTCACGACACACTACAGATACGTAGAAAAACTCATAAAGTTTTGTTCGGCTGAAGCCGTACTTCAGGTTTCTGCCGCCAGAGCGCTCGAGAGCGCAGTGAGACAAAATGGCGACAGGAGCCGAGAAAGCATATGTCGTGCTTGAAATGCACTCACATCAGTCAGTCATAACAGTGCAACGACACTTCAGGACGAAGTTCAACAAAGACCCACCAACTGCTAAATCCATACGGCGATGGTATGCGCAGTTTAAAGCTTCTGGATGCCTCTGTTAGGTGAAATCAACGGGTCGGCCTGCAGTGAGCGAAGAAACGCTTGAACGCGTGCGGCCAAGTTTCACGCGTAGCCCGCGGAAGTCGACGAATAAATTGGCTCATGCCACAACTGGAGACCGACAGCGCCGACTTCATCTTTCAAAAGGATGGTGCTCCACCGCACTTCCATCATGATGTTCGGCATTTTTTAAACAGGAGATTGGAAAACCGATGGATCGGTCGTGGTGGAGATCACGATCAGCAATTCATGTCACGGCCTCCACGCTCTCCCGACTTAACCCCATGCGATTTCTTTCTGTGGGGTTATGTGAAAGATTCAGTGTTTAAACCTCCTCTACCAAGAAACGTGCCAGAACTGCGAGCTCGCATTAACGATGCTTTCGAACTCATTGATGGGGACATGCTGCGCCGAGTGTGGGAGGAACTTGATTGTCGGCTTGATGTCTGCCGAATCACTAAAGGGGCACATATCGAACATTTGTGAGTGCCTAAAAAAACTTTTTGAGTTTTTGTAAGTGTGTGCAAAGCATTGTGAAAATATCTCAAATAATAAAGTTGTTGTGGAGCTGTGAAATCGCTTCAATCATTTGTAATAACCCTGTACTGTACTCGAACATTATGAATCACCTTGAAGAAAATGACTTATTGATACATAACCAACACGGATTTAGAAAATATCGTTCTTGTGCAACACAGCTAGCTCTTTATTCCCGTGAAGTAATGGGTGCTGTCGGCAAGGGCTCTCAGATCGATTCCATATTCCTAGATTTCCAGAAGGCTTTTGATACCCTTCCTCACAAGCGACTATTAATGAAATTGCGTGCATATGGAGTATCGTCTCAGTTGAGTGACTAGATTCGTGATTTTCTCTCAGAGAGGTCACAATTCTTAGTGATAAATCATCGAGTGGAACACAAGTGATATCTGGCGTTCCGCAAAGTAGTGTCGTAGGACCTCTGCTGTTCCTGATTTACATAAATGATCTAGCTGTTAATCTGAGCAGCCCCCTTAGATTGTTTGCAGATGACACTGTAATTTACACTCTAGTAAAATCATCAAACGACCAATTCCAATTACAAAACGATCTAGAGAGAATTTCTGTATGTTGCGAAAAGCGGCAGTTGGCACTAGACAAAGAAACATGCGAGGTCATCCACATGGGTATTAAAAGAAATCCGATAAATTTTGGGTATATGATAAATCGTACAAACGACAGCAGATAACTACGATGGTCTGCTGTCTTACAGTACTGCCACATTTTCTAAATTACTATTTCTCTTGCGTTAAATTACGTTTATTAATTCTCGTAATTGGCATTCCGGCTTTTAACTCGAAATACACGGTGTATGAAAAAGAATCATCCGATTTTTAAAAAAAATCATAATTGTTATGATATTTGGGATATGTGAGTGAACAACAACTCTTGTGAAGAGCATACTCTCTAGGTTTACATCATTCCCGCTAGATAGAAGGACTTTGTGCCCACTTCAGTTCTCGTACAACTGGTGTTGAGACAACAGGAAGTGTTTTGTGTTGTACGAATTATGCAGTGCGGGTCAGTAACAACTGGTCAACGTGACTTTCGTAGTAGATATGGCGTGGATCCTCCTACACCACAGAGCATTAGACGATGGCATAACAATTCCAAGAAACAGGTTGTTTGTGTAGAGGCAAATCGCCGGGCCTTCCCCGAGTGTCTGACACAGATGTCGAACGCACCCGCCACACTTTCACAAGGAGTCCGCAGAAATCCGTTCGCCGTGCAGCTCGACATCTCAACATGCCCCCGATGTCCGTCTGGCGTGTGTTGCGTCGACGTTTACACATGAAACCATACAAAAGTCAGCCACTGCAAGCTCTTCATGAAAGTGACAAACAACAACGTGTGAAGTACTGCAATTTCGTTCTTTGCAAGATGGAGGATGACAGCTTTCTTCCACGCTTAGCTTTTAGTGACCAGGCAACATTCCATTCATATGGAAAGGTGGACGGTCATAATGTGAGAATATGGAATACGGAACAACCACATGAAGTGGTCAACATGAGAAGGACTCTCCAAAATTTAATATATTTTGTGCAGTTTCTGTAAAAAGGGTGTATTGTCCATTTCTCTTGGCGAGAAAACTGTTACGGGAACCATATATTTCGATATGCTTGAGAGCTTTCTTTTTCCATATCTGCAGACAGATTCGAACCATTTCATTTGCCACTACGATGGGGCACCGCCACACTGACATCTGGAAGTGCAGGAATTTTTAAATCAAAGGAAATAAAAATTCTGAAACTCTACTTCGATAGTGTTGTTCAAGCACTATCGGTGGAAATTTAGTTCCTCAAAACTACTTACCGCAATTTGAAGTTATTAATTTCGTACTTCAATAAGTATTTTCAATCCTTAAATGGTTCAAATGGCTCTAAGCACTATGGGACTTAACTTCTGAGGTCATCAGTTCCCTAGACTTAGAACTACTTAAACCTAACTAACCTAAGGACATCACACTCATCCATGCCCGAGGCAGGATTCGAACCTGCGACCGCAGCAGCCGCGTGGTTCCGGACTGAAGCGCCTAGAACCGCTCGACCACAGCGGCCAGCCTTCAATTCTTACATCTCTATTATTTTAAGTACCTGTACCAACTAAAGAAATAATTTTGTCGCCTTCTTTCACAAACTTTATTATTATTATTATTATTCGACCTAGGTTTCGGATTACAAGCCCATTTTCCAGTACATAACGAATCCCAGATTTGAGAACGAAAGAAAAACAAACATGTCAACCTCTTATCATATCAATTCTAAACTCTAAATGTTAATTGTGTTGACAATTTTGATGTAATAATGTACAGATTTAAAAAATTTATCAGGTCAGTATTTACTATAGCTATGACTATACATACATTGGGCTAGAGCTGTGCACAGGAATAGAATTTTTATAAACATCTACTCTTGAAAGAAGACACCGAGGTTCTTCTCCTGTAAATTGGTTACAACATTCTCTGAAAGAGGTTAATAACTGAACTGAGGTTCATGTTATCTGATTCTTTCGTCGGTTCTTGGTAGTATAACATTATAATAAATGAAAAGCCCTAGATTGCTTATGATCTACAGCGTTAATTTATTGCGTTAAACGGATGTGGCTTACGAGACCATCATAGCCTTTCACTGAATATTGTCGACAAAGAAGTTACAATGTTTTATATGTGAATGTAGGCTTTCCCGGTGTATACTGCTGATGAAATCTTCTCGGGCTTCCATCCGGGTAGCTGCGTTGAAAATCCGCGACGTTTCGATGAGTGTCATTCTCATCGTCTGGACAACGTGTTTCACATCTACAATGAGTCACAAGCACATAGTAAATGACGTCTTTGACAGTGTGGTTGCAACGTAATTTCAGAAACAAAGAAGTTGAACAATAAATAAATATAAATGGAGAAAACAGAAAAAACATTAGCACTAAACTGAAAAATCGTGCCTACATAACAGTTGACGTTAATAAACAAACCAAATAAAATAAAATTTGTGCTAGAACAAGGCTACTTGAAGAGGTATTAAACAGGGAAAGTGATACAGAAACCAGTTAAAAGAAAGCGTTGACAATTGCAACAACAGTATGTATGGTAATTATAACAACAGTCTATATGGAGTACATAAGCCATCTGAGTAACATAAACGGAAATGAATAAATGCAGGAAAATGGAAGAATATGTGGGAACACAGTAAATGTCCTCTTCGACAGTCTGCTAGTACTGCAATTTAAAATGTAAAACAGGTAAATGTGAAGGTATCAAACAGGAGAAACATTAACATTATACTTGAAAACCATGGCTCTATAACGTTTTACATTAAATAAACAAATCAGATAAAACAAAATTAACTTGAGGAGACAAAGTGCAAGAGGTTTTAGACATGGAAAGTTAAAAGAAAAGATGAACAGTTGTAACTACAGAATATATGGGGCACCTAGGCAGTCGCAATAAAATAAAATAAAGCATCAAGTACAGGAAAACTGGAAGAATATGAAGGAAGGGTCAGTGTGGGAAGTAATGGAAAACTTTGAGAAGTATGTAAAATTTTTAATATTTCCCAGTGTTGTTTTCAAACATCTTAATTTTTTTGGCGACAGTAGGCAATTAAGGTGGTCCTCTAAGCCAACAGCTGGTTAACGCAGTAAATTAACCCTGTATAACATAAGCGTTATACTACTTTTCATTTAGTGAGCAGCACTTGTTTATTCAGTAATAAATGTAGGGATACACGCACCTATTTCTTAATTTATAATATTTCTAAATGAGTGAGCTTTGCAGCCTTTCCTTTTGCGTGTTTTGTCTTCTATATCTAGTACATATTTCTAGTTCTCGTTTAAACAACGTTTGGCAAAGGGTGAATCGGACTTCTCTAACTTTCAGCTTCTATGGTGTTTCCCGAGCCCAGTGGAGACTGACCCAGTCCGTCCAATATAAGAAAACTCACACTCTCGGCAGGTGGTCTTATAAACCTCACTTTCCAAGATGGCACGTTGTTTATCTTTTGAATTGTCTACTGAGTCAGCGCTTAGACTCACTTTCTAGTCTCGTTTTTACCTTAAGTTTGGCATCACCGTCTATTTTGTAGCTTTGTTTCCTTGCGTTTCACGTATTTTGTCGTCGTCCAACGATTTATCGAAACCTGAGTCCGCACAGTGGCGTCACCTCACCACATAGGCCGCCCTCTACGGCTAAACGCGCGTGACACGCCAGCTCGTAGTAACTCTCCAGGCACCGTACTGCCTTCGTGTTAGCCGGCGCACTTCGTGGCTTCTCTTTCCGCCGTTTGCAGGGGCCGAAGTGCCGCCTGCTGCTGCCAGGCAGCTCCGTGTAGAGATGGGGGATCCGCTCCTGAACTGATACATAGAGTTCAATCTTTCAAAGGAGTGAACAATCAGTGATTCAGAAAAAAAGAACGGTAGCTCCAAACGTTTCCCACGGCAGAGAGAGAGAGAGAGAGAGAGAGAGAGAGACGGAGCATATCAGCGGCGCCTCTGCTGGTCAGAGCACAGTGCACGCCACCCAACACAGCCAGCGCCGGCCTCTGCCCTGCTTCTACCTTGGCTGCCTGCATTGTGCAGTGCCCCATTGGATTTTGTGTTTCACATATGCCGTGCCGTCTCTGTGCATCGTCTGCCGCATGCAGTGTCTGGCGCAGCTTAACTTAGCATCGCACTCTGTCGGCGATCGTTTCAGTCGCACGTCCTGCCCTCTGGGCAGTTGATGCGAGCAACAGGACAGAGAGCCACCTAGCGGATAACATAGGAACTACTTGCAACAACCTGCTCGCAAGGGAACGGACGATTTGTCTCGGAGCGGGTGACTGGTGGCCGTTCACCGCTCCCCCACCCTCGGAACTCGCCCCCTCAACGCCCACCCCACCGTTCTCGACTCTAGCCAGAGCGTTGAGCAAAGCAACTCAGGTGTCACTCTGGTCTCTGCTGTCTTAGCTCATGCAGTAATACAGCTCGCGGCTCGACCTGCTCGACTCAGTGCTTCTGCATCGGAGTTCGTCTCTACTGGATATTGTTCTTCGTAGTAATACCGCTATGTATATTACATTATTATGTTATGTATACATCAATTGTTTTTATTTTATTTTTATTTGTTTAAACTGATTAGATTAGGTTCCTCACGACTCCTCTTACTATAGGATTTATATTATGGACACTCGAATTTACGCTTTAATTACGAGCGAACCGATAAACGTATCGCAAAATGTGATACACCAATATTTTCCTTGTTTTATTCTGCGTAAGGCTATATGCAGCACTTTCGTCTTACAGTCAAATTTATATTTTTTTTTTCTTATTCTGGTACGGATTTTGCGATTTTAGGCGTCTTTGGAAGGAAACGTTCACTTTAAAAATATATGGCATGTGATGTATTTGTATGAGGTTAATTAAATTTTAATACATTATAGCCAAATATATTGTTAATGTAAATCTCAAGTTACAACATTTTCCGATCACCCAAAAAACCACGATAGTGCAAAATAAATCAATAATCAAAAACTTTGTCATATCATGGAAATTTCAATAAACAGTACAAAATTCTTACTCATTATCTGTGTTACTTCAAAATAGGATCAAATAAGATCAAAATACAGGTATAGTACTGGAATAAACCAAGTTTAAAGGGCAATGTGCCTTCCATTTATTTTCTATTGTAAATGAGTGGTGAGTCATGAAAAAGAGCTAATTCATTTCAGGGAGTGAACAGTTCTGATCCGATCTCTGAAAAGAACAGTTTTGCCCATCTCTAGCTCCGTGGCCACCGCCTCCTCACGAGATTTGCTCGCCTGCGTCAGCGCTCAGGCATGACGCGCCCTGCTACGCTCCAAGACAGCCACGCCTGTCCGTAATGTCTCAAGGGTTGTCAGCAGTGGCAGTTGCCCGCCGAACTGACGTCTACCGACGCCCACTTGAAACACAGCCCGTGGCACGTACGCCACAGCACGTGACACTCCAAGGCTTACGAGTGCCAGTAGCCAAAGAAACTGGTACATCTGCCTAACTAATATATCTGACACACACAGTGGTTACTGTTACAACAAGCCACACCATAAGTTGGCAAACGGGTCCAAATTTCTAGTAGTTCACTGTCGAGTTGAGATTTTCACAAATGTTTCATTCGTATCTTACAGAAACTAGCAGTATAGCAATTAACAGCCTTTTAAACACGCCACTAACGCCAATCAAGTAATTTATAGCAATACAACAATTTTAAAAATTTAAAGAATATTAGTAAGCAGTCTACTAAAGTAAATACAGAAATTTGTTAATAAAGTACGGTGAGGTAGTAAAGCTTACAACACCGCCATTAAAAAAAATTAAACAGGTCTCAGCCGACACACGATTAATGGCAATAAAAGAATTTACAAACATGGAGGAATTTAAAAAAAAATTTAAACGAAAGTGTCCTGGAATATCATTAGAACATAAAAGATATGACGGACCCGTGTAAGGCGACCACAAATCACCCACTCAGGGATGCTCAGGCTGGGCAGAATACTGACCAATTTAAATACGCCCGTAAACAGAATTGCCACTCTCAGGCTGGTCACTGCACCGACTTTAAGCCAGCGAAAACTTGTAATAAGACAGCTTAACTTGCTGACAGAATTAGAGCTAACCTCGTGCAAGGAAACATTACACCGCATAGTCCTGAATGAGCGACCACATGATCAACCAACAAGAAGCATGAATTTAATCATAACACAAGACAGATTAGCGAAATAATTAAACTGCCAAAACTACACCTCCCATCGGGCAGTAACGAGAGGAGGAGGAGGAAAGATCACTGTCTTCAATTGCACCGGTGCCGGGGACAGGAAACCCGATCGCCGGAGGCCACAAGGCGAAGAGACACTGGTTACGCAAACTTATTACTTAATGATTAAACCTTCCACGAACTTAACTTGCAATTACGCTCGACCAGGCAGTACACGACCTCCGATGGCAGGGATCCACACATCCGACCGCGCACGCGTCGCCAGCGTACCTAACACGCCACGGTCACGCGACAACACGCTCTGTCACCGGAGTTCACGTCTTCTCTGCAACGGTGACGGTTAGTGACCGCTCCTTCCTGTTAGGTGTCTCCTTTTAAACTCCAGTGTTGAAACGGAGGATTTAAAGAAGCTTGTTAACGTCCCACCAAGGCGTAATGAACAGCAACTACTCGTGGGGCGATTCTGTATACAACCAACACGCGGGGAGCTCTTCCGTCAACTCGACCCGCTCGTTACACACAACCGACATACATCACGTGGCGACTCTGTACAACCGACCACGCCTGCTTCGCGCTGGAGAGCCACACGAGGTTACAACTGGTCAAAGATCTCACTTCTTCCATAGCAGTTTCCCGGAAGCAAAAAAGAAAAATATCGATAGCAGAGGGAAAAGACAACCAAGCAGCCACTTAATGACAGACAACATATCAAACAAACATGCCAGGGGAAGAAAATCTAAACACAAGGTGTAGCACGAGTCGATACATGGCTCAATATCGTGTAGGACCCCCACGAGAACGCAGAAGTGCCGCAACACGACGTGGCATGGACTCGACTATTGTCTGAAGTAGTGCTGGAGGGACTACTTCAGACGAGTTCAATAATTGTTGACTGCGTGTGTAAATGCATGCAATTTCTCGATAGCACACGCAAAATTAGGCCTTTGGTGAGTACCTTTTCAATTACATATTGACATTTCGTACGCCCTGCGTTCGCGAAGTATGTCGGACAAGGCGACCAGTGTTACGTCACAGGTACGCTGGAGGGCCCGTATATCTCGATGGCTCCGACATACACCACATCACTCGACCCTTCAGCTGATGTCGCGAGAACAAAGCACTGATTATAGGCCACAACAACATCACTCAACCCTTAAGCTGATGTCGCGAGAACAAAACACTGATTATCGGCCACAACAACATCACTCAACCCTTAAGCTGATGTCGCGAGAACAAAGCACTGATTATCGGCCACAACAACATCACTCGACCCTTCAGCTGATGTCACGAGAACAAAGCACTGATTATCGGCCACAACAACATCACTCAACCCTTAAGCTGATGTCGCGAGAACAAAACACTGATTATCGGCCACAACAACATCACTCGACCCTTCAGCTGATGTCGTGAGAACAAAACACTGATTATCGGCCACAACAACATCACTCAACCCTTAAGCTGATGTCGCGAGAACAAAGCACTGATTATCGGCCACAACAACATCACTCGACACTTCAGCTGATGTCGCGAGAACAAAACACTGATTATCGGCCACAACAACATCACTCAACCCTTAAGCTGATGTCGCGAGAACATAACATTGATTACCAGCCACTTTCAATATTGCCCTGCTCAACATCACTTACTAAACAATTATGGCTCTTTGATATCCTGAGGAGAGTACAATACGACTGTGGGCAGTATTTTTGAAGGCCAGAGGGAGTGTTATCCTGAATTACAGTTCGCTACACTGACTGTCATTAGTTCTATTAAAAACCTTTTACCTTGTATAATGGGTGAAGCGAAAAACAGACAATGAAACAATAAAATTATGGTGAAGATTTACAGGAGAAAATTTCTCCAGCGTCCACTCTGAACCAATGTAGTGAACACGCGATTAGAATTTGCGTCTGCTGCCATTGCTGTTAACCTCTCGTTGACTCTGAATTGCGGCGGGACTTGCTGGAAAACTAGAGCGCAGCAATACATTTGGTATCGGAAATTTCTTTAGTACACAGTTATACAGTGAAGCGCCAAAGACAACACGCATCTGGCGCAGTTATTAGACCGGTTACTGCTGCAACAATGGTAGATTATCAAGATGTAAGTCAGTTTGAACGTGGTGTTATAGTCGGCGCACGAGCGATGGGACACACAATCTCTGACGTAGCGATGAAGTGGTGTTTTCCCGTACGACCATTTCACGAGTGCACCGTGAATATCAGGAATGCGGTAAAACATCAAATCTCCGACATCGCTGCGGCCGGAAAAATGTCGTGCAATGTCGGGACCAACAACGACTGAAGAGACTCGTACAACGTGACAAAAGTGCAACCCATCCGCAAATTGCTGCAGATTTTCAATGCTGGCCCGCAGCTCGTGGTCGTGCGGTAGCGTTCTCGCTTCCCACGCCCGGGTTCCCGGGTTCGATTCCCGGCGGGGTCAGGGATTTTCTCTGCCTCGTGATGGCTGGGTGTTGTGAGCTGTCATTAGGTTAGTTAGGTTTAAGTAGTTCTAAGTTCTAGGGGACTGATGACCATAGCTGTTAAGGGGCTCCGGAACGCCCTATACTTGCAATGTTAAAATAACGCTTATAAATTACATCTTTCCTCACAAAGTATTTGAGTTAGGAAGTTGAACTTTTTACAGATTATTTATTGGAATATGGGCTACAACTTAACACAGGGATTTTACAAAATTTTAGTTCAGTTATTAAAGATGATTTTTTTTCAATTCTAATGAAAATTCACAACATTTTTTTGCAATTTTTTATTTATATATTCAGACATATACAGTTTTTTGGAAAAAGGCTGTGTTAAATTATGCAGAAGGTACTGTGTAACATTTACTGAAAGTTTGAAACAAATATGTTTGGAAGATCCTTAGAAAACATGTCATTAGTATGAGAAAATAAAACATTTGGGAATCGAGCGACAAAGATTGGATTAACTTTTTAGTGCATTCCAGGTCCATAGGATGGATTATCTTCATCCTCTGCAAACTCCTCCTCCAGCTTCATCTTGTTCTTCCTCCTGTTTACTCTTGCTTGTATTTCTAGACTCTTTACAGCCCTGTCTGCAGCCCGAAGGCGTTCCTTGTCTAAAGCAAGCATCGCTCGTACCATGTTAGAACTTATCTTCATTGGAATATTTCTAAATACCTTGCACCTTACAATGTTGCCATCATTGAAAGTCGCAACAGCATCATACACACCAAAGTGAAGTGTTTCTATTCCAACAAATACAATCTTGGGGATTCTCGACCACATAACACTATTTACACTTTCATTGGGGTTTTGAGTTTTTCCGTGAATACACTTTTCAACAGTTCAGGTGCTGCTAAGTCTCTGAAAATAGGTTAGCCACAACACATACTTTATCTCACATCACTAAAATGTACCTGATGAACACGGACGTTAATAATAACACCATTTGACAGCAGTTTAACAGCGCCACAGTGGGTCACGCCCATGTAGAACACATTTCAAAAAAATTTAAAAATACTTGTAGTCTTCGGAATTGAATAAATTATCTATCTATTAAAAGGTAATAGTCTGCAGATTTAGAAAACGCAAAAAAGTAAAAATTGAACTTTTCATGATTTTGAGCCTTTCCGGAGCCCCTTAAGTCCCATAGTGCTCAGAGCCATTCATTTCAATGCTGGCCCATCAACAAGTGTCAGCGTGCGAACCGTTCAACGAAACATCATCGGTATGGGCTTTCGGAGCCGAAGGGCCACTCGAGTACATGACAGCACGACACAAAGCTTTAAGTTTCGCCCGCCCCGTCAACAACATTGGACTGTTGATGACTGGAAACTTGTTGCCTAGTAGGACGAGTCTCGTTTCAAATTGTATCGAGAAGATGGACGTGTGCAGGTACGGAGACAACCTCATGAATCCATGGACCCTGCACGTCAGCAGGGCACTGTTCAAGTTTGTGGAGGCTGTGTAACGGCGTGGGACTTGTGCAGTTTGAGTGATATGTGTCCCCTGATATGTCTAGATACGACTCTGACTGGTGACACGTACGGAAGCAACCTGTCTGATCACCTGCAGACATTCATGTCCACTGTGCATTCCAACGGACTTGGGCAATTCCAGCAGGACAATGCGACATCCCACACGTCCCGAAATGCTACAGGGTGGCTCTGGGAACCATCTTCTGAGTTTAATCACTTCCGCTGGCCACTAATCTCCCCAGACATGAACATAATTGGGATACCTTGCAACGTGCTATTCAGAAGAGATCTCCAACCCCTTGTACTCTTACGTATTTATGGACAGCCCCGCAGGATTCATGGTGTCATTCCCTCTAGGAACCCTTCAGCCATTAGTCGAGTCCATGCCACGTCGTGTTGCGGCACTTATGCCTTCTCGCGTGGGTCCTACACGATATTAGGCAGGTGTACGAGTTTGTTTGGCTCTTCTGTGTGTCAGCGGCATTCAAACGTATGAGAGAGATTAGGAAAATAAGTAAACTGTTTATAGTTTCAAAAGTAATCGCGATAACTGTAAGACAAGACGATCAAATCCTTCGCAGAAAAATTTCTGCCGTTCCCTAGGGAAGCATGAGGGTACACAGGCGTGCACCTCCTAGTCCGAAGCAAATCAACGGCCAGCGATGTCTTCCGTCACGAATCCAAACAGACGGAAATCGCGTGGGGAGAAATGGAAGCTGTGTGGACACTTCCCAGCGAAAAGTCTGTCCGTCAACATGCCTGGGCATTTGGAGTTGCCGCTGCAAGATCCAAATGAATGCTTTTCTCTCATTGGATTGCTTCTGTTTGGGCATATTATAGAATAGTAGAACACAATTTCTTTCAACGTTGCATTTTCGTTAAATAAATTGCGTTACGTAGTTTGCATGTAGTGGGAGCAGGCATAATATTTTCATTTTTGAACACCGTGCAATAACACACAAAGATAGTAGATGGAAGGATACAAAGAAACAACCAGACTCATCGGTGTGGATCCAGTTCATCAGTAGAAGACTAAATAAGAGGAAAACATTACGAAAGCAATGAATACACTGGTTAGTATACATTATTTGTATAGATCTGAAGATGAAAAAGCGTAGATCTGCACACTGCCCGCATCTGCACTTTAGTTTCTGTCTTAATGAGCATAATTTTTAGTTTCTTCTCTTCTGAATTTTCTAATGAAATCTAAACTTCTGTCGATAAGTAATCAAAAAATTTGTTTCTGCCATATGCACAAGTAGTTGATTTTCTTTTAATATTTTCAGTATGTGTTTATTAAATAAAGAGTTTGATGACTCCAAATCGCTAGATTTAGATCTTTAAAGGAAACTGAACACTGTCCACTGTTGAGAAACCACCGCAGAATTTTGAATCCATATTCTTTCTCCCTCTTTGAGGTATCACCACTTCTAAATGTTCACCTTTTAGGGTAATGTCAGACAGTGAAAACTTTTGCAGCAGGTTCACAGCGAAAAGACCACAGAAGTTGTTAGTGTGAACGTCCAAGGATTCCTAGGAAGAGACCAGCGGCAGCTTTCATGTCTCCCTTACATTGCATTTTTCCATGAAAATCCCTCAAGAGCTTAGGACACAAGTCTTTGTAGTGAAAATTAAACAACGAGAGAGAATTGAGACAAAAGGCTCATGAACGCAACGCTTGGAGAGAAGAATCCTTTTGGTAAACAAAACAATAATAATAACAGCAGGCTGCTGTAGAAGTTCACAGTTTCTCTTGTGCAGCAGTATGAGGGTAAAAAGCTGCAGTTACACTGCATTCAACAGGGCGCTAGAAATGGAGCATTTTCGTCACCCGAATTCCCGCAGTAATTCTTAATTTTAACACTTTGCCGCCCGCACGTCTCGTGCAAATTTATTCGCTTGGCGCCGGCAGCGCTAATTCGGATTACTTGGCTTGTCGTCGGCCGCTTGTCACCTTTCCGTTGATGACACCCTTCAAACACATTGACTTTTGCCCGTTTTAATTTTCCGGAAATCCTCTATTTTGCCGTATCGTTCCACAAACTCTAATTTTCTTTTCAAGTAACTTCTCTGCAAGTTCTACACTGATATAATAATTATCCATGCAGAGGTCATGCCACTTTCCATCAGAAGGTGTCAGTAGTTCCGTCGCTGTTTTTGCTAAAGGCTGTCATCTTGAATGAGGAAATGTATCCCGTACTCGAATCACACAGCATCCGAATGAGTATGCCGTATTTCGCAATTTTCGACGAATTGTGAACTTTAAAATTTAACCGTCCACGCCAAGGTAACATTCCTTCATCAATTGAGATGTTTCGACTTGGATTAAACGTTTCTTTAAACTTTTTCGAATAATGATCAATTACGAATTGAACTTTCACAAGCCGCTCAGCACTATCCAGTATATTGTTGCTGCCGGAAGAAAATAAAAATGACAATATTTGTCTGAATCTGTTGCGGGACATCGTTTCGCGAAATATCGGTGTGTCTATCAACGGATTCGTTGACAAATAATCATTGATGCTTGCTTTTCTTACAGTTCCCATAAGGATAGCAAGCCCAAACCATTTTCTAAGTTCGGGTCCCGTAACGCCGACAAATTTGGCATTTTTTAAATCCAGTCCTTCTATTGCAATTTTGACTGTAGTACTCTTTGGTTTCGTTGCTAATATATTCAAATAGATCGTTCCCAATACATAATTGTACGATATCCTCGACGCTGTGTATCTTTGCGTAATATGTTGGACCCGGGGAGCCTTCAAATTTATTATTGGTCTTCGGTAAATCAAAGTCGGCCACTGTGCACTGTCTTCTTTGTCTGATTCAGCCGAATCAGTTGGCAACCGTAGCGTTCGCCGAATTCTTCTTGGACGAATTTCACTACCTTCCTACGATTCTGCTTCACTTTCATTTTTTTTATATCCAATGTCTTCTTCCCAATCGGCCAAGTCGTCCGGATCGTCATATAAGACGTCCGCGCTTTCATCGGAAATAATCCTATTGTCTCCTTCGTCCACCATGTTGAAAAGGCACAAGTACTTATACACTCCTGGAAATTGAAATAAGAACACCGTGAATTCATTGTCCCAGGAAGGGGAAACTTGATTGACACATTCCTGGGGTCAGATACATCACATGATCAAACTGACAGAACCACAGGCACATATACACACAGGCAACAGAGCATGCACAATGTCGGCACTAGTACCGTGTATATCCACCTTTCGCAGCAATGCAGGCTGCTATTCTCCCATTGAGACGATCGTAGAGATGCTGGATGTAGTCCTGTGGAACGGCTTGCCATGCCATTTCCACCTGGCGCCTCAGTTGGACCAGCGTTCGTGCTGGACGTGCAGACCGCGTGAGACGACGCTTCATCCAGTCCCAAACATGCTCAATGGGGGACAGATCCGGAGATCTTGCTGGCCAGGGTAGTTGACTTACACCTTCTAGAGCACGTTGGGTGGCACGGGATACATGCGGACGTGCATTGTCCTGTTGGAACAGCAAGTTCCCTTGCCGGTCTAGGAATGGTAGAACGATGGGTTCGATGACGGTTTGGATGTACCGTGCACTATTCAGTGTCCCCTCGACGATCACCAGTGGTGTACGGCCAGTGTAGGAGATCGCTCCCCACACCATGATGGCGGGTGTTGGCCCTGTGTGCCTCGGTCGTACGCAGTCCTGATTGTGGCGCTCACCTGCACGGCGCCAAACACGCATACGACCATCATTGGCACCAAGGCAGAAGCGACTCTCATCGCTGAAGACGACACGTCTCCATTCGTCCCTCCATTCACGCCTGTCGCGACACCACTGGAGGCGGGCTGCACGATGTTGGGGCGTGAGCGGAAGACGGCCTAACGGTGTGCGGGACCGTAGCCCAGCTTCATGGAGACGGTTGCGATTGGTCCTCGCCGATACCCCAAGAGCAACAGTGTCCCCCAGTGACCCAGCACTGCGTAGGATCCTACGGTCTTGGCGTGCATCCGTGCGTCGCTGCGGTCCGGTCCCAGGTCGACGGGCACGTGCACCTTCCGCCGACCACTGGCGACTACATCGATGTACTGTGGAGACCTCACGCCCCACGTGTTGAGCAATTCGGCGGTACGTCCACCCGGCCTCCCGCATGCCCACTATACGCCCTCGCTCAAAGTCCGTCAACTGCACATACGGTTCACGTCCACGCTGTCGCGGCATGCTACCAGTGTTAAAGACTGCGATGGAGCTCCGTATGCCACGGCAAACTGGCTGACACTGACGGCGGCGGTGCACAAATGCTGCGCAGCTAGCGCCATTCAACGGCCAACACCGCGGTTCCTGGTGTGTCCGCTGTGCCGTGCGTGTGATCATTGCTTGTACAGCCCCCTCGCAGTGTCCGGAGCAAGTATGGTGGGTCTGACACACCGGTGTCAATGTGTTCTTTTTTCCATTTCCAGGAGTGTATTTTCTTTCCTGTAACATTAAACCGTCTGTATATGACGATGTCACTGGAGCTGGAGCAGCTTGTAAACCTAGCCTGCTTATTTAAAATGTGTACAAACTCTCCTTCCAGCTTGCCGGTCCCTATCTCCTCTGCTACCATTAAAGCAGCTCAACCTGCCGCAACGGAGACACAAGAGTACATGTGAAGTGAAGCACAGTGGTTTAAGCTGGCCACCTTAGGGTTTTGCTAGCGTGCCAGGCTGTCTGCTCGGTTGGCAAGCTTCACGAGACCCTTTCAGCGTGCTCCGCCCCAACAACAGGTAGTCCGCAGCTCGTGGTCGTGCGGTAGCGTTCTCGCTTCCCGTGCCCGGGTTCCCGGGTTCGATTCCCGGCGGTGTCAGGGATTTTCTCTGCCTCGTGATGACTGGGTGTTGTGTGCTGTCCTTAGGTTAGTTAGGTTTAGTTAGGTTTAAGTAGTTCTAAGTTCTAGGGGACTGATGACCATAGATGTTAAGTCCCATAGTGCTTTGAACCATTTGAACAACAGGTAGGGCTATCACTCCAACGTGACTATACTTCGTTCAACAAACGCAACGGGATGATTGGTCAGTAGCCTTAGCTGTTGTACACTGGTATTGTTCCGCACTTCGAAGTAGGTCCAACTTACGTATTAGATATCTTATTACTATATGCATTAACAGCCATCAATGTTTTTGTTAGTGAGAATTAGCTACGTACTTTTTTTTTCAAAAAACGATACTTGTACTCCGATTGTCTCGCTGTTCATAGGTACTGTGAAAATGTATGATACTGCTTCCTGCTTCGTGTGTGTGTGTGTTTGAGGGTTACGGGCGCTAAATAACGTGTCATCAGCGCCCAAACGCATAAAAAAAGGAACACATGCAGTGAAGGGACGAAGACAAACAGAGAACAAGGAGAACGGCTAAAAGACACAGACCTGACGCAGTTCCAAATCCTCACACACAGAGGCAAAACAAGAGGAGAAGGGACACACTAAAAGGAAAGGAAACACAAGGAAAAGAGAAACCGAAGGGAATCAAGGAGGTAATCGTGACTGGCTGACCTCTTACCTAAAACCTGGGTGAGCCAGACACCCAGCAGCACATTAAGACCCTCTACCTAAATTCCGAGGCAACAAATTGGACAGGACACAAAACCGTAAGACCTTAACTACAGTCGTCGCGTCATCTTGTAAAATAGAGGACAAATCCGGTGGCAAAGAAACCACCGCCCTCTGGTCAGAGAATAAAAGACAGTCAAGTAAAATGTGGCGGACAGTAATCTGGACGCAACAACAACTGCAGATTGGAGGATCCTCCCGCCGGAGTAAAAAACCGTGCGTTAAGGGACTGTGCCCGATGCGGAGGCGAGTGAGGAGAACCTCATCCCGCCTGCATGACTGGTAGGACGTACGCCATGGCCGCGTGGTAGCGTTAACCAGACGCAGCTTATTGTCACCGACTGCCAGCCACTCCTCTTCCCACTGGCGCATAACACGAAAACGCAGGAGGGAAATAACAGCATGGAGGGGGACGGCACATTCAACAACGTGAGGGAGGGAACATGCATCTTTGGCAGCCACATCCGCCAATTCGTTTCCCCTAATACCCACGTTCCCTGGCACCCAGCAGAAGGACACCTCCTTCCCCTGCTTCGTAGTGAAACGCGCGCGCGGTACATCGTTAATGGCGAGAAACAAGTTGCTCTTGATGTTTCTTACAAGATAACAGAGAACAGTCAGCTTTGATGTTTTACAAGTAACAGAATCTAATAAATTCAGAACGAGCGGTGTTTAAATAATAAGCGGGGGGGAAAACGGATGAAATTCACAGAATATACGTCAATTAACGCATACTTAACCATAATTTTTCAAGAGAAATGCACGTCTTCTAGTTTCTAATTACATACTGCATGCAAAATGCTGGTTTGCATTGCAAAAATACAGTCTTAACTATCGATATTTTATCAAAGATTGTTTAAGTTAAGAAAACATTAGACAATTACATTTTTTGGAGAAAATGAAAAATCAAATACTCTTAATCTGAATATGCCCATTGTTTTTTAGGACAGGTGTGACCTCACACGAGCCAGAGCGACTGACGCCATATAAAAATGGAAAACAATCATTTTCGCAGTGCTGTATTTTTTGCAGTTGTCACTGTAGACGCTGCAGTCTGTCCGCAGCTCGTGGTCGTGCGGTAGCGTTCTCGCTTCCCACGCCCGGGTTCCCGGGTTCGATTTCCGGCGGGGTCAGGGATTTTCTCTGCCTCGTGATGACTGGGTGTTGTGTGATGTCTTTAGGTTAGTTATAGTTAGGTTTAAGTAGTTGTAAGTTCTAGGAGACTGATGACCATAGCTGTTAAGTCCCAAAGTGCTCAGAGCCATTTGAACCATTTTTAGACGCTGCAGTCTGAAACCAACAGAACTGATCTGGAGCTAAACTAAGGAATTTGTCGCGAGTAATAACAAGACATTTAAGCTGCCAGACGTTCTGGAACCAAGGCACGAAGGCTTGTGACACGTCACTGCCGAACGATGGGGAAATGCAGAACAAAATGGTTCAAATGGCTCTGAGCACTATGCGACTTAACTTCTGAGGTCATCAGTCGCCTAGAACTTAGAACTAATTAAACCGAACTAACCTACGGACATCACACACATCCATGCCCGAGGCAGGATTCGAACCTGCGACCGTAGCGGTCGCTCGGTTCCAGACTGTAGCGCCTAGAACCGCACTGCCACTCCGGCCGGCGAAATGCAGAACAGCCCGTCAGATAAGAGGAGGAGGAACTGTGGACTTCTTGGTGACCTAGGATTCTGTTCCTGATCGCCTCGTTATCGACGTAGCAGTACAGAAATGTATTCCTCGGAGTCCGGTATGGAAGGAGTTCAAGGATTTCCCGAGGAGTGGGTGTAATACCTTCAGTGGCTTCATTAAAGTCAAGAATTTTCATCACACTTGTTCTAATTACAGTACTGTGTTAGCTAAGATCGAGAGCATGTTACGTTTTCCATCTGGTCACCTAAGGAGCGAACAGCTTCACGTTTGTCCTACATTATTTTCTTCTTTTTAAAAATTAAATGACAGTCAAAGCTATGTGGTTTCTTTGCTCGTCTCTTTTTACATCTTTACTGAAACTGTACACATTACTGCAAGTTAGTTGGATCACTTGACTTGCCAATGCTGTCCAAGTTAAACGCGCCGCTGTGTCGAAGTATGCGTAACGCACAGCACAAGCCATACTCTCATTATCGTACTTAACTGTACCCGAGACAGCTCGGCTTCCACTCCATGTGAAAACGAAGTCCAATGAGGTTCCAGCAAACGCCGAAGAACACATAGTGTTACGTTTTCGTGAGGTTTATTCTTATGATAACGAAGTATAGCTGGGTATCTACGAGTATTTGCTTAAGTAGTCTCACTGCAGCCCATTTGTCATAATGGTGAGAGCAGCGAAATGAACAAACCAAACTTAAAAGAAAAACTACGAATAGAGGAATATATGAAACTTCCTGGCAGATTAAAACTGTGTGCCCGACCGAGACTCGAACTCGGGACCCTTGCCTTTCGCGGGCAAGTGCTCTACCATCTGAGCTACCGAAGCACGACTGACGCCCGGTACTCACAGCTTTACTTCTGCCAGTATCTCGTCTCCTACCTTCCAAACTTTACAGAAGCTCTCCTGCGAACCTTGCAGAACTAGCACTCCTGAAAGAAAGGATATAGCGGAGACATGGCTTACCCACAGCCTGGGGGATGTTTCCAGAATGAGATTTTCACTCTGCAGCAGAGTGTGCGCTGATATGAAACTTCCTGGCAGATTAAAACTGTGTGCCGACCGAGACTCGAACTCGGGACCTTTGCCTTTCGCGGGCAAGTGCTCTACCATCTGAGGAATATATATCGGCGACGAAACAGAGTCCAAGACCAGCACTGGAAAATTTTTCGTGTGTTTATGAGGCAGCTTCAGATAAACGACACGTACCTCGCAATGCAAATTGTGTAAAAAGTTACTAAACACTCATTTGGGATCCTCGAGTACGTTACGACATGTTTGTAAATTTGAGCCACAGTTTCCTTACTCAATAAAAATTACGAAAACGGACAAAGACGTTGTGGCTGACGGGTGTGCGAAAATGTGTGCTAAGTCTTGAGGCAATTTAACAGTATACACGCTTTCTAAACGTAAGGGTAACATTAACTGGAGTAGAAAAAAAAATGGCTCAGCGGATATTAAAAACCACATTCTGGTGCTACGTAACGTAGTGCGAAGAAAGCTTAGCGTGAAAGAAAAGCTTCTTCATTTTTGGATAAATATAATATATAAAACGAACTTCGTGTTTGCTAAAATGCATTTCGAGAATTTAGAATGAACTATTTTCGCCACTTTGAATGAGTTCAGCAATCGCACAATCCTGGAAAAAGTAATTAAAATGGTATATCTGGGGTCATATTTGGCTGAAACACATTAAGGCTACAGAATCTAGGCCTCCAAAACCTTACTTTAGTTGGCGTTGCAGAGTGATAGACGTCTTCAAGTTCTCAGGTACGAAGGATCTGGACTTTCAGAGATGGTTCCGCTTACTACAAATAACAATTATAGGTGACCTGATGATGTTTGTGAGAATAACCAATACCAGTCGAAAGAGGGTGAAGTTGTAGAGAAAACCGCTCATATTAAAATAACAAATATGGCGTTTTGTGACGAACACGGTGGCACAAGCTTTTCACGTTTACTTCTATTCAAATACTGCAACGTCCAGCGCACACAACGTGAAAATTTTCGTCGCGTCACCCCTGTAGCTGACACATGGCAAGCAGAAGCACAAGACCGACGCCCTTTACCCCAGAGAGAAATTGATTGCCAAGCGTCATTCGCTTTTTTTCCCTCATTCTCAACATCAGCACACGCTGTTGAGAATAGGTAGATGAATAATTCAGAGGTGTAAACGTCCCGCTTTTAACCTTCCTGTGCTTGTCTGTTAGCCAGGCAGGCAAGCTGCGGCACTTATATATATGGTGGTCCATTGATAGTGACCGGGCCAAATATCTCACGAAATAAGCGTCAAACGAAAAAACTACAAAGAACGAAATTTGTCTAGCTTGAAGGGAGAAACCAGATGGCGGTATGGTTGGCCCGCTAGATGGCGCTGACATAGGTCAAACGGATATCAACTGAGTTTTTTTTTTTTTAATAGGGACCCCCATTTCTTATTACATGTTCGTGTAGTACGTAAAGAAATATGAATTGTGGTGAAATAAATAAAAAAATTAAATTTATTGGTTATTTGAAAAGAGGAAAAATTATGGACATGGAATTGTAACTTCAGAATTTTTGAAAGGCCTTTTTTACGGACTGTATTGGCCGGCTTGAATGCGGACAAATTCAGTGCTGCGTGAAATATGCCTGTAATATAATTTACCATTCCGATTAATTACATTTTGAATTCTACGTCATTGTTGATTTAATCAGAGTTCTCACCTTAGACGTAGAATTAGTCCTTCTGCCACAATATTAATTCATTAGTCGCCATCGATGTTCTTCTCTTTGTTGACCGTGTGTATCTTCCTAAGTCGGCATCAGTTCACTTCACGAAGACGGTGGAAACCAAGGAATACAATGCTACGTCGCTTTAAATAATTTTCGTAACACTTCGATACTTCTCACTATTTTTTATTCACAAGACAATAAGACTTGCTCTGCTCGTCGCACAAACCATAATTACCAACAATATGGCTACCTTTCCGCACGCACCAAAAATTACATCCATCCTCCACGAGGCAACAATCGAAAGTGTCTCTTAGCTCCTTCTTGGAGTATGAAACAAAAGAGAATCCAATATGAACATTACAAAGATTATAATCTACATGCCTCTCAATTTAATCTTTGGCGCAGCCTTTAAGGTATTGTATGTCTCTGCGTCGGAATGTGTCATCAAAACTGCCCCCCTACTGCATACTGTCACTAGAAAATTTTATTTGGTTGACAGGATACAGTAGTCGACCTTGCAATTGATAGGTTTGGGGGTCTTTTATTTACAAACTTCATTTTTACTGTCTCATTTTCACAGCACTGTGAATTATTTGGTATTACTGAGTGTGTGTCAGATTTTTTGGTATACTTATGCTAATATTTACAAACCTTAATCCTAATATACAAAGTTTTGGTTAATACTGAGAAAACGACATCGTGTAGTAAAGTTTGTACAATAAAATATACAATGAATACAACGTTACTTATAAATGTTTCCTTCCTCATCAGAGGTGAAAATTAAGTCCTTGTATTGCCTTCTGTAATTATTCTGGGGCGACGAGCTTTGTTCCCTAGCCCCAGTGTTGAATATGGGCGGGTGATACGCGTGCCAGATAGTTTGGTCGTCCGTTAGCGGGCGACGTTGGTTGAATGCACGCGTCAGTGCACTGAATATACACCGACGTGCGGGTACCGTCGAGACTTCCGAACCTCAGTATGCGTGTCCTTTTTGTAGTTCCTTCCAGTGCTTAGACTGGATACGATGAGGTACAATGGAATATGTGCCCCGAAGAACACACCACACTATGTGCGAGGCGGAGGACGATCCCGTCGATGCAGCTCCAGGTTAGAAGCGTACCGTGTCAAACTTGTTTGGCATTGTCTTTTCTTATTGTGACGCCATGGGTCGTTTGACGATACCAGCTTCAGTTTTCGATGTCACTTGTTTAGGCTCGCAGACACTTGCAACGTAGCACTACTTTGCACAATTTTAATTTCTACACACACCACTTTAACCGCGAGTATTCCGATAGAAACTTCCTTTTTCACTACACTTTTTTCTTCGCATTAACCCCTTTTACCTATTGTACCTAGAATAATTCTCCTCAATACGTCTGGTCAATGACCGTAAGTATTCACAAATATGTAAGTCACGGGACTTGGCATGAAATACAAAATACATCACATACAATGGAATAACATATAACACATACAATACATTATTTACATTAATTACAGGAAAAAACTATCGACGAAAATTGAAAAATTTTTGACTACTCATAGTGGCTTCTTCGTCTTGGATTTTACTGACACACACACACATTTTTCCATTAATCAGTTAGAAGGAACAAGTCCTTTGTTTTCCTTCTTGAACTCTAGTATATGTTAAGGTTTACCTCCGTTACGTATTCTTAATACGCAACGACATGCATCAGCATGCAGAGAATACACCTGTAGCCGCTCCACTGAAGCTTGGGAAGGGAATTTTCTACCTTCTACTTAGGGTAATGGCAACGACTACGTGTATGCTACGGTTTTTACGTATAAAATCTGAAAATGCACGAAATAATCATTTATATGTAGCTATACAGCATTTTGGGCGGAAGCACATTCTGGTGTGCTTGTAAATCATTAACCCTAATAAAACTTCCCACATTAACATGGACATATAAACATAAAATTTTGAAGTTCAGGTGTAACGCCGGAAATGCATATCCTCCTATTTCCATCTATTGTACTATAAATTTGTTTTCCTTATTTTTGTTACCTGAATATATGACATTTCTGTGTCTTTACATATTGTAATTGTTTTACTATTTGTATATATATATTTATGCATTTATGTCGATGTATAATTGGTTTGTTTCGTAAATATTATTTGTATTTTTACGCTGGGTCTTGCCTAGGGAAAACTGCTATCGAACGACTACATCGATAGGTCGTGTGAAGAATCAAAGTGTGTAGGATCTTTGGTAGTGTTAACTCTGTCGCGTGGAGCGCGAGCAGAGAGAGTCTGGCTGGAGTAGCGAGTGGAGCAGGTGTGTCGTGTGAAGCTCCCGCGAGTTGCCGCGCTTTCGGGGTTTGGCAGAATGTAATTGCGCTCGACTCGCGATGATAGTTTCTGACATGGTGTCGCGGACGGGAAGCATTAGCTGGCGCACATCAAGAGCCCGTTTCGCCTGGTGACCGTGTCGAGAAGAAGGCGCGCAAACATCCAGCTTCTGCAACAGCGACGGCCGACAATGAGTGACTGTCGCCACCTCCTCGATCGACGGCTTTAAACCTTCAATCAACCAACAAGGAAGACTGGAAGCCCGTAAAGTTTTAGAACTGTATGGCAGACCTCAGCTTTTCAAACTGTACCATTTTTGTAACTATAATTACAGCAACTTAGCGTGAACATTTGTTGCTCATTGTCCCAATTGCATTACCAAGCAGGGTCCCTTCCTTTTCCTGAATGAACCCGAGTGTCGTTGAAATTCAAACGCCAGCATTAAAATAATAATATAGCATTTCACTGCTTTAATTTCAAAGTTCAGTTAAAGTTTTCATAGCTGGCTACAATATTTAGATTACACAAGCACGAATTAAGAGTGCGAGTTTTGTTACCATATTTTAGCATACTTGTGACTGCAGCTCAGCTTGGTACGTACTAAATTTTACTATTGTTAATTGTTCAGAATCATTTAATTCAAGTTCAAAGTTAAATCTCTTCTTTCTAAATTGCGTAGATTCAAGTAGCTTTTGAAATGATTGTTGAGGTAGTCCAAGACTAACCGTATTTTACTGAATTTCGATGTGCTTCAGAAAGAAAGCTCACTATTAACTTCAGTCACTAAATTAACTTTCGATTTTCCGGTTTTATTAATTCTTTTGCTAAATTAAGTCAGAGTGTAGCGAAATTTATTACTTCTGACAAACTTTCAGTTTTCACACTACACGTGTCAACCTTCAGTTGCCACGCTTCTAGTGCTAATTATATGTGTAATAACTTTTCTTTTTCAGTTACTGTAGTAATTGTCCATAGGACTGGCGACTGTAATTTTCTCCAAATCTCAAATATCTAATTACCGCTATTTATTTGCTAACGTAACGGCCGCACATTTACTTTCTTTATTAACTTTACCCCTTTTCAAAATTAATTTCCACCAGTTTCATTAGCATTTTTCCTTTCAATTAGATGTAACCCTTTCCTCCCTCTTTACCGACAGATTAACTTCGGTGACGATTGCTTTTCCCAAATTTCCATTAGGTACACGCGGTTTAATTTTTCACTGTCATTAAGGTCGATAAGTGAGGGGGAGATTACACAGGGTGCAACTACTATTACTATGTACAGTGTTTCATAATAGCGGCACGCCCTTGTGTGCGTGTATCATGTTCAATTAAAATGCGCTTATAGGCGTCTTGTGTTATCATGGGAGAAAAAATACAGACATTTTAATGCATCGGTTGTCATGAAAATCTATGTACACGAATAATCCGACTGTCATAGCTTCAGTACAGCATAAAATTCTGTATGACGTTTTTTTATAGTTTATTTTGTAAACGATTCCTTTGCTTACAGGTCGTCGATCACGCTACTTACCTGTTTCTCGTATAGCGGCGATATCATTTTCATTCTTCGTGACTGTAAATCGTTATATGTATGAAAGATATAATATTGACATTGATTTCAAGTGTGTAAAGTAATTCATACCTTCCTTCTGCATACATGAGTGAAGCATCGCTAATGTTGCACTGTGTATCAGGTTTCTCGTATTTTCTCGTAAACTCGTAGAGTCTTATGGTTTTAATTAAGTTATTTCTTGACGTTAGGTATACATGTTTATACGAGGTTGTCTTAGAGTTTAATTTTCCTTAAACACTTCTATATTGTTTAGGTTCCGTACATGTACAGAGCTTCTTTCGCCTTCCACACGTTCATACATACGTTTATAGACACAAAAAATATCTACTACTATAATATACACTTTGCTTATGGGGCCCTTTTTCGGTACCCTGTACCATCCCTTGAATATTCCAAAATAATTCAGGGTGTGCTGAGCATCGTCCCCTCATACTAATAATACTTACAACTAAATATTTCTTTTTACATACATAACTGCCTTACGGTCCATTAATGCACAATCATTCCATATTTTCCTCCTTTACACTTTAGCTTTCGTACATGTAACCTCGTGTATAGCTTATATATTCTACAAAGTTGTTTGCTGAGTGCTTTAGGTGTTTTCTAACGTTAATGTGTTTCTCTCTCTATAAATACTAGGTATTTGTTTTGAGAGCGATTCAGTTCATTACTCACGCTGCATAGATCTGTTTATTATTTTCCTATTTTAAAGCTTGTGTCATTCTTTTCCTTAGTCACAAAAATTCACGCGTTCACCTTGTTGTTCATTCCGAAAATCGCTAGCTACTGTGTAATGTAAATGTATGCGTTATCTCTTTGCTTTCCTCTTTGCTGCTTTTTCCTATATGTAATTGCGTGTTGTTCTCGTGTACATAGCCTTTCTTCCGGTTATATATCTGCATTATTTTTTTTTTGTTCTATTTTCTTTCTCCTTCCGTACAAGCTAAGATTTTACTCAATACAATATAATATTACAATACCGTCTATGAACAGTATGTACTTATATGTTCACTTTTATTACGTAGTACCAGCATATAATTAAATTTTCTAAACTACTATTTACAAGACTTGTGTACCCTTTTCTTTCTTGTTTTTGAATGGCTTTGGTCACTGTGCCTCATAGTAAGAGTGGTCTCACAACTTTTAAACGTTCCGCGCATGCGCGCTTATGTACTACGACTGTACTGTAGGCGCGGGGAAAACTCTGCATTGTTGGTGAACACGACCGCGCATGCGCCTTCGCGCTTTGTATACACTCAGCT